>NC_085845.1:82033023-82370523 GCF_035594765.1 Anolis carolinensis | reverse complement strand
GGCACCACTTTATATGCAGTACAATGTCATTAATTTAGGGAGAGATTAATTCATTAATTTAATTTATTTTGGCAGAAGTTATGTCTGAGTTGTTGAGGATATGAAACAGATCAACCACGTTGATGTAAATGCTATTTCTGTTGATGAATCCAACATATTTTGAGGAAATGATAAGGCAATTAAATTGACAAAGCTCCTTAGGCACTAGTCTTTTCCTGACTAAACAGCAGAATTTAAATATTGTGGGGGGGCATTTATCTCTTCATGTTTAGGGATGTAAGTGTTCACTTATTTTGTTCTCAAATGAAAGAACAATCAATATTTGAGAAGTAATTTTCTCTGTAGTTGATGCAAATACGAAATACTCTTTTATTGAGGATTTTGTTGTACATTTTGGGATTTTTACAAAAATAAAACATTGATTCCACAGAACAATTTTTTCAATACCAGGCAAGGTCTTTTTTATTTTTTGCTGTGTTTTTATTTTCCTATATTATCTATGACAGAAATTATTTCCATTAGCTATTGTAACTCTTCTTCCTGTCTGTTGTTTTGTAGTTGTGATACATTTCAATTTGAAAAAAACATTTTCATAGATGATGGAGAGGATATAAAATTGATGACTACATGTGAGCATTGACTATTAGCAAATATGGATATATTAAGGTATGCTACCTAAACGATCCTATTACCCCCAACGATGTAATAGAAACAATAAAGCTAGGTAAATCTTCAGAATTAGATGATTTGGCTGGAGAATTTTAGAAAATCTTTATAAATTCAATGACTTCTCACTTAACCCCTGCATTTTATGATATTCTGAGCAGTTAGTGCCATCAAAATATTTGGAATGAATCTGGGATTACAGTGTTCACTCACTACTTCGCGGTTCACTTTTTGCAGATTCGCTGTTTCGCGATTTTTCCATAAACTCTAAAAGACTATTATAAATCATAAAAAATTATAATTTACAGCCTAAGATAGGGAGGAAGGCAAAGCCAAAGGGAGAGAAAAGGAGCCCAAGAGGTAACGGGAGGAGAAGGTGATTTATCAATAAACAATTGGTTGATAAAGACTTAAAATAGTGTATAACTACTAAAATACACTGTATAATAATATTAAAAGCTGGAGGTAATCCTCTGTATTTGCATATACAGTGTTCCCTCACTTATTGCGGGGGTTACGTTCCAGGACCACCCACAATAAGTGAAAATCCGCAAAGTAGGTATGCTATATTTATTTTAAGATTTATACATTATTTTAGTAGTTATACAATATTTCTTTGCTGGTTTAATAGTTGTTTGCCTCATATTTTCAATGTTTTAATGGTTATAATGCATTGTGAAGGGGATTAAATAATGTTATGTAAACTGCCCTAGGATCTCCTTATGAAAGGTGGCTTACACAAATTCAAAATCTAATTTTTAAAATGTAGTTTATGTCTCTATATGTGTGCATTATCTGTTATAAATCTATGTATTTTACTGCTGTCATTGACTTAAACCTATTAGTATTCTCAGTAGTGATTAACATACTAAATTAGTTGTTGAATGTTGAATTAACATATATGCAGATCGTATTGGTAGAATAGATTTGTTCTAGTTGGGTCTACAAATAAGATTCAGACCCATGTCTGCCTTAATGATGTTTGCTAAAAGTTAATGAATTTCTAATACAATCATGTCTTCCTCCTTTCCTGTCTGTAATTGGTAATGGAGGGGTATTTTTCTCATCTGCGTTCTCAAGAGAGGATTGAGAGGGGAAATATTCACTACTGCGAGATTATTTATCTGTCAAATTGGGCTGTTATCTCTCTTCGTTTTCTGACACAAAAAAAGAATGTCATACTGTCTGTGGTCAAGAACCTAGTGTTTGTCAAAGACATGCTGTGTCAAACCTCTGAAAGAAAGATTAAGAGATACTGGGGACTGCCCATGATAGACAACATACTGCTATGTATATGAAAACCAGAGGAAAGATCCATATATCTGCACGACTCTTCAGAAGCAGGATCCTAATCGTTTGTCAACACAGGAATCCATTTCACCCAAATTGTAGTGTGCTTGAAAAGCATTAAGCATGAAATGAAATAACAAGTGGAGTTCCGCTGTGTGGAGTTGGGAAATTGAATTTAATCAGACAATTTGTGAAAATTGCATTTAAAATGTGTGTGTGTGTCATGCCAAACAATTGAGCATTCCATTAAAGTGGCTGCACTGGAAACTATACGGATGTGTTAACTTTCAGAAGCACTGGAGATTTGCACTGTCAGTTTTACATTGGGTTTAATAGCTGGCTGCCCTTTGCAATTTGAATGTGGGAGTTGGGCATAAATGTTAAAAACCCACTAATAAATATAGGTAGTGGGGAATGACTGGTTCAAGTGTACTAAAGCCTCCGTTTAATGGTTTTTAAAACATGCAATAAAATATGTTTTCCATGTTATTGATGTACTTGCAATTTACATAGTCTGCTTTTGTCAGAATTTAGTAATCCAGCTAAAGTTTAGCACCTCTAAACCTCTTCCTTCTTAGGTATTTCAAGGGAAGCGTGTAGCATACTTTGAGCCAGTATGATGTAGTGGTTTGATCGCTGATCTGGAGAACAAGGTTCAAATCCCTATCTGGCAATAAAAACCCACCTTTTGAAAACCACTAGTCAAGAAAAGCATGAACTTGTTAGAAGTCAACCTTTTAAACAAGGGATTTTCATAAGCATTCATGTAATGGCACACAGGTATCTCAGCTTTTAAACTGAAGAACTATGTCTTTGAACTGCCAAGGACAAAGACATGCCACTATAAAAATATATTCGATTAGCAGTGGATGGTTGTCTTTCTTTAGTTGTCTATCCTTTTTTAAAATCCCAAATCTTAATTCACGATTGAGATATCAGCTTCATTAATTCAGACCTTTTTATTTCCCTTTTGATAACCATTGTCTTCCAAAGTATATCTTATTCACCTCCTAGTTGCTTTTTTACGCTATACAAAGGTCTACAGACAGAAATATGTGTAGCAGAGGAAAGGGGAAGAATGCTGATAGTAGAAACAGCTTCAAAACCTTTATATTGAACTCCAAGTCAGCCTCAAAAAAGGCAAGGGCAACCCGCTTCTGAACAAATCTTGCTAACAAAGCCAAAAAATAAGGCCGTCTTAGGGTCACCATACATTTGAAACAACCTGATGGCATGTAGCATAACACACATGTGCAGCATACTTTTAAAAAAATCAATAGTCCATAGTCTTTAGGTATAGTTATACTCGCAGAAGTCCATAAATTATACTTCTGCATTGAAGTCCAAAACAGCAACTAAGGTGTAAAGCAGACTTAACACATTGAAGTCCATAATCACACTGAATACAAAATGGAATCCTGAGTCTGAACATGCTCAGTAAAATCACATGTCTCCCACACCAAAGAGGTCAGTCAAATTGGCAAATCAGCATACACATAGAATATTGGTTAGCAAATATATACATTAACAAATGCACAGTGAGAGGATTGGGAGGTTGCTATTTCCAACATAATTCATTTCCAATTCCTAACTGAAATTTTATTCTGAAAAGATTGTATTTAAAACTGGTTATTTTTCTTTTTTTATTTAGTTACTGCAATGGATGCATGCTGGATCCAGTGTGTGGCTTTTGCTACAAACTAAACAAGTCAAGTGTTGTGGAGTCCTCCTGTGTTCCTGTTAGTAAGAACTCTACAATGGAAGCCGCCTGGGGCAGGTGGGTTGCTTTTGTATTCTTTAATTTCCTAAAAAGACCCTAATAAGATTTTTATAAGAAGTGCTGCTGTTACATAAGTCTTTAAATTGTGGCTTGCCGTACTACTAATGTGTATCAAGGGTCCTCACCTGTCAAAAGTTCTCTTCTTAGGTTTTCATTTTGTCCCTCATTAGTAAAATAAAACACAATAGGATGAAATAATTTATGAGTCCACACTCCAAGGTGTAACAACTATTGTGCTCAAACTAAGTAGTGATTTTGTTTAAAAAAAAGTGCTGGTGATAAAGTGTGGGAGGCAATAGAAAAAAGCACACATAATTGGAGAGCACAATAGATAGAATGGTAGATTTGTGTGTTTCTAACACATTTACACCAAGTGACAATCTAGAAGATCAGCTGATATTTTATCTGAAGATGTCATTTTAAAAGGTCTCCATAAAAATTATTTTTATTGAAATCATTTAAAGATACTGAACAGATATTAACAGTTTATTTACATGTCTAGGCTCATAAATACACAACTGAACAAGTCCAGAGTGCCAGTATTTGTATTTCTGCCTTAGTCATCTTTCATTCACATACGTTTTGTGAAGACTTCAGACATTATTGCTGGCAATTTGTTATCTTTTTAGGATTGTAGATGATGGTTTTCCAGGCTTGACTGCAATTTTTTTAAAATGAAAATCTACCTGTGGCATTGGCTTGTTTGGTGTGGTCAAACAAAATCTACTGAGGTTACCACATCTGAAGCTGTTGTGCTTTTGATTAGAAAGTCCCTCATCTGAACAGATGTACTTTCTCTGTTTCTGGCTATTTCCTGATGTTACCAATGAACTGTTTCATTGTCAATGTGTTGTCAAACCCTTTCACGGCTGGAATCACTGGGTTGCTGTGAGTTTTCTGGGCTGTATGGCCATGTTCCAGAAGTATTCTCTCCTGACATTTCACCCACATCTATGCCAGGCATCTGCAGAGGTTGTGAGGTCTGTTGAAAACTAGGCAAGTGGGGTTTATATATCTGTGGAATGTCCAGGGTGGGAGAAAGAACTCTTGTCTATTTGAGGCAAGTGTGAATGTTGCAATTGGCTGCCTTGATTAGCACTGAATAGCCTTACAGCCTTCCTGCCTGGCAGAATCCTTTGTTGGGAGGTGTTAGCTGGTTTCGTTGTCAATGTACAGGAAATGAGGCTTTGATTCCTAGCTTTCTTCCAATATTTAACAGAGGTCGTCTTCTTTTTTAAAACGAAAATCTATTGTAGGATATTCATCAGCAATGCCATGGTCACACTTTGCAGATTTTTGTAATTAACATTCCAAGGGATCTTATTTGATTTGTGTTGTCGAAGGCTTTCATGGTCAGGATCACAGGGTTGTTGTATGGAACATGGTCATACAGCCCAGAAAACAGACAACAACCCTCTTATTTGATTTATTTACAAATCAACATTCTTGGCTATAGGGATATGAATTTCTCACAAAGATATATCAAGTGCTATATAAGGGGGGGGGGACTTCCTCAATGCTACAGACCTTTCTGTGGAATTAACTTCAATTATTTATTTTTATACAGTATAATAATAACATCCTTACATGTGGTATTGGTTTGTCCAAACAGAAATGTATTTTGATATTCGCAAAATGACATCACATGGTTTTTATAAAACATTATAAAGGTTTCAGCTTTAGTGCTCTGGTGTGGTTTTTTAGTACTTATTTAACTACCATTATTGTCTTCCAATATTTTCATAATTGAACCCAAAATGATTCTCAGATAGTGCTTTGGCCCAGACCAAATTAGTGTCATTAAGATGGCTTCTTTTTGTACCTGCTGATGGGAGTGTGATTTTTTTCTGTTTTTTTTTTTAAAAATATAACATGTATTAGAATCCTAAAATACTATCATTAATATATTATAGTATATAATATAATTAATATGCAGATCAGCATACTGAAATGTATTTCGTTAAGGGTAAATGATCAAACTACAGACAGGAAGACCATAAGGCAATGATTTTTATTTGTAAATCTGAAATAGGTTGAGGCTCCCTTATCTGTAAATCCATAACCTCCCTAAACCTACAGTTTTTGTCACCTGTCTCCTGCTTTTACCTTTTAGGAAAAGGGTTAGTAACATGTCTAGCAATGGTTTTGTTTTTAACTCAAGGAGCCCTTGCATCCCCAGTTTCAGAGATCTGATGTAGGGATAGGGGGGATCCCCATTTGTTGCTCCACTCACTCAGGGCCCCTGTAAAAAGCAGGCATGTCAGCACATTTTTCACTCTTTTAGCAAAATTAGTGCAAAATCCTGAACACTTCTGATCCCATGCATTTTGGATAAGGGATGCTCAACCTATCCATAGATCAATAATTTTTTTACTATTGTCACTTCTGGAAGATCTTGTTTTATGCGTTAATTTTTCCGCAATGACGTGACCAAACTATTTTTATCTGTCCCTGAAAGATACATATATCTGGCTTCTTTCAGTGTTTGGCTATTTGTGATCTAGCTGCATTCAGTAAAAAGACCTTTGTAAAGTAAGTCATTATTAGCATCTTTAAATCAGTGAAGCGCATCACAGAATGTTTTGCCACAGCTAGCTATTTCAGACAACCTAGGGTTGTCCTCCAAAAATCCTTGTATGTTTGGGCATATATGTGTTTATGGACCCTGCTCTCTATAACTACACATACACAAGTATTAGTGGAACAACTATTTATGACAACTTACATTGTAAGATAACATATATGCATGGTTTTCTGCAGGGACTCTCTAAGGCAGTGATTTTCAACCTGTGAGTCCTCAGATGTTTTGGCCTTCAACTCCCAGAAATCCTAACAGCTGGGAAACTGGCTGGGATTTCTGGGAGTTGTAGGCCAAAACACCTGGGGACCCACAGGTTGAGAACACTGATTTAATGCTAGCTGAGATTGCTCTCAGTGTGAGTACAACCCAAATTGGATTTCATTGTGTCTGACAATTATATTGAGGTCAGTCTCCCATAGCGCCTTGATACCATTGATTAACTTTTCATTGCTGGAAGCGTGATTTTCCTTTAAAAATACAAGGGTTTGTTTATTTTATTTTTAAACCACCACAATTTGTATTGCAAAACCCATGAAAACAGGTAAGAGAGACACACTTCTTTAAAAGGCGAACCACGCTTCATTCAAGATGGGAGGGAGAAGACAAATTAAATGTATAAAATCAGCAGCAACGTGGGCAGTAAGGATGGTATATGCATGGTAGAAGATCTAGCGCATTATTGCCCATTATGAATCAGATGGTATTTTTGTAATTGTGATCATTAGTTAATAGTAGAAGGAACAATGAGGTATCATTACCTTGAAGCAATTGGAAATGGCTGTTATCTATATTATAGAGAAATGTCAAGTCGGAGCAAAGGGTACATGTCATACGGATTTGCTAGGCATAGTAAAAGTACAAAGTGTTTTTAAAATTGGAAGTTCTTATTTACAAACTGGCAGAAATATGCCTGACATTTTGAGAAAAGTTATCCAAAGTAATTGATTCAGAATTAAGGAGAAATTGATTTGTTACCTTGGCTGATGTCAATATGTTGCTGGGTCTATTTGGCTGTGATTATCCCTACCATGACTACTTCTCATGAATGTGGCTACATAGAAGCAGCCGTGCTTACATCCATTCAAGGAATCTGTATAGTTTCAAGATTACTTCTGTTCAGAAGATTCCCTCTATGAAGACAAAGCACTGCTGCTTTTTAATGAAATTGTTGAGTCCCTTCCATCTTTCCCTTCCACACTGTTCTGTACTGTCGTTTTATTTCTAGCAACCTGTTATTTTCTTCAAGAGTAATAACAGTTGCCTTAGAAGATAAAAAAGCTAGGCAGCTGCAACAGAAATCCTCTGGTAGCAGAGGGTTCTACAAGAAACTTTATTATTCTCTTCTTTTCTTGTGAAGAACTACATCTGAAAACTGTTAATTGTTTTGTGAGGTGTTAAGAGAGAAAAAAGAACAAATGCAACATGGCACGTGTTCACAATCAAATATTCAACAAAAATAGAAAATTCTTTTGTTTTTAAAAAAGAAACTTAGGCTGTATCTATACTGCCATATAATCCAGTTTCATAATGGAGATTAACTGCATTGAACTGGTTTATATGGCAATATAGATTCATATGATCATGTTCAATACATTTAATCTGCATTCTGAAACTGGATTATATGGCAATGTAGGTGCAGCATATATTTGAGAACATATAAAACTGCATCCAGTGAAACAGTGGTTTGCATGTTATGGGCTAAAGTTCAGACCATGTTATATATTCAGTGTGTATCTGCAGTGGGCATAGCCTCTGATACCAGTCAGATGGGATTTAGAGTCTCATTTGTATAATGGCAAAAAGTTAACTGCTATCTAGTAGCATAGAAAGGGTTAACTTATACTTGGTAGGCTTTATTCAATAGCTTTGCTTTAGCTTGGCTTTTCAAGACTGAAAAGAGAATGAAGGCGGAGAACAAACCTGGGGGACATAAATTTTCCAGTTAACAACTTGCTTGTATAATTTTCGTAACCGTTGGGATGGAGCATGCCTGGGCACTTTTAATTGCTTTGCTTACTTCTGAAATAGGTATATAAATTTTGGGAACCCAATTAAACATCAGTGGGAACAGAAGGATCAGTGATGTGATAGTCTGGGTAGAATTAGTTACTTAGGGGCCTAGTTCTACTACTTGCAGCACAGGGATGCTGAACCCCATCAATTTAAGGACAGGAATACTATAGACTAGCTGCTGTATCATTTACAACCAATAGAGCTTATAATAGTGATATGTTTCAGTTTTGGGTACTAATCAAAGTATTGGGAAGGCCTGGAATTACAGCAAGCTCCAGCTCAGCAAAACCTCATTAAGTAGGTAGGTCTGATATTGATTGTCTCAAACTCACCTCCCTCAGTCATTTTTTCCCATTTAAAGGTCTTAACAATTGCACTGATGGAAGTAAAGTCCTGTTATCTTGTTAGGTGGATGGGTGTATGGGCAATGGATGGATGTGCAGATGGTCATTTACAGTGGGCTGCTGCTTAAATCAAGGGTACGACTATTATGCGAGGAATTCTTAATTACCAAAACCAGGACCCAAAAATGCGGGCATGACCATTATGTTTTGGTGACTATTATGCAATGGAATACAGCAGGGGTCCTCAAACTTTTGAAGCAGAGGGCCGGTCCATAATCTTTCAGACTGTTGAGGGGCCAAATTATCATTTGAAAAAAAATACAAACAAATTCCTATGCATACTGCACATGTCTTATTTGTAGTGCAACAACAACAACTAAAGAACAATACAATATTTAAAAATGAAAACAATTTTAACCAACTTAAACATATCAGGATTTCAATGGAAAGTGTAGGCCTGCTACTGGCCAATGAGAAAGTTAAGTTAATTAGGATTGTTGTTGTTATGTGCCTTCAAGTCATTTCAGACTTTGGCCAAGCCTAAGTCTAAAATTAATTATTTATTTACTGCATTTATTTACTACATTTATATCCCACCCTTCCCACCCTGAATGGGACTCAGAGCAGCTGTATGTACATACAATATATTATATTATTAGCATAGCACAATATTAGCATTATATATTACTATATTGAACTATACTATAATACATAATATATAACATATAATTAATATTATTTTATTTATTTATTTATTTTTCAAACTTATATGCCGCCACTCCCCTAGGGCTTGGATAATAATAATAATAATAATAATAATAATAATAATAATAATAATAATACAGTATTATTATTAGTATTATATTGTATAACATAATATTATTATCAATATTATATGTATATACAATATATTATATTATTAAAACTGATATAAAAATATTATACTATAAAACTGAGGGCGGGGGCCAGGTAAATGACCTTGGAGGGCCGCATCCGGGCCCCGGGCCTTAGTTTGGGGACCCCTGGAATACAGTATATGTATTTCAGAGAGAGGAACTGGCAAAACTACCTCAGAATATTCTTTCCCTAAAAAATCCTATGAAATTAATGGGATCACCATAAATTGATAGAGAACCTAAACTGATATAGAACCTAAAGACACATATTATATATTGATGGAAGGTTTAGACTTCCCCTCCTTCACACAGAGAAGTTCCAGTCAAGATTGAAGCCTTGCATGCTAACTTGAAAGTGAAAAGAGAGTGTGAAATTCAGTCCTAAAAATGTGGGTTGAATTTAAATACATTTATGAAAGAAAAATCTTGTTAATCGGCAATCATCTTCTACAGAGAGCTTCTAAGTAATCATTCTAAGTAATGAGGAATAGGGCAGAAGAAGTTACAGAGGGAAGGAGGGGCAGGAAACTACATGGCCTCAAGAGAGGTGGCTTTTTAGCAATTAACCAAAGGTATAAAAATATTGGGTATGTGAAGGAGCTGCAGTGGGGCTTCTTGGGAGCTTCATTTTGTTTGATAAAACCACCTGACCAAAAAGGAAATTGACAAATGGGAAGGGGGGAGATTCAAAAGCACTGGTGGAACAATCAGTTCTGTTCCTGGCATCTGGCTGAATACCAGAAGATATTGGATACTGCACAGAGCAGTAACAGCCTTACTAGCAATAGAATAAGTTAGACTTGTTGACATAATCCACAGAAATTTGGTTTGGCTTTTAGGCCTATTCCTGGGGTTATGTGGGTGCTGATTCAGAAAATTGCATTGGATAGACTGTATCAGCTCTAGTTTCTTAGATATGTTTAATCATGATTTTCTATGTGTGAGCAGAAAATCGCATATGTTCTGTATCTCAAAAAATAGAGATGATGGGGGGAAAGTGGTGCCATTTTTGGAATCAGCAGATCAAATATACTCAGAAACAGGGCTAACATTTGTGACACTGAAACATGTATTGGCCAGTGTAATTTTAAGAATCCCAGTTCAAAAGAAAAATGTATTGTTCATTAATGTTTGCCTCCCAAATTCATGTTTTTCCTGTTTGACTACAGTCTTGACATTTGTCTTGTACATGTCCTTCAGATGTTGACAGTAGTAGTACAGTAGAGTCTCACTTATCCAACATAAACGGGCCTGCAGAACGTTAGATAAGCGAATATGTTGGATAATAAGGAGAGATTAAGGAGATTAAGGAGACTCTACTGTACTTCCTTGGACTGAATCATTTAAAAATGTTGCCATTGATCAATACAGAGGTACTCATTTATTATATGCATATTTTGAAAAAGTGCCTATATTTGGGAGCAGAGCATAGCAGTTTGATACAGAACAATTTTACCAGTTTCCATAATTGTTCTTGTGTGTTGCCTGTGCCTTGAATCCAGAATTTGTCATACTGAATGATGTAAGTTCCAATCAGAAAGAGTAACATCAGTCATGAATTGCCTATATCCAATTTTTTTTCAATGGATTAGAGTCTATTTTTCTTGAAAACTGAGCTGCTTTAACACCACAGGGTTGTGCATGAATGAACAGAAGTCGACGGATGCTTTTGAAGTGTATTCTCCGTAGCATTTTTGTCTTAATATTTTTATTGTGATACATGGTGGAAATCATGGGAGGCTTATGAGATAGAGGAGCATTGAAAGTGAAGGTAAGGAGACATGATATAAGCAGTAATAAGTTGGTGGAGATGTTACCCACATTATTTTAAGGGGCCATAGAGCAAACAGTGTTTTCTTTCTGACTAAATAGATATTTCTGTTCAGATTATATGTTCTCCCAAAGAAATACAATTCTTCATTGTTTTTGAAAAACTGAATATCCACTCACAACAATATGAAATTTTGTGGCATGCATAACATCCTGAACAGATGATACTTCATAGCTTTTTAGCATTGCAACCTGCACAGCTGTCAGAATGACGGACTTAATTCCACCTTCATAAAATTAGCTTATCACTAGAGTTTAGACAAATTTAGTCACAGTTGTCAGAAGCAATGGACTGTTAGTAAATGAATGCCACTCTTTTTTCACACCATTTCACATAAATTATGTCCCTTTTTTAACGCAGGCATATTAAAGTGGCTTGATCAGTGCTAACAGAAACAGAATGCTTGTGTTTATTTCTTGCAAAAAAAGAAAAAAGTTTTTAATGTGGATTACACTCATCATTTCAGGACATTTGCGAATTTGGCATCCCAATTTCTGTATATCCTTTCTATGTTTCTTGTTGTGATACAAATTGTTCTCTTATAGCAACATATCCTTCTTCTTTAGTTATCTTCTCAAAAAACAACCATATCACATTACTAACAAGATCTTAGGATATTGTGAAGTTTGTTACCTACTTACAGTTAAAAGTTAGAGAAGTCAGAAAATTAGGTTCAGTAAAGGTACTGAAAATACTACTGCTATTTGAGAGATTCATTAATAATCTCTATAGAAAACATCAGTTAAACATAGGCACATTATATCCCACAGTCAGAGCTTCACTGATTAATTACAGTTCCTTTTAAAGGTATCCTTTAGGATTTAGAGCTTTATTGTGCTGATATTTCATTCAGGTGGGAAGAAACCTAGTTCTGTCATCACATTCACCTTCAAGCTCTAAAATGGTTGAAATATTTTAAGACAAAAATCAGCATCGAGTGTGATTAATGTAATCATTGTTCCTCTGACAAACATGTCTTCTGTGCTTTTCTATTCTTGTGCTGTTGATTACAGCTGTTATAATTGGGCTTAATGATGGCTAATGACCGAAATAACTTTAAGAATAATGGAATGTTAAAAATTAGGTATGTGTACATTGTCTTTTGTCAAGGGCACCATTCATGGTGATGAAAAAAAAGCCTAAAAGACCATCAAGATACTGTTGCTTGCAAGAAAAGGGTGGTTTCCTGGGTTCATAAACAGTAGTCTGAAGACATAAGAAGAAGAAAAAACGTTGCTTTAGAGAAAGAATAATGCAGAAGGTTGCAGAGGAAATCCCACTTGGAGCTCCAATAAAGAAGAGTATGTCTCTTAAAAACTAATGTATGGCACAGAATATGGAAATGTTTTTGAGTGACCATCCCCAGGATCCTCCAGTCACCTTGGACTGGCCAGACCAGCTGTGGGATGCTGAAAACTATAGTTTAAAAAGTCAGTTTCCCAAGCTCTGGCTGGAACTGACAGCAATAGGGCATTGCTTATAAGTCAGAAAATAAGAACTCTGCCTTTTCATCCCATTGAAATGTTACTTTGCATAAATCCGCCAACTAACTTTTTATCTGTTTTTCACTAGCTCTTTCCAACCTTCACTTCACTTAGATACTTCAGAAAAAAATGTGAACTTCCTCATCTTTCATGTACTTCAAATTCAATGTGCTAGGTGGATTCATGAGTTGTTTAATTTGTCCACCAACTAACTGTAAGCTGTTGTGGACCTTTATGAGGACTATACTGGGAGGGGGGATGTGGCCAGACACAGTCAGTTTTTTCCTAAATCCCCTCCTTGCTTACTATCTTTGGATATGCTGTGACATTTTCTTTCTGAGTTTGTTGATTATTCAAGAACACCTCCTGCATTACTGTCCAGATGATTGGGGATATGACTTCAGAAGGCTACAAAACGTGGCTCCTAGCATGTTACATTTAGACAACCATCCTGATCTGGTTACAGTAGCAATCATGTTCTTAGGGTGAAATTGATGAAAATGACACTATTGTGCTCTCAGCTGCAGTTCAACTGCTTAGTCACTTGCTTAACGTCATAATAAATTGTATAGAAGCTAGAGAGAAGCAAGAAGTTGACTTCATTCCCTGTTGGTCTACTATTCTTGGTGCTTTGATTTCCCTCTATAGTGCTGGGGACAGGCGGCATGTGTTGACCAGAATGGCTGTAACGTCACATAGATTGCATTTGGTTTACCTAGCAAAAATGTACTCAGTGCACTGTTAAACTAGGTCAGTACAGGAAGACATTAAATCTTTTTTCTATGGCTACTGATTTCTGAATTTGTCAGTTAGTGTCTTTCTTTCTTGAGCTGCTAACCATGCAAGTTAGTTATAACAAACAAGGAAAGCTCTCTATGCTAGCCCAGTTATCAGCAAACAGTTTTCATTCACAGAGGCCAGGATCTGTCAAAGTGTCCTTTGACAGATGGAATAAACCTCTGCAGAGCAAGGTTTCTGTTCCTCATGTGCCCTCGGTTTGTGATCCAGAAAACTTTACACAGAAGAGTTGCCACCAATGCAGAGAGCTTGGTTCAGTGGGAGAGAAAAAGAGCATCTTGGTCCCTTTTGGATCCTTCCAAGAAATGCCATATTGTCAACATAGATGAGAACAGACAGGCATATTACCTCAGACAAAAATTCATTCAGCAGTGGCATCTGATAAGAAGAGGGCAGAAGATGGAGATTCCTGCTTGCCAAAGCTAATGGTTAATCCCCTCTGACTTGTGTCTCATCTTAACTAACAGCTACATCTTAAATACTATTGTTTAAAATGTATGTAAGGTTCAGTACTGTAAAGGATAATGGATTTCCTGGCATACATTTTATAAAGATTACTTTTTATTATCATTATTTGTTCTTTCTGTTGCTTTGATACATCTGTTGTAGGTATGAGTTCTATTCCCCAGAACAGTCACAGAAGAAAGTGAAAGCTATATTTTAGGCCCAAAATATGGCAATGCCAGAACTATTGGGAAATGAATGTGATAAAGATGCTGTGGAAATATGGCAGATTTCGTTGAATTGATTTTTTTTGTGTCAGGAGCAAAACTCTGCCAACTGGGATGGGATCCATTATCTTAAATGTGCTTTCTCTTTGTTTCTCTCAGATTTACCAAGAGAGGGAGTGTGGGAGCTTTTTCCTTTTCCATTGGAAGAGGAATGTCATAAGCTTTGGAATGCATGCGTAAATATTTCCCTCTGCCGTGTAGGTAAACGCAGGATAGCAGTCTTCTAGCGGAAGCAGGCAAACTATTATGGGACTCACAGTAGTTCTTTTACTGCAGTCTAATCACAGAAAGATCCAAAGGTGTCTGGTCTTCTTCTTCCCCCCCCCCCCCCCCCAATCTTTCCTTTTTATCTTCCCTCATCCCCACCCTATTATTCAGTTAGTCTCCATCAACATACCTTGGTGTTCATCAACATATTCTTCCTGTTGGATTAAAGGAGTATGCTTTCTTTGCTCCAAGGGCAGAACTCTCCTCCTCCCTCACACTCTTCCAAGGAGGCAACGGCTATCTGGATTTATAAAGAGTTGGACCAGCTAGTTGCGGATTTAATAATGGCAAAGCATATCTGAATGTAATTTCCCTTGAAACCAAAAACTGAAAATTTGCAAGTGTACATTTCATGTCTATATTTTCTTTAAAAAAAAGAAGAAGAAGAAAGAGACTCCTCCAGACATGTGAGTGGAAAACCTAATAAGAATAATGTTAATCTTTGCTGAGTATTTTATGCTAATCACAAAGCAGCATAAACTAGTGATAGTCACCACATCTTGTAATCATGAGTCTTGTTGATAGTCTCAGCTAGAGCAAGCCTAATAAATAAATTGTTGAATAGCGAGTCATTGCTTAAGTAAATCCCACATAATCTCTGTCCTCTGTTATGGATGATCAATAGATTCAGACCTATATGCAGGGCCGGTTTAACCTATAAGGCCGCTGAAGCGCCCGCCTCGGGCGCACGCCGCTAGGGGCGCTGTCGAGGCGTCGACAGCGCCCCCATAGCACCGCCGATGCTGCCGCTGCGCCGCCGCCGTTTGGCTCAACGGCCTTGCAGCCTGGGCTCAACACAGGCGCAGATCGCCAGCCGATCTGTGCCTGCGTTGAGCAGGCAGGGAGGAAATGGGCGATCTGTCCCGTGCGCACGCGCGCGGGGCAGATCGCCCATTTCCATGGTGCCTGCTCAACGCAGGCGCAGATCGCCAGCCGATCTGTGCCTGTGTTGAGCAGGCAGGGAGGAAATGGGCGATCTGTCCCGTGCGCACGCGCGCGGGGCAGATCGCCCATTTCCATGGTGCCTGCTCAACGCAGGCACAGATCGCCAGCCGATCTGTGCCTGTGTTGAGCAGGCAGGGAGGAAATGGGCGATCTGTCCCGTGCGCACGCGCGCGGGGCAGATCGCCCATTTCCATGGTGCCTGCTCAACGCAGGCACAGATCGCCAGCCGATCTGTGCCTGTGTTGAGCAGGCAGGGCGGAAATGGGCGATCTGTCCCGTGCGCACGCGCGCGGGGCAGATCGCCCATTTCCATGGTGCCTGCTCAACGCAGGCACAGATCGCCAGCCGATCTGTGCCTGCGTTGAGCAGGCAGGGCGGAAATGGGCGATCTGTCCTGTGCGCATGCGTGCAGGGCAGATCGCCCATTTCCACGGAGCCTGCTCAACGCAGGCACAGATCGCCAGCTGATCTGTGCCTGCGTTGAGCAGGCAGGGCAGTAATGGGCGATCTGTCCTGTGCGCATGCGTGCAGGGCAGATCGCCCATTTCCACGGAGCCTGCTTTCTGGTGATTGAGGTTTTCTTTGGGGGGGGGGGCACCAAAATCCTTTTTCGCTTACACTTGAAAATTTCCTTGGGCCGGCTCTGCCTATATGTGTTATGAAGAACTACTTCAATCTATTGCTAGTTAATTATTTTGAGTAGTCCTGAGAAGTAGTTTTTTACTGACATTTGATAAAACTCTTTTGTAGTGGAGAGGAAACCAAATATCAGTTGGGAAACTGTGTATCATTTTTTCCTTTAATATTAGAAAGTTAATATTAGTCGTGCAGATACATGGCTTTTCAAAAGCGTAAATGAGTGTCTGATACATGAATCAGTCTTCATGCTGTTTCTTAATACTCTTTTGAAGGTCTTGTAGCAATCCAGCATGCACCCTGCAAAGAAGAAACTTAAAATAAAAACAGCAACCCCCTGAAGATTCCTGCTCTGAATCATTGCATTTGCAGGCCAAATAATCATTCTAAGCATCTTGCAAGCAAACAAAATTAGTTGTCAGCAGAATATTCATAAAATATAAAGGATATATTGCACCGTTTCTCGGTTAATCATGGCTGGTTTGTAGTCATTTTTCATCATGTTTGTGAAGGATGTGTGATAAGCAATTGGTATCAACAGTTTATCTGTAAGCTGTTATTTTTCTACTATGTCAGTAATTTGAGGCAGTAGACACAATATAGCTTTATATTCTATAATCCACAATATATCTGACGTATTCCTTGTTGAACAGATTATTTGGTTCTGATTTAGATGTTTTGTTTTTGCATGTTTAACTTGCTGTAGTGTTTTTTATGTTTGTATTACTATTAAGCTGAGTTCCTCTTAGAATACCTTGCGAGTAATTGCCAGATAATTGAACGAAACTAAGGTTGTGATGTACAGTGTGGTATGCAATTTGTTTAGAATTCTAAACAAAATGGCAGAGGCATTCATTGTAATGAACACACTTCCCTAGTATAAAATGCATATCTTTTCCATGTTCAGAATGTTTTTGCTTATTAACAGAGTTCTGTAATTATCTGTGTGTGTCCTTGTAATAAAATATGCTCAGTCTGAATCTGAATGGAGGAAGGATATATGCAAAAAGATGGCTTAACTCTATCCCTTTGGTAACTTTCAAACTGAGCATTTCCCAATCTACTTTTTTATGGAACAAGAAGGAAAGAGACACAAATCTTGTAAGAACTTTGCCGGTTCTCTTTCCCCAGTATCAACAAGTTATAAAGCATGTTGATTCTGATTTGGACAAAATGACAGCAGAATAAAAAGGTTAGGAAATTTGGAAGTATACTGATCCCCATCTTTCTGTAATTCATATATGGATTGAAAGTGACTTTTTTAATATATTAAAAAAAACACTAGTGGAAACATTAGTTCAATACAATCCCTGTGTCTGTGTGTCTTCTCTAGGGATATTCTGGGTTGTTCAGTGCAACTCTATGGTAACTGTTGGCCAGAAGTCCTTCATTTCAATAGGGTTTGCTATTATCCACTGTTTCATATGTCTGTGTGAAGCCTTGGAATATATTCCTTTCCTGAATCATAATGTACTCATGGCTTAAAATGTAGTTGAAGTCTGAATCTTCAAAATGACCTGGATCTTTTCTGTGTTGTGATATCATCCTTCTGTAGACATTAAATATAGATTCAAGTGATACCTTCCCAAAACATTGATTATAATCATAACATTAGAGTATTGTTCAACCTAGACATTATTTTGAACTACAGTTAATTTATGGTTTTTAAGGTTTCTAAAAAGCAAAAACACTTATGTCAGCAAGGAAGAAACTTTAATTACCTGCATATATGTAGGAATTTTCCAAATAGTGCTTATAGTTTCTGTTTGACTGCTTCCTTTGATCAGCCTTTCATATAAAACCCTGTAGGGTTTGTGGACATCACTAACAGGCATTGGGTTCTTATTTGTGCTGGATTTACTATTCCTTATGTTTAGGAACATTTTGGGGATTCTACTTAACCTTTCAGTGGAGGGAGGGATTTAGGGATTCTATTCCATTGTGAAATAACTGTACTTTATTATGTATCTCCTTGGATTGCTTGAAATTTCTGCCACTGTTTTCAGCAATGAGCACACTAATTCAAAACTCAACTGTATTTTTTCCTCTCCAAAGGTTTGTTGAAAAATAGGACTGGGCAGAAAATAGCTATGGGGAAGAGGGAATTCCTAAAGTGTTCACTTGTCAATATTGTCATTACCTTGTTAACTATGCTTGTCAACACAGCCATAATGAGCATACAATAAACTCTGGGAATTGGAGCACCTTGGTGGGAATCACTGAACAGACAGAGACACTAATTTAATGTGACAGTTATGGAAACAAGCTGCCAGTAATTCTAGCTTTTCAATCCTGAGCAACTGGGGAAAGGGTCATGATTGGTAACAACATCAACAGAGATGTTTAGAAACTATGAAATCAATGAAGTACCTGGCATCTGTGTAAAGGCAAAACATCTTTGCCTCTGGACCTTGGTGACCTTACAGATGCTGAAGGCAAGGCTTTGCATAATCAGACAAAAAGCAAACTGGATTTTAAAAGATGGAAATCTATAGTGGAATTAATGGGGTTAATTCCTACTCATGCACTAGTTTCCTAATGCATTCAACCAACTTTACTGTTTCTCACTGTCAGGGAACATATATGGTTGTTCTCATGACTGACATAAGCTATGTATGGTGCCCTCCAGTTTGTCTCTAAACCACCTGATATACAAACAAGTGCCTGATAGAAAGGCAGTACATTAAGAGGTCATAATATGTGTTATTTTTTTTTCCTGACTGGTGTCTTTGATCCCCAGCCTCTGAATAATTCCTCTCATCCGTTTTATTTGTATAAGAAATAGTATAGAGATAAGACAGAATCCTGAGAAACAAAATAGGCCAATAACCATGGTCTTGAACCAGTAGTCTCTCAATATCACTTTTTGAGCTTACTCGTCAAATAAGGGGTAATAATAATAATAATAATAATAATAATAATAATAATAATACTTTATTTCTAGACCGCCCTCTCTCCCCATAGGGACTCACGGGAGAGAATTCAATCCCAAGATGGCAACAAAGAAAGGTGCCATGTTTGAGTTTTAAAAAGAGAGAGAATTCCAGCGTTCTAGAATTCTGCTCTATACTGGCCACAAAGGCAGCCACTTTCACCCTAGCAAACCGGCTGTGGTAGCAGGTTGGTGTATACTTTGGTACATTGGTACTCACTTTCCTTGACTCTTCCTTGTCAGCCTCAGAGCCCATTGTGAGCTGCTGGCTATCGCAGGCACCCCATTCTGACATCTCTGAAGTCTCAGCTTCCTGGTTGGGCAGGTGCCACTGCTGGTGACAAAACAGTGTGCCTGTGACTGCCAGGAACTTACATGGAACTCAGTAATCAGCTGGCAGTGGTGTCGGAGGGTGAGACAGTCACGATAACAAGGGCAGGAAAAAGGGATGGGTCAGTGTCCATTGTAGATAGCAGACCAGTCCAAATAAGGACCATTCCATTCCACACTGCCCTAAAGCCATAGGCTACTCCAGATCTTCAAGCAAACTCTAGAGTATTTCCTGACTTTATCAGAAGCAGATTTAACCAGAAATTAATAGTACTTCTCACCAGAAGTGAAGACAAGCAGGAGTCAGTGCAGAGTCTGAGCCTGGATTTTCATGCCCATGTGGACACACCCTCAGTGTTGTAGACTATTTACGAAAATGAGCAAACAAGTTGCTGTTTGATAACCAGATCATGTGTCAGATAGAGGTGTCCTAGGTTTTGTCCTTGTGTGTTTGTTTGTTTATTATAACACGCACACCCCAGCCTTGGGATTCAAGGAGTTTACAAAACTTAAAAAGAAATACAGGGAAAATTACACATACAAAATTTAAAATATAATTTCATTATCTCAATAGAATTAAAAAGCACTGAAATAAAAGAACAATAAATATAGATATATAGATACAATACATTATTAAAAGCCCTTTCCTGGTGAGCATTTTTCAGTCTGCTGAAACAAACAAACAAAAAGGCCTCCAATTTTTATGAAAGGATCACAAGGAATGTATTAATCTAACCTTAATTAATTAATTGTGTCAGGACGGGAAGTTGCTGCTAACGGTGAGAGAAATAAGGTTGAACATTGTGAAAGCCATCCACTGCATGACTATCAGCCTCCTCCCACCAGACTCAAATCATGAGAACCACCACTCCTCTTGATGTTCCTCCAGCAACAGCAAGGGTGTCCCTCTGGGCAGCTAAACCTGGCAATTCCAACTGGATGGCCCCCCATGAGGGTCTTCCTCCAGGGGCAAACCAAGAATGGGCAACTTGGAAGACCCTGAACAGACTCAGAAGCGGAGTGGGCAGATCTAAAGACAACTTGGCGAGGTGGCACTACCTGGAGGAATCCTCCACCTTGTGTGACTGTGGAGCAGAACAAACAACTCCGCATATGTATGCTTGCCCACAATGTCCTACCTCATGTACAGAGGAGGAGTTGCTTAAAGCTATGGACAATGTGGTTGCTGTTGCCCGCTTTTGGTCTAAAACTATTTAGTTGTTTGTGATTTCCTCTATTTTTTTCCCATCCTTTTTAAAATGTATTTGTTATGCAATGCTTTTGACACGAAATAAATAATTAAATCTAACCTCTCTAAGAAGAGAGTTCATCTGTGTTTCTAGTGGTCCAGGAGGAAAAAAAGACCAGTCCAAAAAAAAAGGGTCATATGTGGAGGTACAGACTGATAGATCTGATCCTAAGGCATTTATGGCTTTATAAATTATCATAAACACTTCATCATATGTTCCTAGTTGTTAGTCCATAATCCCTTCCTTGAACAATACATCTTCCTATGCATTGGGAAAGTGATGGCCAAACTAAACAAGTTATTTGATGTTTTTTTCTTTTGGAAACTGTTATGGGGATAGGTATAGATTTTGCTTAATAGGATAATCAGTAGGTTCATAATTATGAGAGGAATGGCCTGGAAGAAAGGATTAAACCACCATCCTGCAATACCAGTTGCCTGTCAATCTCACTTCTGATTTGCTTTCTAAGGTATCAAGGGATTGGAGAGTCTTTCCTCAAATGTCTTCTGTAGCTTAGAGATCCTGGTATGTGTTCGAAAACATAGCAGTTGCCCCAACCAAAGCCATAAGGCAATGCCTGTGAAAAGGAGGGGAGGCTTTTGAAAGCCCAGGCAAATTAAACCAGAGGAATTTTGAGGGCTGAAGGATGCCTCAAATGGGACTTCCCCATCACATGATGAGGAGCGGACTAGTTTATATAAGGAGAACCAACTCCCCTTCACGTGACCAACCCTTTCACCTTCAGGATAGTGTGAGTTTGTAACTGGTTGTGTCAGGACCAAGTAGGATTTTTTGCACCCTTGTAAAATCCTGTGGTTTGGGAGGGAGCATCCTCAGGACGGCATTTGAATTAAGACCACCTGAGATGAGCAACCAAGATAAATTGGATTGTCCTTATGAGTCAGGTGCTGGCCCAAGGATGGTAAGTGGAAGTGGTCTGATAATTGACTCCTGTCCCCTGACTAGGTTTGCAGAGGTTCAGCAAATAAATAAATACGTCAACAAATGGCCCATTAGTTCCATATCTGTCATCTGGCCTCTTTATTTCACAGTGGGGGTTCAAGTGATTGGCATGGCAAGGGAGAGATTTGTAGAATCCACAGAGCATATGATATGGCACCATGTACAGCGCATACAGAAATGTTCTACATCCCAGGGGTTGGGGGTGTGGAGGGTGAGAGGGAAAGAGAGAGAAAGACTCTCCTTCTTTGCCAACCCTTGCCCATCGTCATAATGGGCATGTAACGGGCATACTGCCAAACAAGAGTACAAGTCATTTTGGGGTTGAAGTCAATGAACTGCTTCATACCGACTTTTATGCATGCAGTATGACAAACGAACGTGTTTACTTGTTCATCAGAAAGAGTTGGACTTCACTTTAGTGGGCAGCTGCAGGGCTGGCTGAATAGGATCTACTAAGCCAATTACAGCATTGTTTGCTTCAAGACACATCAGTATGGATAATCAGCCCACATTCATTGCTGTGCACCTGCAGGAGAAAGAAATACTAAGAGCGACACTGAAAGGAGCTGATATGCCATTAAACTTTTATTCTATTGTCTGTAATTCAGACTGATGTGAATGTGAAAATCTGGCTTTACAAGGTGGGTCAGAGGAGGAATCAGACTTTGCGAATCACTTGAATCATACGGCAGCAATCAGTGGCATATGTACAGTGATATTCTTCATTACAAAAACTGGCATTTTAATTTTTAGATAATATTGAGGGAAGACTTTAAACTTGTTTACCGTAAAAGTTTTATGCAGATGATCTAAATGGTTAATCATCCTTCTGCCAGTCATCACGCTTTGAACAAAATGAGCAGATGGAGGAATAGTGAGATTGGATTCTGCCTGCATGTCTAAAAGTACATGAATTATTATTGTGTGTCTTTTTTGATAATTTAAAATACTTATGTCCTGAGGCATTTTGAAAGCTCGGGATGGCTCACAATAAGAATAATCTGAAACAATTAAAGCTAAGAAAACATGCAACCGATTTTTGTATGAATCATACTAAAAACTATTCGTGCTCGTTTTTTTATTTAGAGCTCTTGTTTTTCACACTTTATGATCACCTTCAACACCAACATTAAAAACTTGCATTACTAATAGAATTATTATTTTTGTTTGTGTTAGGTCTCAATAACAGTGCCTGTAAACATAAAAATGTCCTTCTTAAGCAAAGTGGGATTTTCTGTTTCCATCAGGGTGGGAGTGAACTTGTCAACAGAATTATTAGTAGAATTTAAACTATGAAAGTTTGAGCAGTGCTGTTCTATTGGTCATATATTTGCATTATAAACAGATTTCCTGTCTTTTCCAAACCTGATAATAGTGTAGTCCTCAGATCACACTTACAAAAAAAATCTGATTAAATTTCCGATTTCCCATTCCCAGTTCTCAAATACATTTCTCCATGCAATAATATATCAGTCTACATAAAGGTATTGCCTAGAGAAATAAGAACAGCCACTTGTGTGCGTGAACAGGGAAGCCTGCATCAGTTAGCATCTGCCAGTGCCTTGGGTTTTTAATTGCTTTAGAAATATTAGTTCCAAATACACAATGAAGTGTGAGAGCACAGTAGTCCACGTTCTTTTTACAGAGTTCTGAAAGATACGTGTTTGCAGAATCATATCCCAGAGGCTAGAAGTCTGTGCTTCAGGCTACAAAAGAAGTTCAAAGCATTTTTCAGATTCTAAGAATCTTAGAAGAGAATCATAGAATCATATGACATAGGCTCAAACCCCTGGCATGCAGGAAAGCACAAAGTACCCCTGATAGATGGCCATCTAGCCTCTGTTTAAAAGCCTTCAAGGAAGGAGCTTCAACCACACTTCAAGGCAATGAGTTCCACTGTTGAACAGTTTTTCTGTACATACAGAATGTGCCCATCATTTGCCTTTAATCAGAAGGTATGTTTGTTTCAAGCCAATGATCCTGATGATGTGAGTCTCTTATCTGTTTTGAACTCTGTGTTCTTATCCTTCACTTACATGTCTTGATTCTATCTTTAAACCTTTGTTTTGCATGGCAACTGTTTTACAGGTGTTCAAATGAGACCAGACTCAAAACTGAAGACACTTATTGGGCATATAATTTCTGCCCTACACCATACTCGTGGACGGCACTCCTGGGACTTATCTTATATCTGATTTGCTTTGCACCAGGTAAACAAATCTGGCATTTTTACTTACTTGAAATAAACTGAGCCTCTAGGGTAATACCCTCAGAATATCTCTCAATCCCATGAATCATGGTCATGTGTGTGTGTCCCTTCCTTCCTACAAGGAAAATGGCTGCATAACCTTTCTGTGAACATTTTATCCCTTCCACCAACTAATTCATTCTGATGTTTTGAAGAGTAAGCAGACTGGCAGCCAGTTAATGCTTTCAAAGAACTGACTTGAGGTAGCTCACTCAGTTATAACTTGCTCCCTATAATGAACAAATTGTGTGTGAAAGAGTTTAAGATGTTAAGGATGATGTTATTATTGTTACTTCCATGTATATCTTGCCTCCCCTCCCCCCCTCCCCAATTAATAAGGGAAACGGGAATTCTGACAAGACAAATCAACAAATGCATTTACATCCATTGCGTTGTTAATAGTTCTTTGTTTTCCAGATATTGTCTTAATAAATACTTTTTATTTATGTGTTTGCTTACTAATACTGTTAAAATATTTTCCTTCTCCTTTCCATTACCTTCTATTGTTATTCATAGATTACCATCTTCTTTCAGTTCTGTGTTATGTTACCACACTCTCTGTTCATTTGTTTTTATTCAAATAAGTCCATAAAAGCTTTTTGCATATGTGCTTTTCTCAGTTTCTTACTTATTTCAGTACATTTAATTTTGTTGCTGTCAGCTTCTTAGTTGTTGATTATTTAAATAATTACGTCCCATATAGTTGCTCCCAGAATGCAACTGTCCCAAGCCATTTTATTCTATAAAAGAATTGATAGAACTCCAATAGATGCATTTACCCTCGTTAGATATGTAATATAAATTTTGGAGTGTTTGTTTACTTCTGACAGTCCAGGGGAAACTAGTGAATCTTAAATATGACCTCCAACATCTAAGATGTAGATGTATTGGTTCTTTTGTTAGCCTGCATACAATGGTTTGCACTATGGTTGCCCTTAGTGTCTTCCTATTTAGATATAGTTTATCATTTTCTCCCATTTTTGCAAAGCTTTATTGACCAGTATTCTATTAAAAATAATTATTTGTGTATTTTATTAAAGGAATGGGACCAATGCCTTGGACAGTAAATTCTGAAATATATCCCCTTTGGGCAAGAAGTACAGGAAATGCATGTTCTTCTGGTGTAAACTGGATTTTCAATGTTCTAGTATCACTAACATTTCTGCATACAGCTGAATATCTCACATACTATGGTAAGTTTTCTCTGTCTTAAATGATATCCAGTTGTTCTGCTTTGAGAGCATGACATGTTGGTGTTCATTGAGCACGTTGCCAGCCCTAATCCATTGGTCAGGTCAGCCTATCGTTTGAGGTCCCCCAGTGGTGTGGGAGCCACTTCAGGGTGAGAAGAGGATCTGAAAAAAAGAGTAATCAGTCCTTTGGAATATTGAGTCCTTCTTGGACAATATGGCAGTTTTTATAATATAATAATTTTATTGTCATTGTACATCGTACAATGAAATTAAGTGCCATCCCCAATACACATTATATATTTAGAATTATAAAAAAACACCCATCCTTCCACATGCTAATCACAATTGCACGACCCCTAATGCCACATTAGTGTGAACCATAGAGTTCAATATAATCACAGCTTTAGGATAAAAGCTATCTCTCCGCCTATTTGTCCCCATTTTTATCATCCTATTCCATCTGCCAGATGGCAATAATTAAAAGAAAATATCCAGGGTGAGATGAATCCTTAAGAATATCCTGAGCTTTCTTAAGAGAGTGGGAATTATGAAGTTCTTCCAAAGAAGGGAGAGGGCAACCAATAATTCTCTGAGCAGTAGTGGTAACCCTCTGGAGCGCCTTCCTATCTGCCACTGTGCAATTTGCAAACCAAACGCAATAGGTTAGAACACTCTCCAGTCTATAGCATAGCACTAGAAAGTCACCAGCAGTTTTTCCTTCTATTGTTGGTTCCTTAAAATTCTCATTTAATACAATCTCTGCTGGGCCTCTTGACCAGCGGCACAGTATAAACACTGCAGGTCAGGTCCTTCTTAACAATAGCATCCAGGAACTTAATCTGACCATCCACTCCACTCAGTCTCTATTTATAATCAAAGGCTGAATTTCTGATCTATTCCTTCTGTAATCTACTATAAGTTCTTTGGTCTTACTAATGTTAAGAACTAAATATTGTCCCTGCACTACAAGAGCAGCCGATCACCTCATCCCGGCAGCCAGACTCATCCCCTTCAGAGATAAACCCCACTGCTTTTATTATCTGCAAATTTAACAATAAGATTACTATAGTAAACAGAGGTGCAATCATATGTGTAAAGAATATAAAGTAGAGGACTCAACACATAGCCCTGCAGCATACCAGTGTTGAGAAAAAGAACTCATGAGATCTGATTACCTAATCTAACCCTCTAGGCATATTCAGACAAGAAGTCCATAACCCAAAAACAGAGTGAATATGAAAGTCCAAGATCCATAAGTTTAGACACACAGTTTTATGTGGAAGAATTGTGTTAAATGTGTAACTAAAGTCTGCAAAAAGCATCCTCAAGGGCAGTTAACCAAGGGCAGTTAACGACTCTAAACAAAGGATGCCCCAGAGGCAGGAAGAAGACAGCAGATAAGCTTTTCAATGCTAATTAAAGTGATTAACTACACACATTCACACTGACCTCTCTCACCCTAGACTTTCCACAGATATATATTAACCTCTTTGCTTAGTTTTCTCCATACCTCACAACCTCTGAGGATGCCTGCCATAGATGTGGGCGAAACGTCAGGAGAGAATGCTTCTGGAACATGGCCACACAGCCCGAAAGACATACAACAACCCATCCTCATAGTTCCCCCATTGTTCCAGATGAAGCGTTGAAAAGGTTATAGAGGGATTTTCCATTCCTTCAGGCAGCACCAGCTGTTTATAGAAAAGATCGTTGCTAATGTTGTGTTCCTACATCTTATTTCTGACCTATATCAACTGTGTGGTGCATCATATCACAAAGTTTTCTTGACAAGATTTGGTTGCTTTTGCCTTCTTCTTAAGCTGAAAGAGTACGATGTGTCCTAGGTCTCCCAACAGGTTTTATTGCCAAGTGGGGATTCAAGCCCTGATCTTCAGTCATAGTCAAGTGCTCAAACCACTACACCACACTGGCTCATTAAGAAAAGATGCTACAGAAGAAACACTAAGAAACCAACATAGGTTTCATGTATTGTTGAAGGCAAAGTAGGTTTTATTTACATTTCCTCTGTATGTCCCTATTTTTGTCACATTGAGGTCTGTCTTCTTGTAATCTATAATATATACAGTAAGTTTTGACGATACAGATGACCCTCTATATCCGTGGATTCGGCATCCATGGAATCCACCATCCATGACAAGAAAAAAAAATCCTAAAAAACAAAACATGATTTTGCTTTTTGTATAAGGGATGCCATTTTACTGCACCATTGCACATAATAGGGATTGAGCATCCAGAGATTTTGGAATCCACAGAAGCCTTAGGACCAAACTGCAGCAGATACCAAGAACCCACTGTACTTGCGGGGCTGGGGCTCTGAAGAATTAAGATGTTGCCATATGAGGAGAAGGCCTATTTGACATGATACATCTATCCCCTATTATGGCTTCTCCCTCAACTCAAAGAACTGTATTGTCCTAACTAGTTTGTCCTCTGGTTTCCTGTTGATCTTGTTAAATGGTATGTTGGTTAAGAATATTATCTCATTCAATCACAGTCCCACAGTCTGGTTTCTGTCTTAGTACTGAGCAACTCTTTCTCGATTAGATCAGTTAGGGATGCACCAACCTCTCCTTGACCAAACTGGTGGGAAATTTCATTTCCTCAGATACTCTCCACTTTAGTGCTGCCTTCTCATAAGGAGAATATAAGGACCTTTCCTTTGTACATAGGGGACAAATCCCACAATTTTAATCTTCCCATTTAAATTCCTTACCTTTCTTCTTCCAATTCTCTTTGTTTCCTGCAGTCCATTTCTAAAATTAGCCAATTCTATTTCTTATTTCTTTTAGCTATTTCTGATTCTTTGTTAGCCATTTCCAATTCTCGTTTTTCTTCTATTTTAGCTATTTCCAGTTCTCAGTCTGATCTTAATTTATCTTTTTAATACTCCAGATAGACAGCATTGCTTACACATTCCTTGGGGATTTCTTTCCTAACTGATTCTTTCTCTCTCAGTGCTGCATGAATGACGAATGCCAATTTCCTCCCAAAGTTTTTCCTTTCATGAAGTAAAATTAAAATCCCTATGCAAGTGAACCAGATCTTTCCTTCTCCATTTTAAATATTAACCCATTCTATTTTTTTAAAAAATGAACAGCTTATATGCTACTTGCTTTTATTTCACAGAGAGAGAGAGAGCCCTTTGTCTTAAATACACAGTCACTACCGACACAAGGTATTTTATTATTGATCATATACCATTGCTTGTCATGATGAGCATCCAAGTCCTCAAGTAAAAGGATACTTTTAAAAATATGCACACCATACTTCTGTTATCTATTACTGATACTCCATTGCTGCCGTATTATTCTTCCTTTGCTGCTTTGACAAAGCCCCGATAATCAAGATTTACAAAGCAGTGTGATTCAAGAAACACATTTTATTAAACAAGTTATAAAATGAGAAAAATATTTAAAAGTGTGTTCTTCTAAGCTTGGGAGTGCTATTTGTTATTCTTTATATTTTATATTTCAGTAGATCACCTCAGATATACTCTTAATTAATTTCCCCTATCAACAAAACTACCCTCCTCTTCATAATGCAAATCTTTGCTCCCCAGTTCACTCTGCCTTTTCAACCGTAACATTATGTTTCTCCAGCCAGTCAGTATCTAGCACATTCCAACATTTTACTATGCCCACATCCTTTTTATAGAACTCCAAAATCTGAAATTGTCTACATAAATGGCTGAAATAGTGATACCTTTTCTTTCTGATAGTTCAGTGTACACAAACATTGTTTGATGCAGAAAATTATTTCAAATGTTGTATGAAATTGCCACCTAGGCTATGTGTATTTGTTATATATGAAACACCATTGCATTTCATGTTTGGTTTTGGTCCCATCTCCAAGATGTCTCATTCTGCAAATATGCCAAAATCTTTTGGGGGGGGGGGGATCCCAAACACTTCTGGTTCCTGGCATTTCAGGTAAGGGATACTCAAGCTGTATAATCATTCTGTAATGCAAAACTGTACAAACTTGTAAAATAGTCCAGGTTCATAATCTCAGATTTAGACCGCAGAGCTTTTCCAATATGCTATCACCCCAGTATAAATAATAAATCACATTTCATTGGATAGGAGATGGTAGCCTGAGAATGACAGACGTATTATTTTGTCATGGTCATATAATTTCCTGTTGAAATTTATGTTTGGCAATAAGTATTACTTTCTCCAAGAGTGGAGAACCCTTATCCTGATTCACTTCAGGGGTTTCAAAGTCTGATGGATTCCAGAAATCTGTGAGAAAGTTTGTAGCCAGTATGACTAACATTTCTGTTGAAGCCTTGATATCTATGGAATAGAAATATGACCAAGGTAGTTGATGTGAGTGCTTTTAACAATCCTGTCCTCTGCCGTGCTAATCAACTCTTGGTATGAGAGTTGAGAACAATGAAGGAACATTCTTTTCTAAAGTTAATCTGCCTAGTTCCATATTTGATAGAATCTGAATAACATACTATGACACATTTGTTAGGCATCTCAGAGACGAGTTGCTTGCATTTGTCATGACTCAGATTCCACAGTTCATACAGTTAGATTTGTGGAACTTTCAAGAGCACAATGTGGCCTGAATATTGTTGAATGGTGTTTTCTTTTTAAAGCCATGGGTTGTGAACAAATTGCATGGCCAAAGAGCATTTCCTTGGTGGCATTTTCAGGTATATTAATATACCAGTGTAAGATAACATGATGTAGTGATTTCAGTGTTGGACTATGACATCAAGAGACCAGATTTTAAATCCCTAAATCACAGAAACCCACTGTATGAGCTTGAGCACGTCACATTCTCAGCCTTACAGGGCAGCAAATGACAAACTTCCTCTGAATAAATCTTGCCAAGAAAACATATGACAGGGTTGCCATAAGTAAGACTTGAAAACACATAACAGCAAGTAGCAGCTGTTGATCCTGCTTGAATAGAGAGACCCAGAATTCCAGGATCCATGCCTAGTAACCTCCCATTCAAATTTTATAGTCCATTAGTTATGAATTGCCTTTAAAAAAGGTCTGCAAACCTCGGTTGATATAAAATATGACAGCCAGGTTGCAAACAGGAACCAGTTTTGTTGTATAATCTTCACTGGCTCCCAATTGAGAGTTTTTTTGTTAACATAGAAAGCCTTTCAGGTATTATGGATACAATATGTCTAGGATGACCTTTTCCTATATATTCCTACCTAAACCCTGAAGCCATCATCAGAGGACCTGCTCCTAATATCATTTTTACTGAGGTATCAAAGGTGGACCTCAGTATTAAACCCCAGTTTATGAAATATAGTCCTTTTTGTATGGTTGATGACTGATCTGTTTTGATGACTGCTGTTTTATTTTGCTGTGGGATATGTGTGTGTGTATCTCTCTAATTTTGTTTTACTGTATTTTTCCTATTTTTGTGAGAGATTAATCAACCTTGAGACATAATAAAACAGCCCAAACCAAAAAAAAAATGTGTCTTGGTTTTTAGGCCTGTTTCTGGGGTTATTTGGGCACTGATTCAGAAATTTGCATTGGATAGACCACATCAGCCCAAGTTTCTTCAATATGGCTATCATGGTTTTCTGTGGGTGAGATGAGATCTGGTGGATTGTTCTGTACAGTGTTCCCTCACTTATTGCGGGGGTTACGTTCCAGGACCACCCGTGATAAGTGAAAATCTGTGAAGTAGGCTTCTCCTTAGGAAGGAAGTAGAAAAAGGGAGGGAGGGAGGGATGGAGGGAGGGAGGGAGGGAGGGAGGGAGGGAGAGAAGAATGTGGCAGGGGATCATGGTGCTGCCTCCTTCTCCATTTGGGCTTTAGCAACTGCTAGGGGAGATCAAGTAGTCATGACGGGCATTGAATCACCCTTCACAAAGATCATTTATTGTCACGACCCAGGCTGCAGAGCACCAATAACCATACACAGAGGCCAGAATCTATCTAATATCTTTATTAAGGAAATAAGTAAAGGCAATAAAAATAAGTGTAGAATATAGTTCAGAAGAAGACCTTTCAGGAAAGGTCAATTATAGTCCAGGAAAACAATGTCCAATATAAAATATTAAGGTCCAAAGTTGTAATCCAGTAACCGAAACACTCACTTTGCCAAGCAAAGTGAGGGGAGATGACAAGGTTCTTAGTCCAAGGAACTTGATGTAAGGCTAGGAAGTAAACTTGATTCTTGGAACACAAGGCTTGATACAAGGCAACAAGGAACGAGGAACAGGGACAAGATCCGTGGTAAATACTTGGCAAGGTCCGGGAAGCAAGGCAAGGTCCTGGAAAGCAAGGCTGAGTCCTAGGAAGCAAGGCAAGGTCCGTGAAGCAAAACAAGGCTGGAAACGGGAACGAAGGCTTGGAAACGGGAGTAGCGCTGTCCACACACAACCTACTCCAGTAGCTGACGAATTGACTCCGCAAGATTCCTACAGGGCAAAGAACCTAAATAGGGTCTTGTTTTCCCACCAAAGAACACTTCTCAGGGGAACCAGAACCGAAAGTCAATCTCTGTGTCCAGATGCATGACTCCCTAAAGTTTCTCATGAAAGCAGTCTTAATCAGCTGAATGCCTGGCTGCGATTCTCAGGCTTCTGCGATTAGCTTGTTGAACTCCTTTTTGTTGTTGATAATAATTACGGCGAGAAAATGGGGGAGATTTTGACTCAGGGCTTGTTTGGCAGATTTCTGGAAGACAAACCTCCTGCAGGTGCAAAGGCTCCAATTCAGGCTGGGAAAGTTCCAATTCTGGCTGAAACGGTGGAAAACCCAAGTTTTCCTCTTCATCTGTCACAACAGCGCTAGGAACGGGACTACATGGCCCATGAGTCATCACATTTATAGCAGTGGTTCTCAACCTGTGGTTCCCAGGTGTTTTGGCCTACAACTCTTAGAAATCCCAGCCAGTTTACCAGCTGTTCGGATTTCTAGGAGTTGAAGGCCAAAACATCTGGGGACCCACAGGTTGAAAACCACTGATTTAGAGGAAGAAAATGAATCAGATTCCTATGTTTGGGACTCCTACCTTGAGGTTAGAAAATTTATCCTCAATCATACCTTATTACAGTAGAGTCTCACTTATCCAACATAAACGGGCCGGCAGAATGTTGGATAAGCAAATATGTTGGATAATAAGGAGGGATTAAGGAAAGCCTATTACACATCAAATTAGGTTATGATTTTACAAATTACGCACCAAAACATCATGTTATACAACAAATTTGACAGAAAAAGTAGTTCAATACACAGTAATGCTATGTAGTAATTACTTTATTTATGAATTTAGCACCAAAATATCACGATGTATTAAAAGCATTGACTATAAAAATGTGTTGGATAATCCAGAATGTTGGATAAGCGAGTGTTGGATAAGTGAGACTCTACTGTACTTACAATTTAGTTGGTAGTTTGACTGCTGGAGAGCAAGTCAGCTGCAACCAGCTGCAATGAATCACTCTGACCAGGAGGGTCATGAGTTCAAGGCCCGCTCGGAGCCTATGTTTGTCTTGTCTTTGTTCTATGTTAAAAGGCATTGAATGTTTGCCTATATGTGTAATGTGATCCGCCCTGAGTCCGCTTCGGGGTGAGAAGGGCGGAATATAAATGCTGTAAATAAAATAAATAAATAAATAACTGAGATTCTCTAGTCTATCCTTTAGGGCTTATATTCACATTTTGGTCATCACTTGTATTCTTTCGCAAAACTGAGCCTCTGCTCAACAACTTAAATATAAATGACACGCTTTTGGTATTCTCTGAGTAAATGTAAGTCTGCTAGTGGGGCTCTTCAGTGTATATTATGTCCAAAATCTTCATTGTGAATAGACTGTTTAAATATTTATCAACAGAGCTTTGACAACAGCCTTGTAATTTTGTTTTAGAAGATGAAGGAAAGAACCTTATGCTAACTGTGTGTGTGTCTTATTCTGTATTGCAGGTGCATTCTTCCTGTATGCAGGGTTTGCTTTTGTGGGACTCATTTTCCTCTACGGCTGCCTTCCTGAGACTAAAGGGAAAAAACTAGAGGAAATTGAAAGCTTGTTTGCAAATTCGCTGTGTACATGCGGCAATATAGATTCCGATGACGGGAGGTATATTGAATATATCCGGGTGAAGGGAAGTAATTACCATCTTTCTGACAATGATGCTTCTGATGTGGAATGATTTTCAGCTGCTGGCGTACTCAACCATTTAAAAAGTCTTGGTGGGGGGAGACTGAAGGAGCCGCTTTAATGATGACCTCATTGCCCTGCTTCTGGCCTGGTTCCCCTTTCTGCTATCTCTACAGAAGTCCTTTCCTGTTTTAAACCATGTCCAATGAAGAAAATACAATAAAATGCAATATGGTTCCTTTAATTAGCGAGAAGTGAAGGTTGGGAAAGGGAAACAGGGAATCCCTGTGACAATATGAGTATTCCAGTCGTGTCTGAGGTCCTCAAATCTGTGATACCAAACTCTATTGATCAGATGCCATTTGTAGTTGTCCATCTTGTGAAATTTCAAAAAGGGCAGCTAGTCAGAAACCAGATAAATCATAAAAGTATGGTTACCTGGCAACCAAGGTTTGACACAAAACTGCTCAGCTTCTTGCAAAATAAGGGTGGGAGGGAATCTGCTTTCGGCTGTGGAAATCGTAATTTATTTGGAAATATGACTTCTTTCAGAAAAACGAATCAATCTTGTTTGCACTAAGAAGGCAAGTCTGTTCGTCTTCACTTCTTGTTTGCTTGTTTTGGGCATGTCTGTCTTTAAATAAGCTAAAACCCATTTTAACTGTCCTTGTCTCATATGAAGAAATTTGGGAAATGGAGCTGGGGAGAGAAGGCAGGCTGTCTGACAGAGATCTTTAGTGTTCTGTAGGGACTGGGTGATGTTTGTGAATAGTTGAAACACAACTGCATGGAAGCTTTGAACTCTGTGGCAGTTGTGTATGATGGTCTCTCCCAAGAGGTCAAAACAAACCTCTTGTGCTGTGTTATAGCCACAGCCCATCTATCCATCGCTCTTTGTACTTTGCTTTTACATGCTGAAATCACCAAGGTTGGAAGCTTTCTTAAAATCAGGCTCCTTCCTGAAGCACTTTGAGGGAAAAGCAGTAAGCCAGTTTTTCTCGCCAGGCATGTCCTACAATTACAGACATATTCATCTTCACCTCTGAACTCTGTTGGTTACCATACCTAGTATTTGACAACTGAATTAAGAACTAGATGACATGCTTGAAAAAAACATGTGATTTATTTCTTCTGAAATCATAACATTTCAAATGTTTGAGTGAAATGTTTGAGTCCTCTGCATAAAAATCCCATTGCTCTGCAAAAGACTAGTCTTGAAATACTCACTTTTCAAGAATCAAAGGACAATTTACTTTGGGAGCAAAACAAATATGTGATTCTTCAAAAAAAATTCCCCATGAAAGTTTCAGCATTCTGTATATGTTGGTTTGGCTTTGAATTAACAGTGCCAAAGGTTAGAAAGAAGCTTAGCATGGTGCCAAAGGCTGAGCTGTGAATCAAGGTGCCGCTGACCCAAGTCTCTGCACCCCTGTGTCGTCTGCTATATGCTGTTGCTCAGGAGTCCCTTACCCCCTCACATTGCCACTCTTTGTTCATTAACTTTTGTGGAGGATTCACATGGTGTGTTAATTGGGTTCTTTTTTTAGAGTACAGTAGAGTCTCGCTTATCCAACGTAAACGGGCCAGCAGAACGTTGGATAAGCGAATATGTTGGATAATAAGGAGAGATTAAGGAAAAGCCTATTAAACACCAAATTAAGTTATGATTTTACAAATTAAGCACCAAAACATCATGTTTTATAACAAATTGGACAGAAAAAGTAGTTCAATACGCAGTAATGTTATCTAGTAATTGCTGTTTTTACGAATTTAGCACCAAAATATCACGATATATTGAAAACATTAACTACAAAAATGTGTTGGATAATCCAGAATGTTGGATAAGCGAGTGTTGGATAAGTGAGACTCTACTGTACTTATTAATTTCTAACACAAACCATCCAGTTCCCAATTAAAGTAATATAAATTTGAAAAAGAAATAACAACAACAACAACAACAACAACAACAACAACACACTTTAAAACCACAGATCACCTATTACAATGCAGTCTGAGCACTGCCACATGCACTATGGAGGACCGTCTCACAGCAACACTAGAGGCACTCCAAGTGGCCAGCTATTGGTCAAAGGACATTTAGTATCATGTCAAGTTTTTTTTTTAACTTTACATTTGGTCTCAAATAATTACAACTTGTACCCTCGGTTCGCTTCTGACACAATAAACAAATAAATAAATTTATATTACTCCCATCTCCCTGAATGAACTCAGAGCGGATTACAGTTTATGTAAAGCAGACAATGGCAAACATTCAATGCCTTAGTTACAATCACATACAATGAGACACACAAGACAGACAAAGGCAAAAACTTCTCCTTTCATTTCCGACTTTGGAGGCAGTGCTCATCTTCAAGCCAAGGAGCCTGCGTTGTTACCTCCTGATTGTGTGGCCGGGATGATTGCTTGGAGTGTCTTTGTTGCCTTTTCCCACCAAAACAGTACCTATTTATCTACTCAAATTTGCATGTTTTCGAACTGCTAGGTTGGCAGGAGCTAGGGCTAACGGGGAGCTCATCCCGTCCCATGGATTTGAACTGCAGATCTTCAGGTCAGCAATTTGGCAGTTCAGCAGCACAAGGATTTAACCCATTGCGCCACCGTGGTCCCCACATACAGCTAAAACATAATACTAAACACACTAAACACTAACTTACTTGTAACACACTAAGGCTCCGACTCCTCCAATCCAAGCTGACAAAAAAATAAAAAATAAATACCATTAGCACACCAATGCAATAATCCTTATAATAACTACCACAGATTATTATATTGTTAGATTTCTTATTGCGCAAAATGTCAATAAATGGTTTCTAGTTTTTCAGAAAATCTTCCATTGGTTTATCTGTTAGAACGCACCTTATTTTTGCTATTTTGCCTAACTCAGGAACCTTAGTAACCCATTTTTCCATCATTAATGCTTCAATCTGCCTCCAAGCTTGAGCAAACTGTATTTTGCTGATGTTGTCATTTTTCGAAGAAGTGATCCATTTTTTTCCAATTCTTTATCCAAAATACCCATCAGATATCCACCAATTTTACATATAACTTCTAGACCAATCATTTTTGCCATCTTACAAGTCCACCACATATGAAAAGAACCCCCTTAATCTTGATATCCCCAACACTGAAACATGTAATATCTGTACATCATCTCATTCAGATTTTCTTTTCCATTTCCTCACTAAGTAAATTTTATATCTTTAAACCACATTTTCCCTGTACATCTATGTGATCAATAGGCTCAAATGTAGGGCCCACCTTATCATGTACTCTCGTACAGGTTCATCATCTGTCTGTAGGTTGTACGTTTTTTAAAATTACCTAGACATCATCTTTATACAACTCTAAACAAAATTCACTCTCTCCAACCGCAATGGCAGAATCTTGCTTATCTATCTATCCTTTAATTTGCATAGGAGCAAACCAGTAAAGATCTTCACCTTCCTTAACAACATATCTTTTGAACTGAACCTCCAGTTATCTTGTTCAAAATACAAAATATCATTGAGCGACCATCTCCAATTTTAACCCAAAAAGGCTATAAATAACTTAGGGGAAAAATCTGTTTATATTTATATCAGACTCGTAGAAGTGACCTTCTAATACAATGGGTTTTGAATTCAGCACGTATCCTTGGCTTTATCATACAAGAGATAACCATGCCACCCAAATCTTTGGTCATCGCCTCAAAATTCCAATAAGCAATATCTCTTCCTTCAGCCTTACAAAACAACAAACTTCACACTACAGTTTAATAAACTGCCCCTTTCCTTAGTCATGCAGTGGTTTAAATTTTATTCTGAGTCTAGAAACCTCTTCCTGTCATTGGGATCACTTGAAACAAAAATGAAAAGTCTTGGCAAAACATTGATGGCAATAATTACCGCTATTCTATCCAAAAGGGATAAATTTAACTTTTTCCATTTTTCTCAGCCTCTTTTAATTTCTTTCCAAACATTTTCATGGTTATTTTGAATAATAAACTATTGTCTCTCATGCTAGTAATTCCCAAATATTTAGTCCTCTTTTTTCCACTTAGAAATATGAATAAATGGTCTCATCAGGTTCTTGGTCACTGTTGTCAACACTATGGAAGCAGTTCAGGATTTTCTCTTTGCAGGTCCTGCCTGTTCTTTGACTTTCTTTCCCTCTTGCCTGGGGAATTATTCATGCATGTTTCTTTTGACTGCACATAATAAAGTACTAGTTTGCTCTTTAAAATGAAATTGAAAAAATAATAAATGGCTTCTCAGAGCTTTTAAGACAGGAAGAGAAATGCAAAGACAACGTGCAATTGGAGTCAAGATCAACAGGGAGGGATAAAAAAGGTAGAAATTGCAAATAGGAAGCCCTTCATTAACTTTCAAAATTACTTTTTTATTGAAAAATATCAGAATCCAAATTGAGAGAAGAGTCTTGGCCATGGGAAAGGGAAGTGCTTGTGGAACCTCTACTTTCCAGAAACGTACAACTTGAGAGACCCTGATTTGGAAAACAACTGATAAGTATGAAACACTTTAATACAAAGAAGGTGGTGGTAGTGGTGGTGGTTGTGGTGGTGGTGGTGATGATGATGACTAAAGGAAATACAATTTTCCTTACATTCAAGTTGAAAGCATTTACCTAGCTTGAATGGCTTTAGGTCTTAGTATCATAAGCACAATCAAAGTACCCCTGACAGGTGGCCATCCATCCTCTGTATAAAAGTCTCAGAAGAAGGAGCTTATACTACACTCTAAGGCAGTGAGTTCCACTGTTGAACAGCTCTTATGGTCAGGAAATTCTTCCTAATGTTCAAGTGGAATCTCCTTTCCAGTAATTTGAACCCATTGCTCTGACTCCCAATCTCCAGGGCAGCAGAAAAGAAGCTGCTCCCTCTTATAACATCCTTTCAAATTAGTAGCAGCACTAATCATTTTTTTTTCAGCTTGCCACAAGCATTTACTTGGGCTGCATGTATGACTTTTCTGCCCATCCAATTCTGCACACTTTCATTGAAAAAGGGTTGGCTTGGGAGCTTTCTGCAATCTAAAACCTATATCCTCATGTATAAGTCAAGAGCATGTTTTGGGGCCTGTAGATAAGTCAAGGGTCATCCTGTAGAGATGGGAAAGCACTAATGGCACTTCAGGCTGACAACCCCTCTCGGCCTCGATTGTTTTGGTCAGGTCAGAAGTGGTCCAGGGCAGAGAGAATGGAATGGGTCAGTGCTTCTTCTCGGTTCTCCCAGGATGGACAAAGCTCTTGCCTTTTGCTATTCTCCTCAGTGAAAGGCATGGTTCCTTTTTTAATGTGAGTTAAGGTGCAGTACCAACATTAACCCGTGAATAAGTCAACCTAGGTTTCTTGGGTTGACTTTTTGACTAAGGTTTCTAGACTTATACATGAATATATAGGATATTTTACTTTTATATACGGTATCTTTTCAAATAGATTATATTAGAGAGGTAATTGTTAAGCTCAATATTTTAAGATACAAACTATCTTTTGCATCTTTTCAGATACTTAATTGCTAGATTATGAAAGTGTTTGCATTTATGGGGTTTGTTATCTAAGACTTTCATGGCCGGAATCACAAGGTTTTGTGGCTGTATGGCCACGTTCCAGAAGTATTCTTTCCTGATGTTTTTCCGACATCTATGGTAGGCATCCTCAGAGGCTGTGAGGTATGACAACCTCTGAGGAAGCCTGCCATAAATGTGGGCGAAACGTCAGGAGAGAATACTTCTGGAACATAGACATACAACCTGGAAGACACACAATTTGTGGGGTTGTTAGCATATAGAGAATACAGTTGAGTGCAGGCTTGACCAGAGAAATGAGCAACTGCTATGGCAGTGGTTCGCAACCTGGGGTCCACAGATGTTTTTGGCCTTCAATTCCCAGAAATCCTAACAGCTAGTAAACTGGCTGGGATTTCTGGGAGTTCTAGGCCAAAAACATCTGGGGACCCCAGGTTGAGAACCACTGTACTAGGATTTTTTTGTCATAGCATATTTGTACACCCAGACAATAATGCGCCCAGCTTTTACGACTAGCTTTCTTCTTTCAACATTCCCCCCATTTTTCCAATAGGCCTCATTGAACTGTTATTACTGATTGAGTCTCCCTTACTCTCAGGACCAGAAATTTAGAAATCTCTTAAAAGAGATTTAAAGTGAATAAGGGATGGGAGAAAAGGGGCTAGTCACACATGCAGTGCCTGCTGTAATTTCCTCAAGAAGTCCTGAAGAGAGAAAGAGAAAAGGGGAGAAGGACTCCACTTACACAAGGTCCTTATAAAAAGCCAATGTCCCAGGTGCTTCCAAGGCTGTCAGCACCCGTTCTGTCCCTTTAGCAAAGGGAGGGGGAAATCCTTGCCATCCTCATCCTCGCATGAGTCTTTTTCATTCCCTCTCAAGTGGATACAGACAAATGGGGTCACTCCGCACTTGCCCTCGCATCCGTTTTCAGGGCACACTCCACAAATAACAGAAATCGGTGGATAGCAGAAAGTTTTGGCTTTTGCAGCATGTTAGATTTTCAAATCAGGAAGACTCAACCTGTATTATAGTTTCACCAAATGAAAGGTTTTGTGTTAAATGACCTTTAAAACCTTGCCTCCACATGAGAAATAAACAAACCTAACTTGAATACTTTTATGACAAAACTGGTTTCTTCTTTAGCTTAAAAACATTCCCTAGACAAAACACAGAGACAGCTCCTGACAACCATATTGTTGTTTCAGTTGCTGTTTTCTTCAACTAAGGAAAACAAATAACAACTATGTGCCAAAATGCTGCCTCTAATAGGGCAGCCCTTAAGTATGCCTTCGTTGGTATTCCTGCCTAAAGCCTTAATCCAGTGGAAAAGCCTGCAGAGTGTGTGTTCAACACACAAGGGGAGTTCAAATTGATCCCAGCACTTTGCAGGGTTTGAGCTTGAAGCCAAGGGGGATACAGATGCTAAATTGGTGGTCTACTTTTCCCCCTTTGCTCTGGTTACCTACTATAGAGCCACAATAATTACTCCTAGCCGGCTCGATCGGATCAAAGAATGATTGCTCTGATAGAACCTTGCTCAAACCAGTGTCTTGAGCTTTGCAAATCATGTTCCAATTTATATTAACCTTCTTATTTTTCAGACTGTGCTGAGGCCTTTATCAGCAGAAACACATTAACCAGCCTTCTAGTTCCTTGACATTCTCTTAAATGACATTCAGCCAGGCACCATGCTCAGCTCTTTTTCTGAAGCTTATTACGTTTATCTCCATGTGGAGGGTTGTTTTTTTTTAAAAGTCAGGCCTGACATTTCCCCACTCTTCACCTGTTACAAAGCTGAAAGCAGAATATTTCAGCTCCCGAATAAGAGCACAATACTCCACTGCCACCTTTTCCCAATGCCCTATTTTATGTCTAGACTGCTAGTCTGTCTTCCTTTTGACTTTGCTTTTCTGCTCTCATCCCGCCTTAGTTGGTATATCAAGAAATCATTCATAATAAAACTGAATTAAATCAATACTTGAAATAAGCCCCATGAAATTGGGTTTTATTTTAGAATCTGGGTATTTCTAATGGATGAATATGGATGAAATATTTCTATTTTGAAACAGATTTTAGCTTATATTTTGCATATCTTAATTAAAAAGCCTGTGTCTAGAAATGACATTCCAGATAGCAGGATTTACTGACAGTATGTCAAGTATTTATTTATTCTATGAAAGTGTTTATTCTTAATAGAATATGAACTGCACGCCTAAACACAAGACTTTCTAAAGCTTTCTAATATATGTTTCCAGAGATCTGATTAATTGTTTGAAGAAAGGTGGGCTTAAATCCTATTGGTAGAGGGACCAATAGCATTTACATAAATATTGACCCACCATTCAGTCATTGATTTATAGGGAACTAACAGTAAGATCTAGGTTTGGGTTTAATGATTCCAGGATATGTGGCATTTCTCCTAATCTGATGTGTCTGATTTTGAATACCTCTGCTGTTAAGCACTCACCTCAGTCTAGCAAAAGGATTCGAGGATGAAAGTATGCTTCTGTGCAAAATCTCATTGATGGATTGGATCCTGGAATGCAGGATTAAAGGGCCCGTATCTTCTGTGCACAATGATTATATTGGATTGGCTCCTAGGAGTTGGGACAGATAAGAAGACCATGCCGAATCCAAATTCTGTTTCCCAGTGAGATAACTGGTACTGTCAACGTTCAGTATATGAACCGTCTATTGAAGGGTTGAGCAGTGTCCAGCCCTTGAGCCTGGTTTTTGCAGCCCTTAGCCCATTTTGACTCCCTGAACTACCCTTTTTTCTGGCCCAAAAATATTAATTGACTTTACTGGAAGCTTCCAGAGAAGCAATTCAGCATTTCAATTTGTTGCAGGGCCTCGTTGCATTGCTTATCGGGGGCCGGGGGGGGGGGGGGGGGGGGAGGTCACAGTAAGAAGGGGACATTGGCCACTTTCTTTTTCATGTTTTATATTTCTGCCTATTTTTTAATCCATGTAGCCCCAGTAGTATCTGAAAACAGGGTCCAACTTGTCATTGTTGCCCTTCTCTTGTCTGTTGAACAGCCTCTGTTCCATGGATACTGACATGCAGATTCTCCAACGCAGCCCATTCTGGAATAATGAGAAAGGTGTACCCATTATCTAAAATACAGTATGAGCCCTGTATCCTCAGGAGATACGTTCTTGAACTTACCATGGAAACAAGAAACAATTGATAAGTCTAAACCTTATTGAAATGAATGACTTTTGCTAACAGTAATCATAGAGTTGCCCTGGAGAACTTAGGAAATTCCTCCGAAGGATGCCTTTCTAAGATTTTTCTGGGTTCTCTAGGGCACTCCATGGTACTTTCCAGTGGAGCATTCCATAGAATTACCTGGAAGACCTAGAAATTCCTAAAGGGGATATTTTGTCAGATGCAAGTAGGTGAAACTTCGAGTACTGGTTCCATGGGTAGCAAGGGTCATACTGTAACTCATAATAGGTAGATGGTAGATTTTGAGCTTTCGATTGCATTAATGCCCATAGAGAGACACACATTGTGATGGCTAATGAAATGGAGGAACCTTTAGGAACGCTGGCCTAAACCAACGTTGTGATAGCACTGCAATAAGTTGGAGCTCTTGAGATTAGGTTAAAGAAAAGATTAGGATCACTCTACATTTCAGTTGGGAGTAGAAAGTGGGTGACCATCTAGAATTACGACCTCATCATACAGGCTAAATTGCCAGTCATATGCCAGTTCTTCCTCCCTTTTGTGATGGAGCCTACCGGCTCCCATCCTACAATGGACATTACCTTCTGATGGGGCTTCATCACAAGGGGAAAAAGTAATCTGGCGAATGCCACTGTGGCATTCCTATGTTACATAGAGATCTACGGGGGGAATCCAAGCAGCGGACAGTTCCCCCTGTGGGAGGAGGTAAGGGGGAAGCCGGGCAATGCAGGATATAGGACGGGTTCTCCATGGCCCCCGCCAGGCCCCCATGGATTTGTCACGATGTACAACGAATCCTATTGCCAATGTGATAAGGTCCTTAGTCCAAATTAGACAGTCCTCAACCCAAAAAAAATCACTGTTTCATTTCACCAGAGGAAACTTCAGTTGAGTTCCACAGATCTGAGCACCAGAATTATTGAACTGCTTCCATTTGCTGAACAGGTTCTCTGTTGATTTTGCCACAGCTTTCATAGCTTTCAACGATATTCAGGAACTTGAGAAGAGACATAACTAGAGTTAATTATATATATTATAAAGATATTTTAATACAAAGAGAAAAACTCTAAGATGCACTTTACCATGTGGTGGGCAAAAACCAAGCTCATGAGCCTCATGCCAGCCTCATTTTTGTTTCTCTTTTTATGACCTACCAGGAATCCCTCCAGAGTCCTCTGAAACTGATCTGATGTTCCCAAAAATCAATGGCATAAAAAGCAACCATTTGAAGTCCAGTTTTGCCTCTAAATATGGCCTGTGCTCTTCCACTGTCTATTTTAGGAATAGATCAATGCTAATCTGTGGCATATATTTTCATAAGTGCAAATACCTTGGAAGAGCAGATTTTCTGACAAGCAAAGTGCAGGGACAGAGTGCACGCCTAGTTATGAAGCAAAATAGCACTTTTAAATGGAAATGTTTGCTGTGTTACATATCAGTAGAAAGATCATTAGCAAAGAAATAAAACTAATTCTAGGGCTAGATCTACACTGCCTTATATCCCAGGATCTGATCCCAGCTTATCTGCTTTGAACTGGATTATATGAGTCTCTACTACCATATAATCTGGGATAAGCAGATAATCTGGGATCAGATCCTAGGATATAGGGCAGTGTAGCAGGGCCTAGGATATAGGGGAGTTGTCCACTCCTGACTTTTTAAAAATTGTGTTTATTGGTGCATTTTTATTTTGCCTCTAGACTGGATGTGTGTAGGCCAGAAGCAGCGAGGCTCCAGTGTGTTTACCTGTACTTTATGGGTTTTTTTTAAGTGTGTTAATTGCGGGTAACTTTTACAGCTTAAATGTAGCTTCTGAGGATAAAGTGTTTCTGAATTGTTCTTCAGATTTAAACAAGTCACATGAGGGGAGAACTGTGATTTTCTACAAATCATAGATTTGTTTACCGTTACCATTTGGATTACAAGCGCTGTTCAAATTAAGGGAAATTAGGAAATTGTAGTATTATTGGTGGAAACTACTCTGGTAGTGCAAAATGAATTCTTTATAGATAGATTTTAAAAATCAGAAAAAAAATATTGGGCAGTTATCTATTTGTGTATTTTCACATAGAAAAGGATTTTTTATTGTGCCAATAATCATCACTGTGGTGTTTTTGTAACCAAGTGCTAATGTCGTTCAGGAGTACTGTATATGAAAATATTTTAGCCACCAGATTTGTTAGTAAATGTCAAAACATGTTTCCTAAGCTGATGTCCATCTCTCTGAATCAAGGCAGTAAGATCAGTGTAAGAAACTAGTTTCTATAAATCTTTTTTTCTATGTTACAAATATAAACTATATTACATTTGGAACTGGGCATGTGTCATGATGAAGCTTTATATATATAAAACGATGGAGTACATATTTTCTTTAAGGTATTTTTGTTTCCAAATTGTGTTTATTGTTCTTATTTGTATTCTGTAACATACCAAAGGAAAATGGAAGGTTGCACAAAACTTACTATTCTGAGGGTCTCACTGAGATAAGATGCCGTTGATACGTAGCAGAACCTCGGTCCTGCAAAATCTCTGAGTACAGGGCTTCATCTTGAGTTTTTAAATGAAAACCAAACAGCGACTTGTACTTAGAAAGTTAGATGTCAGGGAATCGTTTTTGTTTTGTTTAGGGATGAAATAGCATTCTGTCCTACATTTTCTCACTCTTTTAAACCATTTGATAGTGGCTTCTGTTTTCATATGGGTGATTTTCACCAGTTACCCCTCAGTGTGAAACTGAAATGGTGAAGTGACCTGTGAGGACTACTGACTGCCACTTCATAACAGCACGTTTTGGTTAATTCCCATCATCTCTTTTTATAGCATTTTAACACGTGTCATTTTTTTTTCTCAGCCAACCGAGCCTTTAATGTATAAAAAGTGATGTATATTTTATGAAAATGTAGTGACATAAAGTTGAATGTTTTTATGTCCAAATTGCTCTACTGAAAGTTTACTCTATGTAAAAAAAATCTTTTAAAAATTGTCTGACCAAATGTAAATGGACAAAATAAAAGGCAGTTGATTACAGAACGTGTTTTCGGGATTTATTTGTACACTGACATAAATCACAAAAAGTGGAAGCTTAATGAGAAATTCGGATAAGATATACATAATCATCACAAGTAATACATTCATAGAACTAAAAGAACTTCCTCTGGAGTCTCTTAATGACTCAGCTAGGCTGTTAGTCTCTTAGGCTATTGAATAAGGTCAAGCATTAACCTTATTCAAAAAGATGTAAATCCCATATGGGAAGTAAAACGGTTTTAGCTAAAAATAATGTGTCTCAACTTCAATCCTATTGAGAAGGTAAAATCAATCTAGTTGAGGAAGTATTTAATATATATTACAGCCCATAATGTGTTGGTTTTGACAAATGCTTTGCTTGACAGAGAAGATGTGTAAATTCATATATTTCCTGTAGTAGGGCAGGGACTTTGTCAATATACAGTAGAGTCTCACTTATCCAACATAAACGGGCCGGCAGAACGTTGGATAAGCGAATATGTTGGATAATAAGGAGAGATTAAGGAGAAGCCTATTAAACATCAAATTAGGTTATGATTTTACAAATTAAGCACCAAAACATCATGTTATACAACAAATTTGGCAGAAAAAGTAGTTCAATATGCAGTAATACTACATAGTAATTACTGTATTTACGAATTTTGCACCAAAATATCATGATTTATTGAAAACATTGGCTACAAAAATGTGTTGGATAATCCAGAACGAGTGTTGGATAAGTGAGACTCTACTGTATTGACATATGGTAAAATATGTGTTAGGATTTTCTGTGTTCATGTGGCCTGCCCTTGGTTTTATTGTTCTACTGTTCTTTTGATTTTGTTTATTGTAGTGTATATTTTCTTTTATTTTATTGTTTAATGCGTTATGATTTGTTGTTTCATTTATATTTTGTTATATTGTATTGTTCTGGGCATGGCCCCATGTAAGCCGCCCCGAGTCCCCGTTGGGGAGATGGTGCGGGGTATAAATAAAGTTTATCATTATTATTATTATTATTATTATTATTATTATTATTATCATTATTATTATTATTATTAGGGAAAACTACCCAAAAACAGCAGAGCATCCAAAATATGGAAAAACGAGATACTTATAGTTGAGCATTCAGCTCACAGCAAGCAGAGGATGAAGTGCCATATGGCTGTAAAGAATTTAGACCTTAGGAGGCAAACATGCAGAGTTCTGTTTTTAAAATTACAAAAGGTTTATTTACAAAAATAATAACTACATTTCTTAATAGTAAAGACCTGGGTCCTAGCTACTCTAACTCCATCTTTCTAGAGTTCAAAAGAGAGGGGAAAATCTCTAAGCACACATCTCTCCTGACATACGGGCAAAGAGAGATCTCAATACAACACACCGCACTCTCAAAGATGTACAAGTAGAAGTCAAAGACAAAAGGCATGCACCTGCAAAGTATCCATTCTACACATCCAATCAGAATAAGAGCAGAAACAGAGGAGAGGAGAAATAGATGCATTCCAACTGTCATTCAGGAGACAGGGGAAGAGATTTCCCTCAGCCTATTCTAAACTAACTACTCCTCATTGAGGACTGCAGACTTGGACAGTGTGGGGTTGAACTCCAACAATGTGAGCATATATAGAAGTCTCTCAGACTCCTACATGTTTATATGAAGAGTATAATAGATAATTGTGAGTTTGGTTGGATAGCTAGTTTGTGAGATGATCTTGCAACTGCCTTGATTGAAGAGATTAGAGACAGTGTATTTCATAATGTTACAGACACTTCATACAGGGACTAGAGTTGGATCGAGAGTCAAGTATTTGTAATCAGTTGAGGCATTTCTCTGCACAGCAAATTGATTGAACCCCTAAAGAGTAATTTCATAATAGCAAGTGTTATCTTAATACAAAAGTAATTACTATTGATTCACCTTGACATAGGTGCAACATTACCTCCAGAGATTTTTTAAACGGGTGATGTGCACTGTTACACTTACTTATCAATTTGCTTCTCTTCCAGAGTAGAAGGTTTCCAGGCTGAGCAGTAGCAGCCTCTACTGCTTTTATGTGAGGTGTACCTCTCCCGGAGTTTTGCAGAGCCGCTACTCTGTCTCAGTTGTCAACATTAATCTCCCACTACAAACTGGATGCACAAGGAAATGCTAATGACTTTTTGGGTCAGACTGTTCTTTCATGCATTTAGAACTGATATGGACCACTACCCCTCACACACACACCCAGTGAGTGAGTGAGCCAGCCAGTCATCTGTTTGTGGGAATTAATAGACACCACGAAAAAAGAGCAGATTGCTTACTTGTAGCTGTGGTTCTGTGAATTCACAGAACCTACCCTGTTCTGTTTCCACATTTGCTGATATACAGCAGACAAGAAAATGAAAGAAGCTGATGTATACACATAGTGAGGGAATGCATGTGAAGTTCCCACCAAAATCACTCCGCTTAAGAATATGCTGTAGAGCAGTGGTTTTCAACCTGGGGTCCCCAGATGTTTTTGGCCTACAGCTCACAGAAATCCTAGCCAGTTTACCAGCTGTTAGGATTTCTGGGAGTTGAAGGCCAAAAACATCTGGGGAGCCCAGGTTGAGAACCACTGCTGTAGAGTGTTTCTGTAACAGTACCTAGACTAAGTTATATGAATTCACAAATGACTACTCAAAAAAAGCACAGCTGCTGATAAGGAACCTGTTCATTTTGATCCACTTGCTACTTGCAAATAACATATTTGCAAATTCATTCCCAATCTAGAATGGTATCGACTAGTGGTATGCAATCGGGACTTACCTTGTCCCGTTTTGTGTCCCAGCTTTCGGTGGGGCCCTGTTCCGTTTTCATCTGACTTTCCAAAATCGGGAGGTCAGACATTTGTTGTTTTGTCTTCCGAACCAAAAGATTGGTTTTCTTTTGCCCCAAAGCACCTGGGCCTACGGGTGTAGGCTTTGGGTCTATGCGCCCGAGCATCGCAGGTCCTACAGCTGATTGCTCAGTAAGAAGCACTCTTTACTCGGCAATTGTCTGCAGGCCTTGCGAGGCCCAGGTGTTTTGGGCCTATGGGTGCAGGCTTTCAGCCTACACACCCAGGCCTCGCAGGGCCTGCAGCCGATCGATCTGAAAAGCAGGCTTGGAGCCGATACTGGCTCCTGCCTGCCTTTCGTTTCGAGTTGGTTTTTGTTCAAGGGGAGTGGGCTTTCCATTTCATGCCATCTGAATGGATGGTACGAAATGGAAATACAAATGAAACAAATGCAACAAATACTGCACACATCTCTAGTATCGACCCCCACTTGAAGTTGATTCAAAAACCTGAGTAGTATTCAGTACCTTCAGTCATTATGAATCAGAGTGCTGCTTGCTCCAAATGGGAAGAGCTGTAATGCTTCAAGACCTTGACTTGGGCTTTGTTAAGTTGAGGAGGCTCACTTGGGGAGGTTCATGGAAGGAAAATGTTTTCAGTTACCAAGTGTATTCCCTGGAAATGACATTAAAGCAACCATTGACCTCATCACACCGGGCTTTTTTAGCATCCTAGGACGCTTCTCTGCTAGTCCAGAGATGGGTGGGCATGCTGTCCATCACACAATGTCACTGGACTTCCAGCAGAGTCCCCACCCACAACTGGAGTGGAAGCATCTTATGACGCTTCCCTTGCAACACGGGAGCCTTGTGATGTACACAACATGCAAAGTAAGCAGTTGCCTCCAGAATTATGGATTGAGCATGTGTAAACAGCAAAAGAAAAGAAAGCGGATTAGCCTGCCTCACCATCCATCCTAGAATGTTGAAAAAGCACAGATCTGTAAATTTTGTCATGAAATGGCAGCTGTTGAAAGAAAGAAAAATCCCAGGACACATTTTGGAAGAAGCTTTCAAGTGGTTTCTAGAAGATTAGCAACCTAGCCCTGTCCTTTTCGTGTTATTTCTGCCAACGTTTCTGATAAAGAAGTCATGCCTAGGAACACCTCTGCTTTGTTAACAGCTAGACCAGTATTTCGTTTCAATTGATGACTTGGGTTCTATTATTAGGAGAAGAGGACAGAAGCTTCTTCCTATTTACTTTCTCTACACTGTGCTCAAGTAATTTTCCCACTTAACATTTTCTTCTAAGCTAAACAGCTCAAGATGTAACCTTCACAGTGACTTTTTGCGGTATCTTCATTAGTTTTGTTTTCTGCACCTTTTCCAGCTCTACAATATTTATTCATTCGTGACAGTGACCAGAATTGTACACAGTATTTTAGCTGTCATCACACTGAAGATTTGTATGAAGGCAGTATGATTTTGGCAGTTTTATTTTCCAATACCCTTTCTAACAATGCCCAAAGAAAACATTTCTTTAAAAAAAATAGCAGCTACACATTGGGTTCCTATTCTCATTGCAATAATTCCAAGAACTGTCTTTTTCTCAGTTGACGCCATCTCATATCATGGTATGTAGCGAATTGTTGTTTTATTTTTGCCTTAATATGCATCACTTTTACACTTACTTACCTTGAATGTTATTTGCTATTCGCCCACTCCTTCGAGGAAACGTTCTTTTAAATCATGTACCACGGAGTATGGACTGCCAAGTATTATTCTGTAATAATAATAATAATAATAATAATAATAATAATAATAAGGCCACTTTAGTGGGATCTGCATGCATCACACAGTCCTAAACACTTGGGAAGTGTTCGACTTGTGATTTTGTAATACAAAATCCAGCATATATATCTCGTTTGCTGTATCATACTATGTCTTTGTGTCAATAGTAGTAGTAGTAGTAGTAGTAGTAGTAGTAGTAATAATAATAATAATAATAGCATTTCTAACCCACCCTCTCTCCCCAAGGGGACTCAGGGTGGCTTACAAGGACAAAACAAAATTGAAAATAAAACGTGGGTAAACAAAAATTAAAAACTAACTACAGTAGAGTCTCACTTATCCAACACTCGCTTATCCAACGTTCTGTATTATCCAACGCATTTTCGTAGTCAATGTTTTCAATACATCATGATATTTTGGGACTAAATTTGTAAATACAGTAATTACTACATAGCATTACTGTGTATTGAACTACTTTTTCTGTCAAATTTGTTGTAAACATGATGTTTTGGTGCTTAATTTGTAAAAGCATAACCTAATTTGTTGTTCAATAGGCTTTTCCTTAGTCCCTCCTTATTATCCAACATATTCACTTATCCAACGTTCTTCCGGCCCATTTATGTTGGATAAGTGAGACTCTACTGTATTAAAATTCACAACTAATACAGTAATCATTAAAACAAATAAGCAGTAAGTTCCATAAATAGCAGAATACATTGATAAAACCAACATAAGTTAGCAACCTGGCTGCCAATCTTTGAACGAGTTCAAGCTTCCGAACTATCTTCAAAGGTAGCCCCACGTAGAGAGTGTTGCAGTAGTCCAGACGGGATGTGACTAGGACATGGACTACCATGGCCAGATCTGGCGTGTCAAGGTACAGGTGCCGCTGGCGCACTAGTTTTAGCAGTGCAAAGGCACGCCTGGCTGCTGCTGACTTCAGAGGTTTCAGGATCAGCGGCGAGTCCAGGATTACCCCCAAACTGCGAACCTGTGTCTGGGGGGAGAAGGTAAAAGGAAAGCTGCATACCAAAACATACATATAAAATACAGTAAGCAAACAGAATCATATTAGTGGAGGTTTGAAGAAGGCTGCTATTTCCAACAGTTTGAAATTACAAAGTATACAATAGCACAGTGGTTCTCAACCTTCCTAATGCCGCAACCCCCTTAATACAGTTCCTCATGTTATGGTGACCTTCAACCATAAAATTATTTTCATTGCTACTTCATAAATGTAATTTTGCTACTGGTTCTAATCGTAATGTAAATATCTGATATGCAGGATGTATTTTCATTTACTGGACCAAATTTGGCACAAATACCCGATACGCCCAAATTTTAATACTGATGAGGTTTGGGGGGGGGGGGGGGTGATGTTGTCATTTGGGAGTTGTAGTTGCTAGGATTTATAGTTCACCTACAATCAAAGAGCATTCTGAACTCCACCAACGATGGAATTGAACCAAACTTGGCACACAGAACTCCCATGACCAGCAGAAAGTACTGGAAGGGTTTGGTGGGCATTGACCTTGAGTTTTGGAGTTGTAGTTCACCTACATCCAGAGAGCACTGTGGACTCCAAACAATGATGGATCTGGACCAAACTTGGCACGAATACTCAGTATGCCCAAATTTGAACACTGGTGGAGTTTGGGAGAAACAGACTTTGGCATTTGAGAGTTGTAGTTGCTGGGATTTATAGTTTATCAAGAAGCCCCCAATGATAGAATTGGGCCAAACTTCCCACACAGAACCCCATCTATATATATATATATAAAAGGGTAATGAAATTTCGGCCTAGGACGAAACAACAAAACTACACATCCCAGTAACACTAAACTTGGCAACACAACCCCTCATCCATGCCTCTACATTCATACAACAAAAAGAAAAATAAAGTCCTAATTAGAGGGAGAGGAATAACTGTTTTTATCCAATTGCTGCCAGTTAGAAGGCTAAGCTCTGCCCACTTGGTCTCCTAGTAACCCACTCAGCCCAGGGGACAGGCAGAGTTAGGCCTCACTTAGGCCTCTTCCACACTGCCTATAAATACAGATTAACTGATTTTAACTGGATTATATGGCAGTGTAGACCCAAGGCCCTTCCACACAGCTATTTATAATTTATAATGGACTTAATGTCAGGGGAAAACCTTTACCCTTTACCTCAATACTTTATTTCCCATACCACCATACTTCACCACAGCCGGGGACAGCTAGTGACCAACAGAAAATACTGGAGGGATTTGGGTTCCTAAGACCATCAGAAATATGTGTCTTCTGATGGTCTTTGGCAACCCCTCTGAAACCCCTTTGCGGTCCCGACCCTCAGGTTGAGAAATGCTGCAATATCAGGACACACACCCCTCCCAAATACATAAAAACTAAGCAAAGATAGTATTGAGAAGTGATCCCTTAACAGTTACTTTAATAGTACGTTAATGGGCTTGGCCCCGTGTTAGCTGCCCCGAGTCCCTGTGGCGAGATGGAGGCAGGATAGAAAAATATTATTATTATTATTATTATTATTATTATTATTATTATTATTATTATTAATTACCAAGCTACTAAGAGTTGGGGCTGCCACATATCGTACATGGTTAATTTTTTAATGTCTTACTGTAGAAGGAAGATCAGGCATGTGAGCTATCTTTTAACTCCCCTTACTTTCCAGCAAGGTTTGCCTGGTGAAGAGCATGAGGCCAAATGCCCCACTTCAGGGTTGAATCCAATGAACTGAGAGGAGAAACCTACCATCCTGCCTATTCAATCTAATCACTCTCAGCCTGATGATTTAGCATCTTCTTTTAACGTCACACATGGAAGTTGATGGGCAAACCTCTTTATGCGGGGCTGTGTTGATTTGCCTTCCTTGCTCTCTTTGGGAGCTTCTATGCGATGCTGCCTAATGAATTTTTTCCAGAAGAGGAGGCGGGAGCCGCGGAAACTGTGTTCTTTATGGAGGATCAAAGCAAAGTCACAAGTCAGAGCTGGTGCACCTGCTGCTTGCTTATTACTGGGGAAAAGACTCTGTAGTCCAAGATAACATAAAAGTATCCACAACAGGGTAAGCAATTTCCTTATAAGCTAGGGAAGGAGATGACTCCTGCCCCTTGCCTGATAGCTTTTAAATAAAACTTCCCAGTATGTCAGAAATCATTACTGTGTATCAGATTCATTGGAAAATGTGAAAGCTTTAGATCAGGAGATGCGGGTTGGGGAGGCAGAATGAGCTTCCACCCCGGAACGATTTTTCTGTGCCTGGAACGATTGCCTTCTGCTGACTCCATTCTACGGTACTTCTTTTTCTCTCCCAATTTGCATATACCTTGGGAAAGTAAACAAGTCTCTCAGCAGAATGTTGCTGCTGCTGGCACAAAATCCATATCTGTATGGAAGATTAATCTGGCAGGCGGCTGGACAGAGGAGGCAGAGCCAGTAGGCTCAGGTCTCCTAGGAAACAAAAACTGGATTTATGGCTGGTTTCATATCAGCGATAAAGTTGGTATCTCCTGGCAGATGGGCGTGTATCTTTAAAATGCCTGGGAGGCAGGTTGGTAACTTCTGCTGGGAGGCACAAAATCCCAAAATACAGTAGAGTCTCGCTTATCCAACATAAAGTGGCCGGCAGAACGTAAATGTCTTAGACATTATGACCTTGTGTTGTCGATGGCTTTCATGGCCGGGATCACAGGGTTGTTGTATGTCTTTCGGGCTGTGTGGCCATGTTCCAGAAGTATTCTCTCCTGACGTTTCACCCACATCTATGGCAGGCATCCTCAGAGGTATGGATGCCTGCCATAGATGTGGGTGAAACGTCAGGAGAGAATACTTCTGGAACATGGCCATACAGCCTGAAAGACATACAACAACCCCATTATGACCATATCTGAGTTAATTGATGATTAATTAGACATTATGATTCCCATATTTAGGAGTACCATGTCTGGGCTAATTGATATCTTATTAGAACGGCACAACTGCCATTTTGCAGCACTCCTTGATGGACACCAATACTGCTCCAGAAAATCTTACAGAAAGATCCATGTAGGCTAAGGTTCTGTTTTGATTGCCTGCCACTTTATTGCTGACCAGAGGGGTGTTGATAGATAGGTAGCAGGATTCAGCTGGAGAGTAATGTAACTCCTTCCCATGACATGGGATCCCTGTAGCCAGGCCTGTAGCGAGGGGGGGGGGGGGGTTAGGGGTTCAACCCCCCCCCCCCCGAAATTTTTCAAGTTATAAAAAAAATCTCGTTTACTCATGAATTTTAACTGGTTAACCAAATCCCCATGCTAAGACTATGAGATGCAAAACATTAAGAGTCCTCCAGGCACTATCTCAAGCAGATATTGACAGGTTTGTAGCGAGGAGGGGTATGTGCTAGGGGTTCAAACCCCCCCCCCCCCGAAATTTTCAAAACCCCTCCCGAATTTTTTTTTCTGGCTACGGCCCTGCCTGTAGCTCTGGTAACATAAGAGAAGACCCAAGAAGCAATACGTTAAAAAGAATCGCATGGGGGGGAGTCAGGTCAGACCACAAGTAGAAAGTGTGCAGCTGCTCCATTCCAGAAATAGACAAGGAGGGAAGATACTAATAACAAAAAAAAAGTTGTTGGGAAAAGAGAGAGGTGATAAAGCCGTTTTGAGTGTCCTTATGGAGAGAAAAAGCGGGGTATAAATAAATACACAGTAGAGTCTCACTTATCCAACATAAACAGGCCAGCAGAACGTTGGATAAGCAAAAATGTTGGATAATAAGGAGGGATTAAGGAAAAGCCTATTAAACATCAAATTACAATATGATTTTACAAATTATGCACCAAAACATCATGTTTTACAACAAATCAACTGAAAATGCAGTTCAATATACGGTAACGTTATGTAGTAATGACTGTATTTACGAATTTAGCACCAAGTAGATCAATAGGTACCACCTTGGTGGGAAGGTAAAAGGGTGTCCCGTGCAGATATGCAAAGCCTGCTGGCAACAGATCAGAGATATCTACAGATAACAGGCTCCTAAGCATGGAAAATAGAACAAAAGCACCTCTCCATGGCCAGAAGTTGAGCATTGCCTCCAGACGCCGGAGATGAAAAAAAGGGAAGACCTTTACCTCTGTGTATTGTATGTTGTTGTGTAAAAGGCCTTATATGTGTTCTGTAATCCACTCTAAGTCCCTCCAAGGATATAAAGCAGAATATAAAGTGATTTATTTATTTATTTATTTATTTATTTATTTATTTGGAAACTTTCTGGTAGAGAATCATTCCATGTATACACTACTATACCTTTTCCCTGATTTGGTCCATAACCATTACGAACAACTCTTCTGAGTGCACTGATGGGTCTCATATTACAATACGTTTCCTTGGGAGAACAAAGTTGAAATGTACTCTATGTCTCCTTCATCTAGAAAGTGATGATTATGTAAACCTGGATATATTGTGGTTTTCAAGCAGTATTGTCTCATTTTCTGTCTTTTAGTATAGCAAAAGATACATACTGGAAAAGGTAGTCTAGTAGCAGATGCACATAAGTATCCTCCTGTGTTCCTGTAGTCTTTGAATTTAAAAAATCGAATTGATTTTTAAAAGAAACACATTGAACTACAAAACACAGTGACTGCTCACATGTTTTTTTTTCTAAATTCTGTTTGTCATGCTCTGCTGTTAAAAACAGATTCCTGTTTCTTTGTTTCCTCACTGGATTCCTGATACCGTATTTCTGTCCCTTATTAATTTTGATCAAGGACAACTCGCTGCAGGGTCAAAAAATCATATTTTGTAAGCAGAGCACTACTTGGTATGATAAGCATTACTACCATGGTTAAAAAACACAAGGGAACTACTTGGGTTCATTAAACCAACAACATTGTAGGGAAAGGGGAAGTCTCTTGGTTTAGGGACCACCAAATGCTAGCCATAAATGTGTATCTTCGGACCTACATCAGTTTGTTGATCTATTGCTTCTAGTAACACCACACTACAAATATAGGAGCCGTGGTGACGCAATGGGTTAAACCCTTGTGCTGGATGAATTGCTGATCTGAAGGTTGGGTTGCTGACCTGAAGGATGCCAGTTCGAATCTGTGAGACGGGGTGAGCTCCTGTCTGTCAGCTCTAGCTTGTGTGGATGTGAGAGAAGCCACCCAGCAGGATCATAACACATCCAGGCATCCCCTGGGTAACGTCTCTGTAGACAGCCAATTCTCTCACACCAGAATGTTCTCAAATTGCTTCTGACACGATAAAAGAAACTACAAAATATGTATTATTCCCAACAACTTTTGCTCAGAACTGTAAGTCTCCCAGCTGTAAATGTTAGATAACTTGCAGCATCAGTTTAGGTGTGCCTTCCTTTAACCACCTACCTCATTCCAGAATACATTACACTCTACTCATAACCTGATGTGAGATCCAGCCAATGCAGAACGAAGCTAGTTTGCAACTTTAGAGTAATGAAAGATGGTTGTTATGCAACTGAAATCCCCCCCCCCCCTAAAAAAACCCACAGCAAAACAGCAACCAGTTTCCATAAGAAAATATTCAAAGCATTACAATTCTAGCTTGGGTCCACTTGTAGTATGGAAAATAACTGCTACCACACACAGGGAATATCTGATTAGTGACAGTTCTAAGTTGATAAATCTATTTCGAAGGAAGGAAGGAAGGAAGGAAGGAAGGAAGGAAGGAAGGAAGGAAGGAAGGAAGGAAGGTAGTTTCTCCCAGCACAGGAAACTTGCTTTTAGTAACCATGACTACAATAGTACAGTGAAAATGCAAATGAGATCATATGATTAGGATCTTGTTAATTTTGCACAGCCAATTTTGAGCCAGCTTTGATATCTCACTTCAGACAGAAGTATCCGAGGAATACATATATACACATACACATGCATACAAAACCATATAGCCAATAAGAAGGTTCATATGTTTGCATGGACTAATTAGAACTATGCTTGAAGCGCTGGGTCTTTCACACCTCAATGAGCAGTAAGAGATGAATAAGTTCCCCCGGGATGAACTTGCCTTTAAGCTTCCAGCTACCAAAAAAAAAAAAAGGCAAGAGCAATAGAGCATCAGATGTTCACTATGCAATCTTCAGCCTATAGCATCTTTAAGATTTGGATTAAGATTTAAATATGAATTCTACATGTTCCTTTCAAGAGTATGTTCCCTGCGGTGAATAAGATGGGAGACATCAATCGAAGCATTATTCTAAAATATGTTACCCTGAATGTAGTGTGACTATCAAGAGATATTCTTCGTAATTCTCAACCTCATGGGGAATTCAAGGCAGCTGATTCGGTATAATAAACCGAAAACATGTCAGGGTGCTTGTTAGTTTTTCAATTGATGGAGCGAATGCCAGATGTCACTTGAAGGAGATGCATTCAGAAATCTTTGCCAGAATAAACTGCCAAAGCATTCTTGGGATGACTGAACTATGTGGGAACTGGAACGGGGCCGTGAAGAAAAATCTGTTTGGAGAAATGTGTAGGCTGAGAAGAGAACGGATAAGCAAGATCAATGAGCAAAAAACATGGAGTGGAGCTTTGCGGTGAAGTCAGACTATGTGCATGCACACACCCAAGAGAAGTACACAACTTGAAAAAAGCTTTCCATGTTCCCTTCTCTGTTTATGTCACTTGTAGTGTTATATTGATGACCCTGTGTGAGCAGAAGCCCTGTGAAAGTTACGTGGCACGAAGGGAATACATTGGTGCCGCATTTTCCTCACCTGTCCAACTGCTGAGAATGCTGGGACCTTTCATACTTCTCTTGAAAGTAGGGCTTCTTAAACTGTGGGTCCTGACCCCAAATTGGGTTTCCTTAGCTCAATGTTGGGGTCCTGAAAAACTGGCCAAATTTGAATGTCACCAAGGGCTGTTTTAGACATTTATACAAATCTGTTGTGCAATGTTTACATTGGACTTTGCAGAAGATGCTTCTGCTGTACTTCATAAAAAAGAAAACCAGCCTGTTTAGCAAGCCTTACAAATGCTGATTTGTTATCCGTAAATGTTTGATTTTTATACCCACTTTATATAAAAAACTTCTCAGACCAAAAGGGATCCAGAGTAGAAGAGTCTAAGAGGACCTGCTTTAAAGCACAGTGTCCGTCAGCAACGTAGTATTTGAGTTGGGAAGCCCACTTATTCTGGGCCCCCTGTTTGAACTCTAGCCTTGAGACACCTTTTCACCCAGCACCACACCAGAATCCAGTACTACTAACTATAGCAGTTTATTAAGAAAAGCATGTACAAAAGGAAAGTAGGGCATTTTCCAAAAGAGCAGTAGAAAAGAAGCTATACAATAGTAGTACAGAGAACAATAGTTCAAAAATGGCAAGGTACCTGAAATCAAGGAAATCAAGATCACAAGCATAAATCCATAAGCATGAAAGCAGAACTTTTCCCAAGGCAAAGCTCTCCCAAGAACATAGGCAAACACAGGAAACTTGAATCATGAACTTGAGAGCTAAGACAAGAACCTGAAGTTTTTGGCAACATTGTCTGCTCTGAGAGACACCAGTAAACATCACTTAATTTAAGACCAAGACCAAGCAAGAAGCAATGAGTTCATGCCTCACACACCTGTGTTTCAAGGACTTCCCACTGAGTCCTTCTGAATGCCTAATTAATCTATACTTCACTCCTTCCATGTGGAGACCTAATCTCATATCATGGGAAAACTCTCCAACAGCTGAAGGCCGATTCTCAAGAGAAATGGACCTTTCACCGGTTTCCCTTTCCCCTGTTGCTAAAGAACAAACATTGAAATCCAAAACATCCTTTCTTTGCAATTCACCGTGATCACACACAGACTCTCAGTAGGAAACCCATCATCCCTCTCGTCTTCTGAGAAATCTTGCTGAGCTCTGACACCCATTTGCCATCCTTCACTGATGCAAAGGAAGGCAGAATGCAACCTCAATCTGATCTTCATTTTATATTTGAGAATAAGGTCCAATATCTTTGTCATACCTAGGCAAGTTCTGCACATCTGTAAAAACACTGATTTTACATTTGTATAAATTATATGTATGTTTAATTGTATGGTTATAGTTGTATGGTTCTAGCCTTGAATATGTTTTTAATTGTTTTTAAGGATTTTACTGTTTACTTTTTAATACCATAAATATTTAATTCTATTGTAATGTTTGTATATCTTTAGGTTTCAAATTAATTTTCATTTGGTTTTACTGTAAACCACTTTGAGTCTCTTTTGAATGGAGAGAAAACAGAGTATAAATAAACATTGTATCACGATCAACACAAACCTCAGGGAAATACCTGTATCCTTGAAGGATAGCAGCTATGGCATACACACAGGCAGTTAAACATAAACATCCTTTTATGACTAGAATGCTATTTCAGCCCCAAACAGATTACTTACATATAACAGCTGGAAAATAAATGTGGTGACTTGAACTACCTATTTCTTCAGAAAACAATGTTTCATCACTGTTTTCCCCCACAGATTCTTCGTGTGCCAACAGGATGTTGTAGTCTACAATAAGATACAAATTTTTCTCAGTAGAGGAAGTAGAACCTGCTGCACTGCTCTGCAGTAGAAAGAGAAACTAACAATGGCCCACTATAACCAAAGTTTACTGCGGTGTGTCCTCCCTGCTGGATCTCTATGGCTGACAAAGAAAACGGTTAGGCGGCAACTGAGAAATGCTAAGCACAACTTGCAGGCTGTCAAAAGCAACAGTTGTATTGATCTATACTTTAAACAAGAAATATTGCAAGCATAGAGGAGGAGGAGTAACAACAACAATAACAACAACAATACTTAATTTGTATTCCGCCCTATCTTCCTGAGGGGGACTCAGGGTGGATTCCAGCATATGCAGTGACACAAGGCAAACTTCAATGCCTTGAAACAACGAAACACACACACAGAGATAAAGGTAAAGGCTTTCTCCTTCATCTCTGGCTCTGGGCATGATGCTCATCTCCATTTCTAAGCCAAAGAGCCTGTGTGGTTCGTAGACACCTCCTGGTCATGTGACCAGCATGACTGCATAGAGTGCGGTTTACCTTCCCGCTGAGCCAGTACCTATTGATCTACTCACATTTGCATGTTGTCGAACTGCTAGGTTGGCAGGAGCTGGGGCTAACAGTGTGAGCTCACCTCATCCTGTAGATTCGAATTGCCAACTTTCTGGTCAGCAAGTTCAGCAGCTTAATGGTTTAACCCCTTGCACCACTGCAACCCCTTCTGGCACTTTTAACATTACATACAATGTCAGTGCTAGATAACCACACATCCCTAAAGGCACCAGGCCTCCTGAATCAGAAATATGTATTTATTTATTTACCTTATTTCAACTCCGCCTTTGTCCACCCTGAAGGGGACTCAAGGCAGCTTACATATGGCAACCATTAAATGCCTTGAAAACATACAAACAATGACTTTAAAACAGTTAAAATTTTAAAATGAATACATATTAAACAATTAAAGCATTTAAAACAGTTACATTCAGTGTTAGAATCACATCATCCAAAAATAATCATCTGAGGCCGTTCCATCGTCAAATTGTACGTATGCTAACGGAAAGACCCAGCTGAAGCAGGGTCAGCAAATCTTTCAACAGTGGAGAAGAAGACATAACATATTAACCTCTTCAATAATCTACCCCTTTCTTGTGTGGCTTTGAAAACAACAGTTAACGCATTTCTTTTGACCCAAAACAAAATGGGATCAGAGCAGACAATCAGGAGGCCAAGGCTTAAGATAAAATTGGAAGCTCTTTTCAACTGCCGCTCTCGAGGCTGTCCTGCATGGATGTGGCAGCATTGAAGAGAGGAGAGGTCCAGTGGCCAATAGAGGATTTGGGGGGTCTTAGCAAAGGAGAAAAAGTAAAGGGACACAGACTGATTTTCATGGATTATAAATAACATGGCTATTGAAGAAAATGAAGAAAATCACAATCTGTAAAGATAACCATCCAAACAAGCAACACTCCAACAACTGGTGAACTAAATAGGCAAGAAAAAAGGAAGTATTTGAATATAACAATGGGCACGCACTTTCTGGAAGCCAGTTCTGATTGTACAAAAGGCTTGCTTTATTTTTGTCCCATTATATTTTTAAAATAGATATTAAAAGAGGATTCTTGTGTGTTGACAACTGGCATGGGATTGAATTGCTGAATCTGGCCCAGATGTCATGGACTCCTCCGGCAAACCATGTTTTTATTGGCATATGAATAAGGAAAAAGTGTGCATGTTCTCTATTCCATTCTCTCCCTCTCCTTGCAGGGCTAGCAGTAAAGGCTTCCTGGTTTGATAAACATCAGTATCTGCCTGGAAACCAGCATACTTTGGCTTAAGTGATGCCAACAAATAGAATCAAGCCAGTCTCGGTGATAAGCTGTTCTTTAGCCACAAGAATGTTTGGCCCTGATATAAAAGGCAGCTGTAGTTTAACAAGCCAAAAGTTTCCTCTGCAGCTGAACATGTAAAGAGAAGAAAGGAGAGACATGGCAGAGCAAGACATGAAAATTTTTGTACATCTGAATTATAATGTGTTTATCATTGGCATCAAGAAGAAAAGGAGAGAGGAACAACAGCTATAACTTTTTCAACTAGACAACATTTTATCATGAACGATGTAATGACAGCAAAATAAATACACTCGCTGCTGGGGGTTACTTGCACTGAACTCCAGCGTAATATGACATGACATTATGAACTACTGTAACATAAGACAGACATAATACAGATTTGTGCTGATGATGTTCAATTCTGTCTTGGTTTGTGTCCAGTGTATTTAAATAGACTGTGAGGGAAGGGATTAATCAGTGGAATTGGTCAATTTGGCTGCACTACCAAAGAGCACACGTGGGTTTGACTTGAATTCTATCTAGTCACATTTTCCATTTATTCATTACGCAGATAAAATCTATGGTGCTGAAGCTTGGTTTTTATGTCTTTTACTATGAGGAGACAAACTCTTCCTGAACAGAGACATTTTAGCAACTTGAAGACAGAAGTGCTGCTCTGTCTGCTGGAATGCTCTGCCCTCCAGTGGTCTGTACTCTGCTGGTAGAAGAGATAATTTCAGCACTATGGACAGAGGACAGCACATTTTTACAGCCACAAGCCTGCATTATGTTGCACTGTATGGCTGCATCACATTTTTTAATTCCATCTGTTCCACAGGGCTCTGTTTGGGACCAAGCATTGCATCTTGGATTAAAATTAACATATTGATTTTCAAAAGATACACCCAACAAATCTTTCCCAGTTCTGTATGCCATATTTTTTCTTAGACCTATGTCTGACTTTGTCTGGTGGTGAATATCAACTGTTTCTCTGGATGCGCTTTCAAGGAAAACAGAATACATGTCCACTGACTGGTGGGAACACTGTGCCCTCTGATTTCCTGAAGCTGAAAGGGAATTGCCATGACTTCTTGGAAAAGCGTTCTCAAAAAAACACGAGGCTTTATCGTCCTGTTCTTTCTTGTCAGACTGTGGAAAGAAATTGGTATCAGTGTACTTGTGCACATCCAGAGCCAATGAATCACCATTATTAAATGTCACATATAAGCCTTTTTGGTTAGAAATAAGATCCTACCACAGTCAACTAAATGGATAGTAGACTTCTCATGGCAGAATTGTATCTTCTAATCTGCAAAGCTGTGAAAAATATTCCTACTTTCCAGTTTCATTTAACTATTCTACTGACCATGATTTTTTAAAAATCATGAAGGCTCTAGTGAAGTTCAAATGGTATTTCACTAAAATTTCTTTTTCCTTCAGCTTTTATTCCAAGAAACTTGTGCAAATTTGATTTAAGGTAATATTTGTCTTGTATTTACCTCATCGGATGTAGTACTCATATATCTCTCTGTTTGCTTTGGAGGATAACTAGGTGACAGGCTGCTTTGCGAAGATTCATAACCTGCAAGGGAAAAAAGGTATTTGTAAGCACTCACAAATCATTCTGAAATCATGTTAACTCTCTGTGTCAATAAACCTAAAATATCTGGTCAGAAATTATTGCAATGGTTGTTAAATTGCAGTTATTTTCTGCTGGTGAATTAGTCAAGATAGTAATAATGTGTGTGTGTGTGTGTGTGTGTGTGTATAGTAGACTTAGCCAAGTTGGTAACACTATTCAACCGTCCCTAGGATTGGTGTTACCCAGTTTATTGTAATGTATGAGAGTATAAATTAAGTACATAATTATGTGGCATAGAGGGGGAAAGGGTCTTCATGTTACAATGCTAATCACTGAAAAACTAGATGCAGGACAGAAATGAGGAAAGCTTAACTGGATGGACACAGTGTCAGGGATATTTTTATTTAAAAAATAACAAATTTCTGCTGAAACCTAGCACAAACATTTTATAGACATTCATTTTCATGTAACCCCCTTCAATGGTGTCCCCTAGTGCAGAACATACCACCCTGGTGACACCAATGCAGTTCAGGTATTATCTACATGTGGCTGAGTATGATTGTCTTTCAGAGGTAGAGTCTTGGCAGTGTGTCCGTAAGTGACTTTGGAGACCTCTTCTGGGTCTGCATAGTCTTTCACAACAAGAACAAATATTTTTCAGGTGAAAGGCAGTTATAACAAGGGTTTGCTTGATGCAACTTCCTCTTGGCATTTTTCTCCCTTTCATAATTCCTCAAAATCCACAGCACAGCTGGTAATAGCTGACCTCTCGTTACAATACTCTAAGAACCAGGGCTTCCCAGGTTCCCAGTTCTCATGGTTTATGCCACATTTTTTAAGGTTAGCTTTAAGCCCGCCTTTAAATCTCTTTTGTTGTCTAGCGACATCCCATTTTCCATTCTTAAGTTGAGAATAAAATAGCTGCTTTGGGAGACGGTAATGGGGGATTTGGACAACGTGGCCAATCCAGCAAAGTTATGGTGGAGAATCATCACTTCAATGGTGATGTGGTGATTTTTGCTTCTTCATTATAAGGGGCAGAGGGCTGCAGATTGTTTTGGGCCTTAAATGTTACCATCACCAGCAGTTTGAATTAAGATCAGAAACATAACACTATGTAACATGATTTTCCCCCCTGGGTTATAAATGTCATTTCTTAATTAGTTCTATCATGAAAACTGCTAAATCTTTGTTTCTGTGGGACATCCTGCAGCACATTTCGCTTTAGTTTTCCAATGAATACCTCATTGAGTCTCAATTAATTCATCATAGTTTGTGGCAGCAACAAAAATGAAGTTTCTGGAGTATAACAACTACTTTCAAAGTAAGTATTGCACAATTAAAACAACTAAATAACACTTTCAAATTTGGAACAGAAAAAAAATTCAATACCCATGCAATATGGTTTCTATGAGATGTGCCCATTAGCTAATGGATATTGCATTGATTGACTGCAGCTTCTGGTCATCTTCAGGGGAAGTCCCATGTAGTTGACCAGCTCAGCTGCTGCAATATTTCTTGGAAAGAATGGTCACTATATTACCATTGTTCTAAGAATTCATGTGCATTCACACATCACCACATGGATTTAATGTAAACGTTGTCAACTTGGTTGTTGGCTGTGTGAAAATTCTGAAGGCATTTGGTGAGTGACTCAAATGTAAAGAAGACACATTTTACTTCCATTAATTCTTACATTGAAGTTTCCTTTTCTTAAAATAACATCAACAGGACAATTAAGTTTAGCGAGGAATCTGGGAGTAGTACTAACCCTTTGATTCTCCTTGATTTGAATACTCATCATAATAATTGCAGCATGCTTTTTCTCTCTTTAAAAAATAAATGCAATGTTAGCATAACTTAAAATCCCATAACTCCTATAACTTTTTATTATTTTAAGCATAACTTGTTTTAAGCATAATTTAAAATCCCATAACTTAAAATATGAAGTACATATTTTTCGGGGGGAGGGAGAGATAGTCTGCTTATGATTCAAGGTGTAATATCAGTAGCTCACTTTATGCCTAGGGAATATATCAGGACCTCCCTTGCCTTCATAGTGAATTGGCCCACTGGACTTCTGCTGAATTAGATCATTTCCTGTTTACCAGTCATAGGATTGCAACACAATATATTGAATGCAACTTAGGTCTCTTCTCTCCTATCATAAGGTTTCACAAACCTTACTAAATAAGAGAAGGATGACAACTATAGAACATGGCAGCCACAGAGGCATCTATTGCCTGCTGCCTCTAGGCTGGTATACAGGAAGAGCAATAGGCAACTCTTCCTTACAGCCTGTGATATATATGACTGTCCTCCAACAGAGAGAAACAGCTGGAGAATGTATGAGAATAGTTGGGAAGATGCCACTATTGCCTGCAGCATCTGTCACTTGCCTTACTCTTTCTAGTGATGGTGCCAGCCCTGTAAAGGGCGCACAAGATGAAATAATTCTCACTTCTGTTGTATCTGTTGGGATCATAAACAGCACTGACAATATGCTAATCTGTCTTCAGCACTTTAGCAAACACTGCAATTCACATAATCTTTTACCTCTTCAAAGCCAAAGATCTGCAAATGATTCAGATTTGATTCTGCCAGCCCATCCTCCCTGCTGAGAAACAAAAGGCTGGGAATGAATAAATGTCTTCCATTGCAGTTCAGCAGATGAAAACCATCATTTGCTATTATGATGATACCATATGGTAGTTATAACTGTATGGTGGGTATCTAGATCTACAACAATAAAATAGAATGTCTGCATATCTGTGACAGCCATAACTCAATTAGAATACCATCTGACAATGTTGTTACCCAAATTGAAAGTTGATAACTCAAACAGAAGATCATTAGGAGCAAAGAGGGGCAGCCATAACGTATCAGGAAATCTTGATAAATATCTGAAATATTTCTTGATTTGGCCAGGTTCCAGCGCTAATCCCAAGTCAACATTAAAATCAGGGACCTTTTAGAAACAAAATAAAGGAGTCTGACATAGCACATCAAAAATTCATGTTATGCACTTTAGGAGTGTTAGTTTTGAGTTGAAATTCTAGACATAAGGTTCCTACAAACAAAAGGGGGGCTGCCATAGTTCGTTGGGATTTTTAACACGCAACAAAACAGAGGACTCCCTATACTGGCAATTGGCCAACACACGTTTCGATGCCTCAAATGTTAGCCCTGTTTCTGGGTATATTTGACCTGCTGATTCAAAAAAATGGCACCAATGTCCTCCTATTGGCTCTAGATTTTGAGATACAGAACATATACCATATACCAGACTTCATGGACTAGCCCATAGAAAATCATGATAACCACACCTAAGAAACTATGCAATCTATCTAATGCAAATTTCTGAATCACCACCCCAAATAACCTCAGGAACAGGTCAAAAAAACAAAACACCAATATTTTGTTGGGTTGTGTAATCTGCTACTAATGGCACCATCACACTTGAGCATTTATACACTTCAAATCCAGTCCCTGCCTTCTGCAGAATTCTGGGGTTTGTAGTTTGGTGAGGTGGCTGAGGTGTTTAAAGACCCCTCCCTAAAGTGGATTTAAAGTGAATCCAAACTCTAGTGTGAAGTGGTAAGATTCCTGAGGCACTGAAATCAAGAAAGTGTTAAAAGCATGAATTTTAAACTCATGTCCTGTGTTTTAATATCTGTCCTATGTATTTTATGGAAATATGTTTTATAGAACTACATTTTAATATGTGTGTATATAGAATTTTTGTAATGTTTGTATGTTTCGACTGTGCTGTGACCCTCTTTGAGCCACAAGGAGAGAAAGATAAGAAATAATAATAATAATAATAATAATAATAATAATAATAATAATAATGCTTCTACTAAGACTCCTTGTGTTTTAAACGGGAGTGGAAAACAAGGCAGGGTCCTCTGAAGTACTAATTGTAAGATTCTGGGATTAAAGCAAGGAGTGGGAAAATAGGAGGCTACATTAAGTGTGGACTTGCATAGTACTATGTACATGTCTCCTAGTTAGAAATAAAGCACCAGTACCTTTAAGACTCACCATTTTTGAAAATAGTTTTCTATTGTTTCGGCTACATTCATATTTTTCATTTGGTTTTCAAATCTTCCTAAAAGGAAAAAGGCATGAGTCGTATCGTGCACAAAAGCTAACGTTTTCATAATAAACACATTCTAAGTTGTTGAATGGAGGCATCTACCCAACTTGGGTTTTTCTCCCATCACTATTAAGAGACAGGCAGGAAAGTGACATTTGGTCTTTTAAAAAGTCAACTGATTGTCAGATGCAAATCTTTGCAGTTCTTGTTCTAACCAAGCTCAGGGAGAAGAGGTACAGAAGAAGAAAAAAGATTGCCATCACTGAGAAGTAGAGGGCAGCCACTACAGGAGGAGGAGGTTTCTTTTGCTCAACAACCCATCATGGTAAGTAAACTATGTAGCATTCTTTTGACTGGTGGGAAGAGGAGACAATACAGCTTGGGACATACCCAAACTTCCTAAGAAATCCCTAGGTGGAACTGTCAATACGAACTTGAAGCATTCTGAGAAACATCTGTCATAATCTGAAATGAAATCTCAGATTAATCCCTTTGCTTTGACATAAGAGCAGCATTTTGAGTTAAGAGCTAGTGCCAGAGGAAGGGCTAGTGTAAGAGCTTCAAGTTCATGCTAGTTCAGGGCTTCAAGGGAGTAGTCTCCGTGCCTCGTCCTTCCGTGTCTTGTGCTCTTGCCCACTTTGAGGAACTTCAGGTTATGGTTTTTATTCCTGGTATGTTTGGCTTTATGAAGAGAGAAAAGGAGAGAGAGCAAGGCTGGAATGAGTACAGTATAAAGAAAATGATGCTTCTGCCTCTTCGCTTTGTACTTGGTGCTTCCTTGCCACTACTTGGTGCTTCTACCATTTTAAATGGTAGAAGCACAAAGCACTAGCACTGGCTGAAAGCTTAGCTTGCATTTGCTGCCTGTTTTCCTCCCACAGCTTCTTATACTGGTTCTGCTGCAGCTGCTTGGGGAAATGTCTGGATCTTCCACTCCCCCACCATGTTTCCCAGGGCTTCTTTGCTAGCAGGTGAGCTTTCTCAGTGTTTCAGCTCTCAGAATAATGTGAGCAATCTGAGCTATGAGCAAACTTAGTGTGGTTGCAATCTAAACTATTGGAGCCAGAAATCTTAATTTTTCTGGTCTGGAATGCCTATTTTGTTCGCCTATAAAAGGCTATGCAAAATGGGGAGAAGGAACAGAAAGAAAAAAGAAGAAAGTCAAGAGAGAGAGGATTTGGGTGTTGGGAAGGAAAGAAATGAGGCAAACAAATGGTGTAAAGAATTCAACCAGAAATCAGTGGGAAAGGAGAATAGCACTGTTGTGGGCTCCACAAGAAAAAAAACTGCCTTAAGGTGCATCTACGCTGCAGAATTAATACAGTTTGACACCACTTTAACTGCCATGGCCAGTGCTATGGAATCACAGAGGTTGTAGTTTATTGTGGCACCAGCACTCTGGCAGACAAGGCTAAAGAACTTACCAAACTATAACTCCATGATTCTATAGCACTGGAATTTAAAGTGATGTCAAACTGCAGTATAAAGCCAGCCCAAAAAAGGTGAGGGAGTCAATCAGTGCTTTTGTTGTTGTTGTTGTTGTTGTTGTTGTTGTTATCTATATATATAAAAGGGTAATGAAATTTCGGTCTAGGACAAAACAACAAAACTACACATCCCAGAAACACTAAACTTGACAGCACAACCCCTCATCCATGCCTCTACATTCATACAATAAAAAGAAAAGAAAAATAAAGTCCTAATTAGAGGGAGAGGAATAATTGTTTTTATCCAATTGCTGCCAGTTAGAAGGCTAAGCTCCGCCCACCTGGTCTCCTAGCAACCCACTCAGCCCAGGGGACAGGCAGAGTTAGGCCTCACTTAGGCCTCTTCCACACTGCCTATAAAATACAGATTATCAGATTTGAACTGGATTATATGGCATTGTAGACTCAAGGCCCTTCCACACAGCTATGTAACCCATTTATAATCTTATATTATCTGCTTTGAACTGGATTATCTTGACTCCACGCCGCCATGTAATCCACTTCAGTGTGCATTTTATCCAGCTGTGTAGAAGGGGCCTCATATAATCCATTTCTAAGCAGATAATATAAGATTATAAATATACAGTAGAGTCTCACTTATCCAACATAAACAGGCTGGCAGAACGTTGGATAACTGAATATGTTGGATAATAAGAAGGGATTCAGGAAAAGCCGATTAAACATCAAATTAGGTAATCATTATACAAATTAAGCACCAAAACATCATGTTATACAACAAATTTGACAAAAAAAGTAGTTCCATATGCAGTTATGCTATGTAGTAATTACTGTATTTACAAATTTACCACCAAAATATCACAATGAATTTAAAACACTGACTACAAAAACAATGACTAGTAAAAGGCAGACTGTGTTGGATAATCCAGAACATTGGATAAGCGAATATGAAATAATTACTGTGGTAGAATAATACAGAACAATATAATCTCTAAAACCAGGACAGTAAATAAAGAGCAACACTCTGAAAGCAGGGAAATTGGGAATTCCACAAAGGAAACAATCAGGGCCAGCTAACACCTCCCAAGAAAGATTATTCCAGAAAGGAAGCTGAGAAGGGAGTGAAGCAGTGTGTATTACAAAAGCCATTATTATTACTATCATTACTATTACTATTATTATTATTATTATTATTATTATTATTATTATTATTGTGTTGTTGTGAACCGTGAAAATGAATACAATCTGGCTCCAAGTATTCAAAAACACTAAAATCAGAATATATAAAAATTACTGTGGTATAATAAAACAGAACAATACAATATCTAAAATCAGAACACTAAATAAAGAACAACACTAACGTAAGGTTTACGTGCAAGGTTTATGTGGACGAATGGATTAAGTATTTTTATTGTACTGTTTTAAATGTATTTATTGGATTATTTTAAATTGATTGTTTTAATTGTTATGTTTTATTTTTGTACTGTATACCGGCATTGAATTTGCCAGATTGTGAGCCGCCCTGAGTCCCTTTGGGTGAGAAGGGGGGCATAGAAATGATGGAAATAAATAAATAATAAATAAATAAACACTCTGAAAACAGGGGAATTCCACACAGGGAACAATCAGGGACAGCTAACATCTCCCAACAAAGTATTCCCATCACCAAAGTCTGGCAAATCCTCTGTTTTCTGAGGGCCACAGACAGTAGAAGCACATAAAATATCGCAAAGAACACCATTCTGAAAACAAGGGAATTCCAGACAGGAAACAATCAGGGCCAGCTAACACCACCCAACAAAAATTCACTCAGGGACGAAGCAGCCAGGCTTTAAAGCTGCAAGGCCATTACATGCTAATCATTTTGCCTAATTGCAGCATTCATACTTTCCTCCAACAGACAAAAAAATCAGAAATATTGTATATTCACAAACTTTAGGAAATAATATCCCCTGATGGCGCAGTGTGTGAAAGCACTGAGCTGCTGAACTTCTGGACCGAAAGGTCACAGGTTTGAATTGGGGGAGCAGAGAGAGCCTCCACTGTTAACTCCAGCTTCTGCCAACCCTAAAGTTCAAAAACATGCAAATGACAGTAGATGAATACGTACTGCTCTGGCGGGAAGGTAACGATACTCCATGCAGTCATGCCACATGACCTTGGAGGAATCTATGGACAACGCCGGCTCTTCAGCTTAGAAATGGAGATGAGCACCAACCCCCAAAGTCAGACACGACTGGACTTAATGTCAGGGGAAAACCTTTACCCTTTATCTTAACTACCACCAATTCCTCAATACTTTATTTCCCATACCACCATTCTTCGCCACAGCAATGCGTGGCCGGGCACAACTAGTTATTATTATTAATTTCATTTCTATCCCACTTTTTTCCAGTGGGTGGGATTTAAAGCGGTGTACAACATATAAAATTCATACAAATACATCCAACCACAATACATAATCAGTTAAAACATCATATCCTGACATAAAAAACCCAATTAACATATCAAATAAAACAGTTTAAAAACTCACAGCAAACACCAATTAAATATATCCATAACTTTCAGCCACTGAAGTTATTTGTCAAATATTATCAAAATATTTATCAAACTGGCAGTGCCTATTATCATTCGTCTGGGATGGGCTGGCTTCACAGAAAGGTTTTGTTAGCACATGTCATTTTCCTGTCTATCTCTGTATGATAATGGGGGAAACCCCATGTTATATGAATTCCTCCCCCAACCTGGAGAATTATGGCTTAGGAAATAATTATTTGTATCTAACTGTTAATTGGTAGTACTGGATGGTACATATCTCTTTCTCCATGACACACACAAAGATACTGTCAGAGTCCAGCTTCCATAATGCCATGAAAGGAAACAATAGATGTACAGGTGGAATGGTGATGTTATACATAGAGAAGTTGGTTCATTTCAATAATGATGATGATGATGATGATGATAATAATAATAATAATAATAATAATAATAATAATAATAATAATAATAATAATGTCATCCTCAGCCTGAACACTTGGCTCAGCAGGTTACTGTTTTACCATACAACTAATCTCGCTTTTACAGTGCCCATCTCTAGTTGTTATACATTCATATGTGGAGAGAGGCCCTATTCAAGGCAGAACATCACCCTTAGAAATTGATGATATGTCCTGCACCACCAGAGCTACTAGGGAGAATACACAGATATACTCACGTAATTCTCCCAGAAGATCATTATAACATACAGGGTCATTTTCTGCTCTTATGAACTACCATGTAAACAAAAGAAATGTAGATAATTATATTATTGCTCTTCTTAAAATATGAGAAGGCTTGATTTCCACACTAAAATTATTCCTTGGATCACAGGAATTTACCTGTATTTTCAATATCTCTGGTATTCTCTTGTTGATCTGTAAATATTCCACTATTTCTTTCTTCGGGATAGCAATCTTTCAGTTGAGTCTTAGCAGTCTCTTGGTCGACTGCATTTAAACTTTGACTGTTAGAAAATAAAATCTGCTCTGGAGCTGTGAAAATCCCTTTGAGATCCCTTTCCGCAGACTGTCTTTGAACAGAACATGCTGTCTGCTCGCTTGTATAAAGACTATGCAAATTGGATATTTGATGTGCATCAATTGAATCTGTAAACAGCTGATCAATGGGGTTCTTTTTAGCAAAAGAATGGCAGGACTGTGAAGAAGGGAGAGTCAAAAACTGCTGATTCTTCTCTTCAAATAGTGCTGTGATAGGATGGGAACTTTCTCCATGGGTATTCTTCATAGGGTCATTCACAATGCCAACCAATGGGTCTTCTCTGTGATTGCTTCCGAAGTCTGCATCAGCAGTGAACTTGGGAGACTTGTCAAACATGCTACTACATCCTGGACTTAGGGCAGGAAAAGTTGATCAATCAAACATAACAGGCAATATATGAACTATTCACATTATATTATCAGTATGAGCACATGCTTTAAACTTTTCTTAACAGTTTTCTTTCCTGAATTCAATACCTATGTCACTGCCCCATTCCATCACTCTCCAGAATACAGGAATCGAACTGCCCAGTGTTAGGGATTCAGAATACTCTGATAATGTCAAAATACTCTGATTTCTGTTGTAAAGAAAAAAAATTGAGTCCTGCTCTGTTCTGTTTTAAAGTAACAGAATGTGTTGTTTTATTCAGACAGCTGTGACTAACCAATCCAGCCACTGTATGTCACTGCTGCTCCACTGCAGTGAACTGAGTAACAGGGAAGGAGGGAGGAAATAGAGCATTTCTACAGGAAAAGCTACATCAAGATATCCAATGGACCATCAAGTAAACTAGGAGGGAATCCTGAAATCATGTTTAGCAGTAAGAGGGCTCAGTAAGGTGATAAATATTTTAAAATATATTTTCAGTGCAGTCTCATAAAGAAGAAGAATGTGTTTGAAGATAAACACACAACTTAATAATAATAGTAATACGGCAATAATAATAAGAAGAAGAAGAAGAAGAAGAAGAAGAAAAACAAGAAGAAGAAGACGACGAAGAAGAAGAAGAAGAAGAAGAAGAAGAAGAAGAAGAAGAAGAAGAAGCAGCAGCAGCAGCAGCAGCAGCAGCAGCAGCAGCAGCAGCAGCAGCAGCAGCAGCAGCAGCAGCAGCTTTGGCTCATGAATGGGACCATGAAGAAGGAGACAGAAGGCCTGATCCTTGCAGCCCAGGAGCAAGCCATCGGAATAAATGCAATTAAGGCCAAGATCGAAAAATCAGCTGATGACCCAAAGTGCAGACTGTGCAAGGAAGCTGACGAAACCATTGATCATATTCTCAGCTGCTGTAAGAAAATTGCACAGACAGACTACAAACAGAGGCACAACTATGTGGCCCAAATGATTCATTGGAACTTATGCCTCAAGTACCACCTGCCAGCAGTAAAGAACTGGTGGGATCACAAACCTGCAAAAGTATTGGAAAATGAACACGCAGAGATACTGTGGGACTTCCGAATCCACACTGACAAAGTTCTGGAACACAACACACCAGACATCACAGTTGTGGAAAAGAAAAAGGTTTGGATCATTGATGTCGCCATTCCAGGTGACAGTCGCATTGACGAAAAACAACAGGAAAAACTCAGCCGTTATCAGAACCTCAAGATTGAACTTCAAAGACTCTGGCAGAAACCAGTACAGGTGGTCCCGGTGGTGATGGCCACATTGGGTGCTGTACCAAAAGACCTCAGCCGGCATTTGGAAACAATAGACATTGACAAAATCACGATCTGCCAACTGCAAGAGGCCATCCTACTGGGATCTGCACGCATCATCCAAAAATACATCACACAGTCCTAGACACTTGAGAAGTGTTCGACTTGTGATTTTGTGATACGAAATCCCGCATATATATCTTGTTTACTGTGTCATAATAAAATAATAATAATAATAATAATAATAATAATAATAATAATAATAATAATAACTACTTTATTTTTATATCCCGCCTCCATCTCCCTGAAAGGATTCAGGGCAGCTTACATGGGGACAAGCCCGATCCAGCAAAAATTAAAACCAAACATAGATTAAAATGTATTTCAATAGAATCAATAACATTACAACGACACAATAACATAAAAACAGCATCATCAACAGCTAATAGCCTGAGCAGTAATGGGTATTGTGCAATAGAATTTCAGAATAGGGCTGGTAGACAAAAATGCAAGGGCCAATAATAAATTAGAAGTAAAAGAGCAATGTCAGTTTAAAACACTAAACTTATAGGAGGAAGGACAGGCATAAAGTGCGGGAACTGCTGGTAGATATAGTTGGGGGCGAATATCTTGTGAACTGCTTAATTAAAGCGCAATGGAACATCCACATTTTTAGCTCTTTATAGAACGTGAACAGGGTGGACAGACACAATTATATTTGTATTAAGTTTGAATTAATCAAACCTAACATCTAGGTCATATGAATAACAAAAAAAAAATTCTTAATGTCTTGGTTTTTAGGTCTGGGGATATTTGGGGTATTGATCCAGGAAATTTGCATCTAATAGACAGCATCCGCTCTAGGTTCTTCGATATGGCTATCATGATTTTCTATGGGTGAGCAGATGGCAACTGGTAGATGGCATATGCTCTGTAGCTCAAAGATTAGAGCTGATAGGCTGCCATTTTTGGAATTAGCAGGTCAGATATATACAGAAACAGGACTAACATTTGAGACACCAAAATGTGTGCTGGCCAGGGTAATCATCAATCTAGTTTAGAATTCAGTTTATAAGATAAATTTTAATTATGTCATTTGGATTCTCTTTGATGACATAGTTAATTTACAAATTAAGCACAGGGACTGATGCAGTGTGTATTTTATACACTGAAAAATCAAGCATGAGGATGTTTGCTATCTCATAGTTCGACCTGGGAATAAGGTGAGGTCAGAATAAGCAAGCAGACACACACTTGGATGAAAATGGCCATATTTCTGTTGAAGATTTTTATGGCACAAAGTAAGACTCCAGGCACATGAGAGAAGACTTCTCCCAGCTCTGCCCTGGCTAACCCATGTGCCTCATCTCCAAAGAATAAGCTACATTTGTTGGTTGACTCTCAAAATGATTCATGCAGCTATATGGTATTTTGAATGCTGCTAGCCATGGCACATGACAGCGGTAAGTGCTGATTTTTCCAACTAAGGATGCCCAATTAGCCAAGCCTGATGCTAATATCTAAGAACTTGAGGCTATATACCAGCATTTCTCAACCTGGGGGTCGGGATCCCTGGAGGGGTCATGTGGAGGGGTCACCAAAGACCATCAGAAAACACGTATTTCTGATAGACTTAGAAATTCAAATCCCTCCAGTATTTTCTGTTGGTCATGGGGGTTCTGTGTGGGAAGTTTGGCCCAATTCTATCATTGGTGGGGCTCAAGGGGCTCTGATTGTAGATGAACTATAAATCCCAGCAACAACAACTCCCAAATGTCAAGGTCTGTTTCCCCCCAAACTCCACCAGTGTTCACATTTGGGCATATTGAGTATTCGTGCCAAGTTTGGTCCAAATCCATCATTGTTTGGAATCCACAGCACTCTTTGAATGTAGGTGAACTACAACTACAAAACACAAGGTCAGTGCCCACCAAACCCTTCAAGTATTTTCTGTTGGTCATGGGAGTTCTGTGTGCCTGGTTTGATTCAATTCCATCACTGGTGGAGTTCAGAATACTCTTTGATTGTAGGTGAACTATAAATCCCAGCAACTACAACTCCCAAATGACAAAATCAATCCCCTCCCCAGCCCCACCAGTATTCAAATTTGGTTGTATTGGGTATTTGTGCCAAATTTGGTCCAGTGAATGAAAATACATCCTGCATATCAGATATTTCCATTACAATTCATAATAGTAGCAAAATGACAGTTATGAAGTAGCAACGAAAATAATTTTATGGTTGGGGTCACCACAATGTGAGCATTGTATTAACGGGTCGCAGCATTAGGAAGTTTGAGAACCACTGATATACATGGTTTCAGGATCAGAATGACATTTACCTGTTTAGCTCTTGTGAGTCCAGGTAACTCTACCATGTTTGTAGATTGACCTAAATATGTAAATAGTGTAATCTAACAATCCATGTTGGGCATGAAATATTATTCCAGAGAAGGCAGACAGATAGGTATAATCTCGCAGCCTGCTCCATATTACATAGTTAGCGACATCTATATTGGGTTTAACTGAAAACATGTGTATTGCAAAAACAAATCTTGCCGTTTTCAGCCCCTTGATGAATGACTGTTTTATGTACATCAAAAAATGCATGTTAGAGAACTTAATAACAAGTCAAGGCAAGTTTTATCTTCAAGAAGACTAGATTAAACATAATATAATAAATCATTGTGGAAGTCAACTTTGATTTGCAATGTAGAAGCTATCCCTACCTGTTAATCTGATGGAAATACAGGCCAGCATGTCCCTCTACAGTTGGCTTGTTAAAATTGTTTTGCCAGTGTGGTGGTTTAGAAAGCCAAGGATCTTCACACTTAGTGTTTGCCAGCTGAGATGCTTGTAAGCTCTGTCAACACATGTTAGAAACACTTGTCAAGAAATGTTTAAAAATGTCCCTTGCTTAATTTCTTAAAACACTGGGTAATCCCAGTGATATCAATTGTTTTCTCATGATGCAGTGAAGAGCTGGGAGTTTTACTCTCACAACATTTTATCAGATGTTTGCATTACATTCTTTTCATCAATAGGCAATGTACTTTCCCAACCATTTTAAGAACCGTGTTTTGGGGTTTTAGATCACAGTGTTCTTCTATATAGTTGCTGTTTTTATATGCTGTAGCGATTCTATTTTTGCTGCTGGTTTTATTATATGCTAAATATAGTCACTGTTTATGGTTTCCATTTCATTTTTTTCACCCAGATAACATTTCCTCCTGGGTGGTATTAAAGTACAATAAAGAAATAAAAACTTTCATCCCTTGGAACCTTTGAATAGTATACTGATATATTGATTTGTTCTGTGGCGTGTTCATTTATGGATGCTGCTTTCAAATCATACTCTGATGTTTTATGATATTTATAATCTTACACATCACATTTAATGCTATTTTGGGAAAGATAATTTATTACTATAGTTTAGTAGTTATCACTTGCCTTTCCCCACAGAGTGCTCAAAGTTTGGGCCATGGGATCTTACTAAATAGCAACTATGTAATGTATGAATATGATACAAACTTTTATTGTACCAGCTCACATGGGAATCACTCTAAAAGCCATTAAGTGGATGCAGTTTTTAGTGAAATGAAAAGAGACTGGTAAGAGTATCGTTTATAAAGCTTACTTGTGCCTTAATGTTCTCCTTCTCTAACAGGTATTTCCGTCTGTTTTCTAATACTTCTTGTTGTACCCTATTAACAAAAGAGAGACAGAAAAAGGAAGAAAATAGACTGCATTTTTTTCACTATTATTTGTTTTTTGGAATATCCAGTCATCATAGCATCATAGCAATTGATGTCTTGGTTTTAATAATTGTCATGTTATGTTGTTTTATAACTATGTTATTATATTGTGTTTTAAATTTATGGACTGTTTTTCTTATGTAAGTCGCCCCAAATCCCTTCAGGGAGATGGAGGCAGGGTACAAAAATAAAGTTGTTGTTATCATCATCATCATCAATATTAAATGGTTGTCTGGTATTCCAAAGATACTGTGAAAATTGTATGATGCAAAGCTGTGCATGGAAAATGAAATAAATCATATGCATGTCTACTCAGAAGCCTGTCAATTAGTCTGTAATTATGAACACATTGAAACCCTATTGAATGCCTGCCATGCATAGAACTGTTCCCTTGGTGACAACTTTCAGAGGGATTGCTCTGTTAAATTGGTTGCAAAAAAAGAGAAGTCTTGTGGTAACTTGAAGACTTCTATTATCCTATATACTCATGTATAAGTCTAAAAATAATAATTTTAAAAAATCAGTCCAAAAATCTATGTCAACTTATTCACTGGTCAATGTGAGTATTATGATGAGAAGTAAATATTTTGAACATGTCAATATTTTTAACATATATGATAACGCACAAACTTTTTTTTAAAAAAAAAATTCTCTATTCAGGATTATAAAAATAAGACCAGCATTTTATCCTTGTTAGTTTGTTTCCCTCACAGTTGAATCTACAGTAATCACAGCAATGAGCAACCTTACAAGTCAGCTATAATACTCCTATCACAAACTGCTTTTGGCCTATCTATCATTTTAGATTCACAACTACCAAATTCATTGCAGTCTCTATAATTCATACCACTAGCCCCATACTAGCAGTCACAAGGCATTTTGTGGTTGTTCTGTCTTTCTCTCCTTATTGGATTGGTTTTGTGAAGAAGGGGGAAAGATTAGAAGAAATACTGGCTAGGGCTACTAGGCATGAATACCGGTGGGGTTTGGGGGAGGGGGATTGACCCACTATTTTGGAAATTGTAGTTCACCTGCAATCAAATAATACTGTGAACCCAACCAACAATGGATCTGGACCAAACAGATGCACATACCCAACATGGCCAACCTTGGGTGCACATACCCAACATGGCCAACCTTGAATACTGGGGGGGGGGGGGGGGGGGAGAGAGAGAGAGAAAGAGAGAGAGAGAGAGAGAGAGGTTGACCCACATTTTTGGGAATTTTAGTTCACCCGCAGTCAAAGAACACTGAACCCAACCAACGATGGATTTGAAACTTGGCACGCATACCCAACATGACCAACTTTGAATACTGGTAGGGTTTGCAGGGAATTAACCTACGATGTTGGGAGTTGTAGTTCACCCACAAACTTATGCATCTTTGGGTGCATACATAACAAACAAAATGAAAGACTGACTTTTTATAATAAATAGCATTACAAATGACCTAACCTGAGCACCGCTGGGTACCTAAGCTAGTCTACAATAAAAGTGAACATATGTTTGTTTATATGTATGCATGTATCTTGTGGATGGGCGATTTTCAAGGTGGTTCCCACATCCAGGGAACCCTATGACTCCTGCCAATAATGGATCTAGACCAAACTTGGCACACAGATACCTCATGACCAACAAAATTTTGTGAAGGGGGTTGGGGGAATGGACCTGGGATGGTGGAAGTTATCGTTCACCCTGCATTCAAACAGATCTGTGACTCCCACCAGCAACAGCTCTTGCCCAAACCTGGAACACATACTCAACTTGACCAACTTGTAAGTACTGGGGGTTTGAGGGAATTGACCTTGGATGTTGGGAGGTATAGTTCACCCATATCCAGACAGCATTTTGAGCCCAATTAACGATGGATCTGGAAAAATCTTGGCACACATAATCAGCATGATCAGCTTTAAAAACTGGTGGAATTTGGAGGGAATTGCCCTCGCAAGTTGGGAGTTGGCATCACCCATAATCAAAGAATACTGTCAACCCCACAGACAATGGATCTGGACCAAACTTGGCACACATAGCCAACATGACCAACTTCGAATACTGGCAGGGTTTGGGGGGAACTGACCCATGATGTTGGGAGTTGTAATTCATCCACATCCTTATGCATTTTCTAATGGGAGCATTAATGAAAACAACCCAGACATGTTGAATATCTAAGTTATATGTAAAAAAATAAAATAATGCAATTTACAAAGTTTCATTGAAATGAGAAATACAGCTATCACTGCACATATACCTGAGCTGGATGTCATCTGAGAAAGATTTAGATGGTCTGCGTTCTGGTGATTTGGGTAATTCTACGTTGTGTCTTCTCAATGGATGTTTTATTCCTCTGTTAATTTCCACATGAACTGGCATTCGGATATTGTCTGTAATAAAAAGACAGCCCTTTCAGTGATTTGGATAGGGACATATAATTTAGTGGAAGGCCATAAAAATGTTTAACTAGTGCTATATTCTCCATCACAGATTTCCTGTACAAACATAACTGGTTATTTGTCACAACGGAGGCATGTGACCAGCAGGACCTCCTGATCTGTGTTGTTAAACTTCTTTCATAAATGGCATAGAGACAGATGGAACTTTCTGTGGACACTTGTCCCTCTCTAGTACGAGAGGCAGTATGTCTTTGCATGTAAGTTGCTGGAGAGTATTAAGTGGTAGCATGCCGTCACATTTGTGCTATTTATGGGCCTCTCATGGGCAACTAGTTGGCTGCTATATGAATTAAATGCTGAACTAGATGACCCATCAGTCTGTTATCTATTCAGAATTACAGATGTTTCTGCAGAATTTTTATTTCTAGTAAGCAGACTTTCAATTCCTATGAATAGATTAATTATTTTCAGTTTGATTAATATTGGGGCTGCAGAAGCATTATGAAGTTAGCAACATTTATTGTTGTGATTTTAATGGTAAGATTTATCAATTAAAATAGCTGTGAAACTCACCAGTATTATCCTTCCTAGTAGAGATTTGGTTAACAACATACAGATTGAGAAGATCAAGGCTGATAGCTGACTTTTTAAGGGGAGACACTCCCAAAAGTTTCATCTTTGATTTCAGTTTTTCCTTTTCAAAGAATTCCTATTATATTGAGAGGACGGGGGAAATTAAAATGTTAGACAGGGAAAAGAGTTATTTACAGTTATATATAATCCCATAGTAATACTCAAAATGTTTACAATTACAATTTAACATATTTAGAGAAAAGGTCATTTATTCAAATAATATAAAAATATCTAATCTCAAAACTACTAGAAGTCATTCAAAGCAAAAAAAAATATTTGGCAATTCTGGATGAATTTTGTCCAGAAGAAAATTCAAATTAATTATTCCTTGTAGCTCAGTAACACGTGACAAAACCCTACATTTCCAGTAGAAGTCAATCCCTGAGACACAGTCTCTTTGCCTTCCCATCAGAACTGAAAACATTTTGTCTGCATTGCTGTATCTCTTTATTAGCAAAATGACACATCTCAGTCCTTATATACAGGTATATGTGTGCCTTGGAGTCACTTGTCAATTGATGATGACCCAATGGATTTTGTAATGTTTTCCTAGGGAAAAAGTACTCAGAGGTGGTTTTGCCAGTTCTTTCCTCTGAAATATTGTCAACAGCATCTGTTATTCATCGGCAGTCTCTCTTACAAGTATAACTAGTGTTGACTCTGTTTAGTCTCCAAAATCTGATGGAATCTGATGTTTTTAGACTATTTCAGCAGTGCCCTAAAATATACATAGAGTAAAACTCAGTTTTAGTCCCAATGGAAATTAATCTAATGAAATAAATGGAATTTACATGAGAAATTACTAACACATCCCATTTTTTCCTAAAAGGCCTACAGTAGTTGAAATTAAAAAATGATTTTATCCTTTATAAACGTGGATCTATTCACCCATTTTGTTTGTAATAAAATAAACCTATTTGTTAGAACAGTGATTTCCAAAGTGGGTGCTACCGCCCCCTCGTGGGAGCTGCAGCAATCCAGGGGAGCGGTGATGGTCACAGGTACATATATCTTTCTGTTTAACAGCTATTAAAATTTTTAAAAAATTAATTTCCAGGGTGCTGAGTAATATTTTTTCTGGAAAGGGGGCAGTAGGCCAAATAAGTTTGGGAACCACTGTGTTAGAAGAAAGATCTCAGTCTTTATTTTAATCCATTAACGATAAAGTTTCTTTAATATACACTAAGAATTAATTAAAGTAGTGGTACTAGATCTTTTCAGAATAAAAACAAACAATACTGTGGTGAATTAAGCAGACAACTCTTTATAACTCTTTATAACAGGGGTCCCCAAACTAAGGCCCGGGGGCCGGATGCGGCCCTCCAAGGTCATTTCCCTGGCCCCCGCCCTCACTTTTAATAATATAATATATTGTATATACCAGGGGTCCCCAAACTAAGGCCCGGGGGCCGGATGCGTCCCTCCGAGGTCATTTACCTGGCCCCCCGCCCTTAGTTTTATAATATAATATATTGTATATACATATAATATTGATAATAATATTATAATGTAATACAATATAACACTAATAATAATACCATATAATAATTTTAATTATATATTCTATATTACATATAATATTACTAATAATATTACAGTATAGTGGTATAGTTCAATGTAGTAATATATAATGCTAATATTGTGTTATGCTAATAATATAATATATTGTATGTACATATAATGTGTAAGCCACTCTGAGTCCCATTTGGGGTGAGAAGGGTGTGATACAAATGTAGTAAATAAATGCAGTAAATAATAAATAAATAAATTTTAGACTTAGGCTCACCCAAAGTCTGAAATGACTTGAAGGCACACAACAACAACAACAACAACAACAACAACCCTAATTAACTTGACTATCTCATTGGCCAGAAGCAGGGCCACACTTCCCATTGAAATCCTGATAAATGTATGTTGGTTAAAATTGTTTTTATTTTTAAATATTGTATTGTTCTTTCATTGTTATTGTTCTTGTTCTTGTTGTTTTTGCACTAGAAATAAGACATATGCAGTGTGTATCGGAATTTGTATTTTTTTTTTCAAATGATAATCCGGCCCCTCAACAGTCTGAAGGATTGTGGACCGGCCCTCGGCTTAAAAAGTTTGAGGACCCCTGCTTTATAACTTTACAATTCTTGATATTATGATATCATGTCTCGGCATTTTATTTGGTTTTAATCTGCTTAATTGCTTGATATGTGTTTTAATTGCTCATGTTTAGATTGTTGATATTTTGTTGAGATGTATTTTAATGTTTGTAAGCCACCTTGAGTCCCCTCTGGAATAGAAATAAAACAAGTAAATAAATAACTACTTAGTAGCCACAAGATGTCTAAGATTCCAAATACTATAAGCTTCTTATTTAGTTCATATCACCAGTATACAGACTAAAATGGAGACCATGTGAAACAAATACCGTATATACTCGAGTATAAGCCGAGTTTATCAGCCCCTTTTTCAGGCTGAAACAGCTCCTCTCGGCTTATACTCGGGTGAGGGTCTTGGCGGGAAGGCGTGAGGCTGAAAGAAGAGCCCTTTCCCCACTCCTTCCCACCAGGACACTCACCTCTCCTCCTTCCTTGTCCCTGTGCTCCTTTCCCTCTGAGCCCAGAAGGGAGCGAGGCTGCGGACAAACCCGCCGTGGCGGCTCCCTCCTCTTCTGGCACTGCCACCAAGGAAGGCGCCCGTCAGCGAGGGAGGAAAAGAGTGAGGCTGCTGACAAACCCTGCCACTGCAGCTCCCGTCGCTGCCAAGGAAGGTGTGTGCTGGGTGAGAGAGGAGGAAGGAAAGGCGTGCACCTTTCCCTCCTCCCTCATCCCACGCATGCCTTTCACGCCTCCTCCCTCACCCCGTGCGAGCCTTCCTCAGCAGCGGCGGAGGAGGGAGCCATGGCTGTAGGAACAAACCCCACTGCTACTGCCGCTGCCAAAGGCATGCATGGGGCAAGGGGGGAGGAGAGCGAGGCCGCAGATAAACCCTGTGTGCGCCTTTCCCTCCTTCTCCTTCGTGCCGCACGCGACTTCCTCATCAGCGGCAGTGGCTCCTTCCTCCAAGGTCTTACTTTTGGGGGATGTCGTAGATTTGGCAATACAGCAAAACCTCTACTTTGTCTTATTTTCAGGGGATGACTTATTTTTGGGGAAACACAGTACTACTTCTCAGCTTGCAGAACAAGTGCAAGCAAGTTCCTCTGAGAAGGCTAAGGAAGAATTAACTGTTCCAGCTTTCATGAACCTGCAAAGAGAGAGGTCACAGCTGCACAGATTCTCAAGATTAGCTGAGAAGCAAGTTGCCAACAGGTAGCACCTGTGAATTTAGGATTTATGGAGACTTGTTCTGGAAGCTATGACTTTGGACTCTTGATATCTTGAGTTTCCTGAATGCTGGACTTACTTTGGACCTCAGCTTACAGATTCTGATTCAGCCTTGTACTCTGGACATTCTAATATTTGGTTTACGACCTTGAAATGGATATTCAGCTTCTCTATTTTAGTATCCTGTTAATGTTTGCACCTCTGTTAGACTATCAGCTTGACCTTGGGCTGTGGATTAACACTCTGTTAGAGTTTGGGGTTGAGGCTTCAGACATTACTATTCTAACACTGGTTCCTGACACTTGGGGCTGATTTTGGAAAGATTTCTGGATATATGACTCTATAACTACCTGTATATACCTGTGTATGAGCCAAAGTCATATATATGTCGAGGACACGTCTGGAGGACAAAATTATAGAAGTTGATTTGACCTGTGGATAAGTCGAGGGTTATTTTATAGGGAAGGGAAGTGCCAGCACTGCCTCAAAGGCAGTCCCTCGCATTTTCCCACTCAGGCATTCAAAAGGGTCAGAAGTGGTGCTGTGGTGAAGACAATAGAAGGGTCTTTTATGTTATCTCAAGACAGGCTAAGTTTTTGCCTTTTACCACACTACTCAGAAAAGGAGATTATTTCTTTGCTGGTAAGATTTAAGGTATAATACAGTGGAACCTTGACTAAAGAGTGTCCCAACTTAAGAGCATTTTGAGTTAAGAGCAACCTCTCAGTCTGTGTTTTGCTTTGACATAAGAGCAGCATTTAGAGTTAAGAGTTAGCGCCAGAGGGAGTGCTAGCAGGAGAGGACGGGGCTTTAGGTCTTTGCGGGAGCAGCCTCCATGCCTTGTGCTCTTGTCCACTTTGGGAGATTGCTGTCCACTTTGCTCTTGTCCCCTTTGAGGAACTTTGTGTTAGTTGATTTTGTGTGTGTTTTTAGTCTTGGTATGTTTGGCTTCATGAAGAGAAAGGGAGAGAGCAAGAGAGGGAGTACAGTATGAAGAAAACAATGCTTCTGCCTCTTCACTTTGTGCTTCCATGCCACAACTTTGTGCTTATCCCATTTTAAAGTTGATCTCTCTTTTTATTGGTTTATGTGAATGTGCATTTATACATTGTTTGTTATTTATAAAGTACATTTTCTTATTTAAAAACATGTAACAAAAATGGGGAGGGTAGGTCCCCAAAACGGATTAATAGGATTCCAATGCATTCAATGGGAAAATCTGGTTTGAAATAAGAATTTTTGGAGCTAAGAGCTCAGTAACTAAACAAGTTAATTACAATGACCCATAGATAAATTGACCCAAGTTTATTTGGATCAATTGTGACTAACATTTATAGACCTATATATGAGTATATATAGTAATAAACTTAATTTGATTCATTTTTACCCCTTAGATATATTCCTGGCACCTGGTGTATTAATATATATTTACAAGCATAAAGACCAGAAATATTTTGATGACATTGAAATTGTGTTTCACATATTTCTAGCCTTATCTAAGGGTTATTGTTATTCCAAAGTAATTTCCGCTGTACCCTATTCATTTTGCATCTTTAAATCCTAGTGGTTACTTTGTTGATGGTGTTCTAGATTGTTTTTCTTATGTGATGTCTATTTTGATAGCTGTGATTCAGCTGATCTGTACAAAATGGTCCTACCTTTGTCAAAATACAAATTGAAGACTAAACATTTTAAAAATATTTCTCAATAGATCCGTTCATTCCTGTTTCACTTCTCATTAGTTATTTCTAAACTAGACACTATACTGAAGCTGAATGTGAAACACAATTCACTAAAAGCCTCAGGGCCCTTCCACACAGCCATATAACCCAGAATATCAAGGCAAAAAATTCCACAATATCTGCTTTGAACTGGATTATCTAAATCCACACTACCATATATTCAAAGCAGATAATGTGGGATTTTATTCAGCTGTGTGGAATGGGCCTCAGAAGGTATGAAGGACTTTTCATGGCATTTTTATTACAATGGCTACCATTATAGCTTCGAGAAAGCCCTTGTTCACATGTATGACCTTTGATTTACCATAATAATTCCTTACCTTTTGCTTTCTTTTCTCCTTGTTAAGTACGATTCTTTTGCTTGAAATTGAAAGATTTAAAAGAAAGATTAATTTGTTTTTACAAATCTAATATATTTATAGAAATAGTGTTATAATTTAAGGTTGAATTGTGTGTAATTTCTTAGAAAATATACATATATATTGCTTGCTAAACTCTTCTGCAATTTGTCAAGTAATTGGCTAACCTGCATAGATCAATGGAATGCATAGCTCTAAATTCAATTACTCATCTCAATCAGATTAGACACAATGAATTAATGGCATTTATGTAAGTGTTAATTTACCATTTAGTACTTCCTTCAGAATGGCTGGTCCTAGAAATCAGACTGAGACTTTAAACTTTAAAATATATTATTTTTTAAAATAGTTTATTAATTTATATCAATACTTTTGTCATGTCCCATATCTGAAGATTCCAATACAGTGTTCAATAAAGTCAGTTGAGAACAATGTTAAAACATGAACACTAATTTAAAGACTAAAATATTACATCAGTTATGGGTGCATCTACATTGTAGAATGAATCCATTTTGACACCACTTTTAAGCATCATGATGAATGCTATGGGATCCCGGTAGTTGTAGTTTTGCATGGTCTTTAGCTTTCTCTGCCAGATAATATTGGTGCTTTACCAAACTACGGTAAATGTCCTAGGATTCATAGTACTGAGTTATGGCAGTTAAAGCCGTGTCAAACTGCATTCATTCTACAGTGTAAATGCACCCTATGACTTAAATCAAGACTATTTAATATAAGTTAAAACAATTTCAACTAATATTGAAGCTTCTGAATAACACTATGTAACAAAATTTGAAAAATGTTCTGTTCCTGGTTTGAAAGTATTATTTCCTGTTTAACTGTGCGGTACTTACTCTTGAAAGTAGTTGTTATACTCCAGAAACTTCATTTTGTGGCTGCCACACACTATGTTGAATTGGTTGAGATTTGATGAAATATTCATTGAAAAACTATAGCAAAATATGCTGTCGGATGTCCCGCAATAACAATTTTTTTTCAGTTTAATCAATTTTTCCCATGTTTTTATGTTAGAACCAATTAGGAAATTACATTTATAACCCAGGAACAAAAATCATGTTACATAGTAAAACCAGTGATTACATATCTGCTTTGTACTGGATTGTCTGAAGCCACACTGCCATATAAATAAGTTCAATGTGGATTTTATACAGCTGTGGGGAAGGGGTCTTAAACTACTGCATTTACTCGAATCTAATGCTCACATTTTTTGACTAAATTGCCCTCCCAAAATTAGGGTAAGCATTAGATTAGCGTAAGTTTGAGTTTCAAGGTTTTGAAAATTGAGGTGCACATTAGATTTTATGGCACATTAGACTTGAGTAAATACGGGTATATTATAATCCAGTTGTATGTACCTGATCATGTATCTTGATCAGCAAACTTTGGACAAAATGAACAAGGCATCAATTTGTGCATGGTAACAACAGTGACTGAAGCCCCATCCACATAGCTGTATAAAATCCATATTGAAGTGGATTATATGGTAGTGTGGACTCAGAGAATCCAATTCGAATAAGATATTGTGGATTATCTGTCTTGATATTCTGGGTTATATGGCTGTGTGGAAGGGCTCTATGAGTCTCCACTGTCATATAATCTGGGATAAGAAAATAATTTGAGATCAGATCCTGAGCTGTAAGGACAGCATAGGGGGCCTGAGGATCCTTCCACACAGCCATATAACCCAGAATATCAAGGCAGATAATCCACAATATCTGTTTTGAACTGGGTTATCTGAATCCACACAGCCATATACCTCAGGGCCCTTTCAGACAGGCCCTATATCCCAGGATCTGATCCCAGGTTTTCTGCTTTAAACTGGTTTATATGAGTCTGCATTGCTAGATAATCTGGGACAAACAAAAGACCTGGGACCAGATCCCGGGATATAGGACCTGTCTGGAAGGGCCCCCAGAATATCAAGGCAGATAATACATAATATCTGCTTTGAAATTGGTATTCTAAATCCACACTGACATATAATCCAGTTTAAAGCAGAAAACCTGGGATCAGATCCTGGAATATAGGGCCTGAATGGAAGGGCCCTCAATTCAAAGCAGATGTGGAATTTTATACAGCTGCGTGGAAGGGGCTACACAGCCCTATATCCCAGAATATCAAAGCAGCAAATCCCACAATATCTGTTTTGAACTGGAATATATGGCAATGTGGACTCAGATAACCCAGTTCAAAACAGGTAATGTGGGATTTCCTGCCTTGATTTTTCTGGGTTATATGGCTGTGTGGAAGGGCCCAGAGGCTCCTTCAACACTGCCATATATAATCCAAACTATCTGCTTTGAACTGGATTATATGGCAGTGTAGACTCATAAAATCCAGTTCAAAGCAGATAATGTGGATCATCTTCTTTGATAATCCAAACTATATGGCAGTGTAGATCTGACCTGAGACCCCCTCTCCACTGCATCTCAAATGCCCTAAAACATATTATATAGCAATGTACTCATATAATACAGTTTAATGCAGTGAAACTGCATTATTTGGCAGCATAGACGGGGCCCGAGCTTCTCACAGCAGCCCTTTTTCATCTTTAGTTCCTTTTAAACAGTTGTCCTGAATGACAAGCAGAAATGCAAAGGAGGATGAATGTTTCTACTGCTCCATGACAGGGGGGGGAAATGCAGGCGTGGCCTGCAATTATTACTGCTTCCGAGGCCCTGTGGCTAAAAAAATAGTTCAAAATGCAGTAATGGCTAGCTAGCTAGAAAGTACCGCAATCTCACATTTAGGGAGATAGACATGCCCAGGTAATGGTAAAGGTTTTCCCCTGACATTAAGTCTAGTTGTGTCCGACTCTGGGGGTTGGTGCTCATCTCCATTTCTAAGCTGAAGAGCCGGCCTTGTCCGTAGACGCTTCCAAGGTAATGTGGCCGGCATGACTGCATGCTGTTACCTTCCAGTTGGAGCAGTACCTATTGATCTACTCACATTCTGCATGTTTTCAAACTACTAGGTTGGTGGAAGCTGGAGCTAATAGGGGGAACTCACCCCGCTCCCCAGATTCGAACCTGGCAACCTTTCGGTCAGCAAGTTCAGCAGCTCAGCGGTTTAACCCGCTGCGCCATCGGCCTTACACGCTGTCAAATGCTGTGTTTTATAAAATCCTCCATGCTGCTGGCTTAGCCCAGGGAAGCGGCCTTTAAGCCTCGCATTTGAAATTTACGAGGGCTTCAGCTTCACTCACCGGGAGCCTCCAACCCAGTTCATTGTCTTTCACCAGAAAGTACACAGCCAGCTTTGCCTATTGTCGACACACTTGTAAGGCAGGCCAGTTTGAAAAGAAGTGGCCTCAAAGCCAGCACTAGCTGAGCGAAACCTCCTTTGTGTAAAACAGGCGCAGGCCGCTGAGGGAAAACACAACAACAGTGAGGCCTCCAAGACGGGAGTTGCTGTGATGGTGAAGAAGGCCTTGTTTCGGCCTGTGACTGGTTGGTAAGGCCTGTCTTAAACCTTCAGTAGCAGCCAGGGATAAGCAGTCTCTAGGCCAAGCATAGGCAAACTTCGGCCCTCCCGGTGTTTTGGACTTCAACTCCCACAATTCCTGGCCTCAGGCCCCTTCCTTTTCCCCCTCAGCCGCTTAAGCGCTTAAGGGGCCTGAGGCCAGGAATTGTGGGAGTTGAAGTCCAAAACACCGGGAGGGCCGAAGTTTGCCCATGCCTGCTCTAGGCCCTTTCACACTGCACTGTTATAGTTCTATTATCCTGCTTTAACTGCCATGTAAACACTCTGAGGAAATCTGGGTTTTGTAGTTTAGTCGGGCCTGAGAGCGCTCTGTCAGAAAATTCTGATTGGCCCTCCCCAAAATTGCAAATCTATAGGATGTTGCCTTGGCGTTGAAGAATTTTAATTGGATCCATCATATTTTTTATTTGTTAGGGTTAAACTTCTGTTCGTTGTCTTTTTTTCTTTATTTCCTTTATTTCTCTTGCCATCATTTTCACTTCCCTTCTTTGAGGCCAAAAATATTTCAAAATCCTAAATTATCATCTGTATGGGTGGCCTTGCTTTCTATTTATTTGCTCACTTACTTGATTTGTATCCCGCTTTTCTCTCCATAAGGACTCAAAGCAGCTAACATGTCACGAAATGATGCAATAGGAATATGGAAACAAGGCAAACACATAAATATGAATATATAAAATGGTTAAATAGGATCCAAAAATCTATTTCTGTTTCACATAGTGTATGCTTCTTACACATCGCCTGGAGATAATTTTATACAATGTGTAAAAGTCAAAATACAATTAGAATTACATTAATTACATGGTTGGAGGTACATACGCTTTGGGATGGTTTGGTTTTTTAATGTAATTCCGGTGGCGCAGTGGGTTAAACCGCTGAGCTGCTGAACTTGCTGTCTGAAAGGTCGGCGGTTCAAATCCGGGGAGAAGGGTGAGCTCCCGCTGTTAGCCGCAGCTTCTGCCAACCTAGAAGTTCGAAAACATGCAAATGTGAATAGATCAATATGTACTGCTCCAGCGGGAAGGTAATGGCGCTCCATGCAGTCATGCCAGCCACATGACCTTGGAGGTGTCTACGGACAACGCCGGCTTTTTGAATGGACATGAGCACCAACCCCCAGAGTCGGACACGACTAGACACGACAGGAGATAATTTTATACATGTGTAAAAGTTAAGATACTATTAAGGTAAAGGTAAAGGTTTTCCCTTGACACAAAGTCTAGTCGTATCTGACTCTGGGGGTTATTGCTCATTTCCATTTCTAAGCCAAAGAGCCGGTGTTGTCCGTAGACACCTCCAAGGTCATGAGGCTGGCATGACTGCATGGAGTGCCACTACCTTCCCGCTGGAGCGGTACTTATCAATCTACTCATATTTGCATGTTTTTGAACTGCTAGGTTGGCAGAATCTCGGGCTAACTGCGGGAGCTCACCCCGCTCCCCGGATTCAAACTGCCAACCTTTCAGCCAGCAAGTTCAGCAGTTTAACCCGCTGCGCCACTGGGTTGCCCCCTTCCATCCTTCTGGGATTTCTCCTGTCCTCCAAGAATTCTCAGAGATTATTGCCAGTGGTTCTGAAATGACTTCTGCTAATGATTTCACGCATGAGACAAAGTTTAAGTACATGAAACCATTAAAAATTATACAGTCATGACAAAAAATAAAATATTAAAAGGTTTAAAAAATTAAAACTTTGCGTCAGGAGTAAAAGTTAAAATACAGTTAGAATTATATTAATTAGATGGTTGGATATACACACACTTTATGGTGGTTTGGGTTTTTAATGTAATTCTAATTGTATTTTAACTTTTACTTATTAAACAATTCCACATAGGTCAACTGCTTTAGTAGTCTGGTCACCCTTGGGGCTAGAGATAGCTCCCCCTTTCTCAGGATTGCTAATAATGAAAATATTTGGTGTTATCACAACCTTCTTGTCTCTTTGACAGAATGTAAAACTGAACTGAATCATTTAATCACAGCTACTCTGAACCTGCCAATTTAAAAATCAATCTATAAGGTGGGAATGTGATGTACAGCTTTGGGACTCGGTATTGTTGGGCTAAGCACATACTCCATATATATGGATTAGTTACTTTTAACAACTTTTAATTTCCATTTCATACCTAATGGGACTTGTGATTTGTTTCCACTGCAATCCAATGTTAATTCTTCACTTTTGACAATATTGAAGACAAACAAGAATAGGAGCTTGTGTATACAGAGTGGAGCATTTGATTTTTGAAAAGACTGCTTTTCCCCACAGTCCTGTTATTGGTGGCCATGCTGTATCTTTTGTGGTTTAACTCTCAGGTGCCATTCCACAGCAACCCAGCTCTTCTCCAGTTCTCAGTGCCCCTGGGATCTCATTTAAAAATGTGTTTGCAGATGAGGCCAGTGCTTCCTGAAAACTGCGTAAGCAGCAATATCCAAAGTTCTTCTCATCCCCAACTATGGGTGCAACTTTTCCCAAAGGGTACAAAATGAATAGAAATATAAAATAAGTAGTATTCACATTATTTTCCTTCCTTCCAGGATCTTTTGAGTGTATAACTGTCTGTCCTCTCCCAAAAACCACGCCTAGTGTTTCAACACAGACATTCAAATAGGATTTGAAAAGCTTCCCCGGCTGAATTTTTCCTATTGTATAACACATAAAGACATGGCATCCATTTCTTTCGCTTTTGAATTTCTTTAACCATAATTGCAGTCCAAACAGAGGAATCACGTACAGGATTACTGGTTTCATTGGTGCAGAAGCAGTCAGCACAAGGGTTTTGTTTGATTTAAAGTAATTCTGACACAAAAGGAAATAAAAATGTAGGTCTACAAATATTTTTCATAGTCACTTAAAAAGAGCTAGCTAATGAAAATTAAAACTCCAAATTCTGTTATGACAACATTGCTGCAAAACAGTGTTTCAGAACTATGAATCTCTAAATATTTATCTTGTATCCTGTTGCCATGTATGTGCACTTAGATATAAACCCCCCTACATTAAGTGCCTCTCACTCTCATGTCGGCATGGTTATAAATTCAGTCTATAGCTGTGTTTATTGTTATTTTTCTGTGCTGATTACCATCACCAAAACAAAAAAGCCCAAGGGACCCAAGCTGCCACTTTTTAGCATTGTATTGCTGAATCTCTTCTGTATATAAATTGTCTCCTATGATCATCACATATAGGCCCTACACTGAGAATTTACCTTGCTTTAAATGATGATGATGACAGTAGCATACCCTCTGATATTTTGCAGATGAAAATAGCAATTCTCCTGCCATGTGCAATGATGGAAGTAAAGTCTGGATTTTGGAAACTGCAATACTATTATCGAAAACCAGACTCCAAAAAGGTGAACCCCAGAGCCCATGGCTCCATAGGGATATTGATAGGGGAAACCGTGTTGACCGTTTTCCTATTTTCCAGCCACTTGAAATTAACCTCCCCCCCTTAAAACATCGTACAAGCACCATACACACCTTAGACCTCATGGAATGGATGCACATTATTTTGCATAATCCCTTAACAATACCCTGCTGAGACAATGCACAGAACACATAATGGGTTTACAAGTGAGCCACAGAGTTATCCTGATATGATCTGATTCTGTTCCTGGGAATGTTTCCTTGTCTTTTTTGCCAAATCGGACCCCCTCCCTAGAGTCTCCATTGAAGTTGTGAACACTCTGAGCACCCTTTTGTCTACCTGGCTGGCACCCATTGTATTGGTCGAAAGAGAAACATCAAAACCCATTGCCCTAGCTTTCTGCCTGCACCTTTCTTTTGTGTTGATCAGTAAACAGACACAATCCTTGAAATATACCAATACCATTTTATTAAATGTCCCTCCAACCCCGGAGACCAGTTGGCAATGACGACAGACAGCGCATCCCAGTCAACCAGCCTGCAGATCCTAGCCTGCCACGATCTGGACCAATCAACATTCAGAGCTGCAGAAGTCCTTTGTTTCAAGGTCTTATAAATATTGCTGTATGTTTGCATTGAAGTCTATCAGTCTTGGCATCGTAGACTCCGCTGATATCCATGTTGGCCAAGGTGAATAAATGTCTCTGATTTTGCCCTCAACACATCTGTGTCCCATTCGATCCATTGAGAACTTGACACTTGGGGTCTCGAACTGCATGCACAGATACATACAGAGCTTGGAAAGTTAACTTTTAAAAATAATACATTCTTTTTACTAGTAGTGTTTAAATATTATCTATTACTCATTGCTGTATTAAAATTGTTGTGGTATTTATTGCAATACATTCTGCTTTTTGTTGCTGTCCTTAGGATGAATAAGAGCATGACAAAATATCTCTGAAGTGCCATTCAAAAGTAAGTAGGCAACATTATTAGCTGCGTCTTTCAAAAAATAAAATTCTTAAGGTGCTGCACTGAAAGCCAATATATACATCTTTTAAGCATAGTTGCTTTTGTTATATGGAAAAGTAAGGAAGGGGATTCTATGTTGGGCATTGCTGTGCAAAAAATAACTTGTTTGGATGTACAGTGTTCCATCACTTATCGCGGGGGTTACGTTCCAAGACCACCTGTGAAAAGTGAAAATCCGCGAAGTAGGAACACTATCTTTATGTTGTTTAAAATCTCACTGACAAATAGCGTCTCTGTCCCCTCCTTGCCTCTCTCAAGCATGTGCATGCCTTGTGAGGCGAAAACAAAGCTCTTTCAGCCTCCCTTTCTCTTCTTTCAGCTTCTCCTTCCTCCCTCCCTCCTCCCTTCCTTCCTTCCTTCTTTCCTTATGCTTCTCCTTAGGAAGGAAGTAGAAATATGGATTTATAATATTATTCTATGATTTATACTATTATTTTAGTGTTTATTTAAAAAACCTGTGTAACAGCAAGGGCGCGAAAAGCGAACTGCAAAGTAGTGAGGGAACACTGTATGTATGTTTCCTTCTCAATGCTGAGCAATAGAATCTTTATCACTATACTGCAAGGGCATCGAGGCCTATGGGTGCAGGGTTTGGGACTATGCACCCGGACTTCGCAAGGCATAGAGCCTATTCCCGAGTAAGGAGCAGTGCTTACTCGGCAGTTGGCTGCAGGCCCTGCAAGGCCCGCCTGATTGCCGAGTAAGGACCGCTCCTTACTCAGTAATCGGCTGTAGGCCCTACGAGGCACGGCTAGGCACGGTCCAAAGCCTGCACCTGTAGGCCTGGGAATTTTGGGCCTATGGGTGCAGGCTTTGGGCCTATGCAGCCGGGCCTCGCAGGGCCTACAGCTGATTGATCCGAAAGGCAGGCTTGGAGCCGATACCTGCTCCTGCCTGCCTTTAGTTTCAAGTTAGTTTTTGTTTCATTTGGGGCCCTTTCCGTTTTGTGCCATACGAATGGATGGTACGAAATGGAAATACGAATGAAACAAATAGGACAAATACCGTGCACATCTCTATTGGGTACTATGTTTTCAGAGTGGCTTTGGTATAAATGATTTTATCATTTTATAATATTATAGATTGAAAACTATTTTGTGTCCAGTTGGTATGATCCAATTAATAAAACCTTCCTCTCTTTCATTATGCTTTCCTGTGGTTTGAAATTATCTCTAATGTTGGACCTTGGTACTTACTCGCTGGCACTGATTCCAGCTCAGCTTCAGACTATTCTGTTGTTCATGTAATAAACAGCCTTGCTCCAAAGGTTTTATAAAACCCACAATTCTCAGCCTATATACTTGTCCTTCAGAATTCTTTCACATCCTTTCAGGAAAATTGTTCCATTCTGAACCTTATCTGCTGCTGCTCAGTCGTTTAGTCATCTCCGACTCTTCGTGACCTCATGGACCAGTCCACGCCAGAGCTCCCTGTCGGCCGTCACCGCCCCCAGTTATCATTTACTTGAAACTTGTTGCAATAAAAAGCATCAAACTGCACCTTTTAAACAGATACGTCTCTCTTTCTGGGATTTGTATGTGCCTAAAGCAAGATTAGACTACAATAACCCCCCTAAAACATTGACAACTTGCCTGTGTAATTTATGATGAAGCGTATTCAGGAAAACTTCCCAAATTAAACTGATTTAATAGCAGAGTTCTGGCATTGTGCATAGTTTTAGCGTGAATTTATATATTTATTTGAGAATGCCTGTATACCAGCCTTCTCAGTATACACAGTAGCAATCACAGTTCACAGGAAGTTCGATTGAAACAAGATGGACTTAGAAGGTCAAAAACAATTCGTTGCATCTTTCTATAATTCAAAGAAAAGTTAGTTGTTTGCCAAATATGACTATAGTGAAACGGAACAACCGAGTCGAAGAATGAGGCTAGTTGTATATATGTATAATACACATCCTTAGGTCACGGATGGCAAATCTATTACATCGCCGTCAAATAATCTGGGATAAGCAGATCCAACCTCAGAGAGATAGTATCAGACAGAGTGTATTTGTAGGGTAATCGGTCCAGAATCATTAGTTGTGTATTCTAAAGGCAGCTGATTTCAAGGTTTTTTGCTTCAGTGGGCTGAATGTGTAAGGCAGAGATGGTCAGATGTCAAACTATGAAATTCTACTTTTTAAAAACTAGAGCCCCAAGATACACTGATTCTTGACACTCACTAAAAACTAGCATGAAAGACATACATTTAGAATGAAAGGATTATGCTCCATAAATATGTGTTTGAGAACAGAATGGATCTCATATCTCTTCCATATAATAATCCACTCCAAGTTATTTCAAACTTCATTTGTTTCTTCAGTATAATTTCTGGAGAGAACCTAATTCTTTTTGCTGCTGTTGCACCTCCAGTAGCAGTGGACCAGGGTTCAAACAGGCACACAATACCGTCTTATAGGGCAGTGTAGATCCAGCCTATGTCAACCCGACAATTTCACTCTGCTCAAAGATCATTAAAGGTAAAGGTCTCCCCTGACGTTAAGTCCAGTCGTGTCTGACTCTGGGGGTTGGTGCTCATCTCAATTTCTAAGCTGAAGAGCCGCCGTTGTCCGTAGACACTTCCAAGGTCATGTGGCCGGCATGACTGCATGGAAGATCATTAGGGTGGAGATATTTGGGGAATGTGGTATCTTTTAATACAGATTGAATGTTCCACTGAGCTAAAACTCTTTCTTCATTGATTGATTGTGTGTGACATAAAAATCTATATTAGATATAATAAATTAATTTATAGGTCATATCTCTTAGAATTCCTTAGGTAGTATGGCCACTGAAATCACTGGTTGGGTAATTCTGGAAGCCCCCGGTGATGCAACAGGTTAAACCACTGAGCTGCTGAACTTGCGGTTCAAATCTAAGCGGGGTGAGCTCCCACTGTCAGTCCCAGCTTCTGCCAACCTAGTAGTTTGAAAACATGCAAATGTGAGTAGATGAATAGGTACTGCTCCGGCGGGAAGGTAACGGCGCTCCATGCAGTCATGTCAGCCACATGACCTAGGAGGCGTCTACAGACAACACCGGCTCTTCGGCTTAGACATGGAGATGAGCCCCAACCCCCAGAGTTGGACACTAGACTTAATGTCAGGGGAAAACCTTTACCTTTATCTAATTCTGGGAGTTGCAGTATAAAAATTAAATCTTCCAGAGTTTGAGATTTGTGGCTTTATAACAAGCTCTCCCATAAAAGACTAATGTTAAAAACTGATTTATTACTGAAGTATTAAATAATGTGGTGCTGATTTCTGCAGAAAAAGGCACGGAATTGGGCAGCATTGATTCTATTCAAGATAGCATTTCTCTACTTCCACTAAGAACTTGTTTTACATTTTGTTTGTGTGACGTATACTTATTTGGTCATCAGTTGATGATAAAAAATTGTATATCTACTAGCTGTGCCCGGCCACGCGTTGCTGTGGCGAAGTCTGGTGGTATGGGAAATAAAGTATTGAGGAATTGGTGGTAGTTAAGGTCAAGGGTCCCCTGGGCTGAGTGGGTTGCTAGGAGACCAAGTGAACAGAGCTTAGCCTAACTGGCAGCAATTGGATAAAAGCAATTATTCATCTCCCTCTAATTAGGACTTTATTTTCTTTTCTTTTTGTTGTATGAACCTAGAGGCATGGATGAGGGGTTGTGCTGTCAATTTTCGAGGTTGTGGGGTGTTTACTTTTGTTGTTTTGTCCGCTGCCGTGATGCCATCACTCTTTTATATATATAGATAATATAGCCACTTTTACTATATAGCCACTTTTACTTTTACAGCCAGAAATGAGGTAAAACTATTTATGCCTCAGAAGTAAAGTCCCATTAAAAACAGAAATCGTACTCCCAAGTTAGTGTGTGTATGGCTCTATTTAAAATATTGCAGAAAGTGGCATATAACACATGCAACTCTGATAATGCTACGCATGTTTAATCTACATTAAGTCCCAGGTCTGGGATCAGTTCATTTCTACATAAAAAGTGTGTCATAAAACTGTCGAGCTTGCAGAAAGAAAGAAAAATTCAAGCTTTAAGAAAATGTCAAGCCATGCTAATCTATATGTGCATTGTTTAAATCAACATCAGAGTGGATACAGCAAGAACCATGCAGGGGTTTCTCTTATAATTATTCTGCTGTGAGATTCTTAGCACTTGATCCTTCAGTGAAGTCATTACAATTGGAAAAGGCTGTGGCGCAGGCTGGAAAGCAAGCCAGCTGCAACAAATCAACAAATCACTCTGACCAAGAGGTCATGAGTTTGAGGCCAGCCCAGTGCCTGCGTCTTGTCTCTGTCTCTGTTCTATGTCATGGCATTGAATGTTTGCCTTTATGTGTGCAATGTGATCCGCCCTGAGTCCCCTTCGGGGTGAGAAGGGCGGAATATAAATGCTGTAAATAAATAAATAAATAAATTTGAAGGCTTTGTGTAGATGGTCACCTGTTGAAAATGCTACCAACTATATATTGTTGTCCCTTCTATACATTGTTATCCCTTATCTCTTATAGGTTGACCTGTTAAAAATGGTCCTTTCCCACTGCCCACTATGCTTTCAGCACTTGCAGGAAAAACTCATGTCTTATGTTTCACAGCATGAAAAGAACCAGATATGGAAAAGAGTACTTATGTAGCTGTTTACTTTATAATGGCTCTTCTCCCTGTACAGGCCTTTATTGTGAAGCTAAGTCCAAGAGAATCCTATGGCCATCCATTCTTTTGGAAAAAAAATACCACAACGATTGGACTGGTCACTAAAATATAGCATTGAACAACTATGGATAGTCTACAGGATTTTGGCTTAAAAAATTATGAAGATTGGTATCCCTATATAAGACTGATTAAGAATGAAAGAAGATACCTATATCAGGATTTGTTGATTAAAAATACAAATATTGTCCTTTATCTACATTGTGTATTGTCTGTTATCTCTACATTTAAGAACTCAGGGCAATAGTCAGGACAACACCTTTTTAATTAGATTTGGAATGCTTATATAGAAATACAAATTTTGTGTACTACATCTACCCCATACCTAAGAGATTTTGAAATTTGATGATTTAACACCTCTTAACTAGATTAGAAATAAGTACATAGAAATATATAAGCGCTGTGTAATGTTAAGGCGAGAAGAACAATAGTCATAATGATATAGAGCAAATTTCGTTACAATACAGTACTAATTTATAACTCCCAACAAAGGATTCCCCCAGGCAGGAAGCAGCAAGGCTTTGAAGCAGAAAGGCCATTCAATGCTAATCAAGGTAGTCGACTGCAACATTCACACATGCCTCAGGCAGACAAGAGGTCTTCCTCCCACCCTGGACCTTCCAGATATATAAACCCCACTTGCCTAGTTTCCAACAGACCTCACAACCTCTGAGGATGCCTGCCATAGATGTGGGCGAAAGGTCAGGAGAGAATGCTTTTGGAACATGGCCATACAGCCTGGATTTTCTGCCATGATGTTCTGAGTTATGTGGCTGTGTGAAAGGGCCCTGACCTGAAAAGTCATCTCGGGGGAAAAAGTTTTAAACCCTACCGATTTTTTTCCCCTGCATCCCATGATTCCATAGCATTGAGCCTTGGCAGTCCTTTCGACCTCATCACACTAGAGCTTGGAACCACTTCCCGAAAGTGGATTTAAACAGCTCAACCATACAGCTCCTGGGCCTCACCAAACTACAAACCCCAGAATTCTGCAGGCGGCAGAAACCGGATTTAAAGTGGATTCATGCTCTAGTGTGATGAGGCAGAAAGTGGTGTCAAATTGCATCGATGCTCTCAGCACCCTCCAATTGCGAGGGTCTCCCTAGCCTAGGAGCTGAGGGCAGTAAGAGCGCGAGGCCAGGGCAGGTGCACGCGCCCACAAAGCTGCGTGCGCAGGCCCGGCAAGAGCCAGCTGGACTCTAGCAGCAGCAGCATCCGTTCTAATAGCGCAGGTTTGCATTTGCGCGCGCCGCCTCCCTCGCAACCTTGAAGAAGCGCGAGCCGAAGACACAACGGCCGCGTCGCGAGGCTAGGGTTCCCCAAGGGCCTGGCGCAGCCAATGAGCGGGCGGCAGGGGCGGGGCTTGAGAAGGGACATTGAGAGGGAGAGAAAGCGGGCGGGCGCGAGGTAGATTATTGTGGCGAGGAGCGGCGCGCGGGGCATGGCCCGAGGTGCCCGGCGAAGGCAGGGCGATGGCGGCGGCCGAGAGGGCAGGTTGAGGGAGAAGTGGTCCTTCTTCCCTCCGCCGGCCCTCTCCTGAGGGGAGCCACCATGAGCACGGCGCTGGAGCCCCCCGCGAGGCAGGCATGGAGCCGGTCGAGCGCGGCGGCGGCGTTGAGGCGGGCTGCTTGCTTGGCGGCGGCGGCGTACGGGCTGAGGCTGCTCTGGCGCCTCAGGAAGAAAAGAGCGCCGTCGCCTCAGCATCCTCGCCCGCCGCAGGAGGAAGAGGCGAGCGCGAGCGGTCCTTTTCTCCTTCCTGAGGCGTCGTCGCTGTTGCTGCGGCCTTCCTCGTCTTCCTCTTCGTCGGCGGCGGCGCTGCCCCGCGGCTCCCCGGCGGCCAACGCGGAGTTCTTCCGCCAGCTGCTGGAGCTGCGCCAGATCCTCTTCCCGCAGCTGCTGGGCCGGGAGAGCGGCTGGCTGGGCCTGCACTCCGTGGCCCTGGTCTCGCGCACCTTCCTGTCCATCTACGTGGCCGGCCTGGACGGCAAGATCGTCAAGAGCATCGTGGAGAAGAAGCCCCGGCGCTTCGCCTGGCAGCTGCTCAAGTGGCTGGCCATCGCCGTCCCCGCCACCTTCGTCAACAGCGCCATCCGCTACCTGGAGGGGCAGTTGGCCCTGGCCTTCCGCACCCGCCTCGTGGCCCACGCCTACCGCACCTACTTCGCCGACCAGACCTACTACAAGGTCATCAACATGGATGGGCGCCTGGCCAACCCCGACCAGTCCCTCACCGAGGACATCGCCATGTTCTCCCAGTCCGTGGCCCACCTCTACTCCAACCTCACCAAGCCCATCCTCGACGTCGTGCTCACTTCCTACACCCTCATCCAGACCGCTCGCTCACGGGGGGCCAGCCCGGTGGGACCCACCTTACTGGCAGGTCTCGTCGTCTACGCCACCGCCAAGGTCCTCAAGGCCTGCTCGCCCCGCTTTGGGAAGCTAGTAGCCGAGGAGGCCCAGCGCAAGGGCTACCTGCGCTACGTCCACTCCCGCATCATTGCCAACGTGGAAGAGATCGCCTTCTATAGAGGGCACAAGGTAAGGGAGAGATCACGACGGGACCAGAGGTATTAGGGTCATTCCATGCCAAGGACCCCTGGTGGCGCAGTGGGTTAAACCGTGGAGCTGCTGAACTTGCTGACTGAAAGGTTGGTGGTTCGAATCCGGGGAGCAGGATGAGCTCCTGCTGTTAGCCCCAGCTTCTGCCAACCTAGCAGTTCGAAAACATAGAAATGTGAGTAGATCAGTAGGTACATAGCCAAATCATGAAGAGTAGTTCCATAACGCAAAATAATTTAGAAACCAGGCTCCATCGCTAAACTTCAGTGGACACTCAAGATAGATAAACGTCAGTGGACTCTCATGGGGATTTGGTTAACCAGTTAAAATTCATGCGTAAACCATTTTAAAAAATCCTGAAAATTTTCAGAGGGGGGGTTGAACCCCTACCACCCCCCCCCCCACCCCCGGGCCTACAGCCCTGCCGCTCCGGTGGGAAGGTAACAGCTCTCCATGCAGTCAAACCGGCCACATGACCTTGGAGGTGCCTACGGGCAACGTCGGCTCTTCGGCTTAGAAATGGAGATGAGCACCAACCGCCACACGACTAGACTTCATGTCAGGGGAATACCTTTACCTATGCCAAGTGGTCTAAACCAGTGGTTCTCAACCTTGGGTCCCCAGATGTTTTTGGCCTTCAACTCCCAGAAATCCTAACAGCTGGTAAATTGGCTGGGATTTCTGGGAGTTGTAGGCCAAAAACATAGGGAATCCCAGGTTGCGAAGCACTGGTCTAAACCTTACCACCATCATATCCCCAATTTTGTTCAAATTTTAGCTATAGCGCCACTCAGGTGTTAAACTAAGTTTCCCAAAATTTGAGGTTTCCAACTGCAATAGTTGCTGATCTAGACCCCCTTATCTGAAGGAGAGTCAGTCAGCGTGCACACAACATTTAACAAAATGCAATTTTTGGGGTCTAATAAAATTGAATCTAAATGTATAAGAATGGCTAGTATATTGAAATCCTGTACAGTTTTTTTCTGCTGATTCCAATGAAATTAATTTTAACATTATGGATGCAAAATCCAGTCAAACAAGTCGACTCAAAGTGTGTTGGACAAATTTTGACCAATATTCAGACTGCAACCATTTCCATACAAACCAAGATGAGGACTTGAAATTTTGACCAATCATTATGCTTGTGCTGGACATAATACTGCCAAATTTGCAACTACCTATCATCTATAACCGCCCTGCAGAATTTTATCAATTTGACACTTTCAGCACAAATGGTTCAAAGTTCAAAGCCAAGTCTTGAAAAAGACTCTATTTTAATATGCTTGCGAATGGTGTCATCTGAAAGAGAAAATTTTGCTCTACAAGACTGATATATTTTTGTTTTGCAATGCGAACATTAAGTATTCATTTACTCAGGTCAAATTATGTTATATATCATATTGAAACCAGCATCCCCATTGCCATAGGGGCCACACCTGATAGCCATCCAGTAACTAGCAGGACCATGAGGATGCATAATGTATAAATGCATAAAATGTAACATATTTTGACCTGAGTAAATGGAGACTTAATGGTCACATTGCAAAACAAAGACATATCAGTCTTGTACAGCAAACATTTATCTTTCAGATGATACTATTCGCAAGCATATTCAGGTAGACTCTTTTTTAATAATTGGCTTTGAACTTTGGTAGATTTTTATCATTTGCACTGAAAGTGCCAAATTGAAAAGATGCTGCAGGGCAGTTATAAATGTTCGGTAGTTGCAAATTTGGCAGTATTATGTCCAGCACAAGCATAATGCTTGGTTAAAATTTCAAGTCCTCATGTTGGTTTGCATGGAAATGGTTGCAGTCTGAATATTGGTCAAAATTTGTCTGACACATTTTGATGCACACCTTGAGTCAACTTGTTTGACTGGATTTTGCACCCATAATTTTAAAATTAATTTTATTGGAATCAGCAGAAGAAAAACCATACAGGATTTCAATTTACTAGTCGTTCTTATACATTTAGTTTTGATTTTATTAGACTGACTGACACTGACTGACCCCTTGAGACAAGGTGGTCTAGATCAGCAACAATTGTAGTTAGAGGCCTCAAATTTTGGGAAACTTAGTTTAACACCTGACTGGTGCTATAGCTAAAATTTGAACAAAATTGGAGAACATGATGGTGGTAACTTTTTAAAATGTTAAAAGTTCTTCTCAACAGAGGAGAGGGCAACCAAAATGATTTGCTGTGCAGAAGTGGTGACCTTTTGGAATGCCTTCCTATCCACTGCTGTACAACTATCAAACCATGTGCAGATGCAGTAGGTTAGGACACTATAGCAAAGTGGTAGAAAGTCACCAGCAGTTTTTCATTCCGTTGGTGATTCCTTAGGAATCTCAGGTAGTATAGTCTCTGTTGAGCCCTCTTAATGAACGCTGCCATATAGGTAGCCCAGGTCAGATCCTCCTTAACAGTGACACCAGGAACTTAAAACTGGCCACCTGCTCCACTTGCTCTCCATTTATGATCAAGGGCTGAATTTCTGGTCTGTTCTTCCTATAATCCACTATGAGCTCCTTGGTCTTATTGATGTTAAGAACCAGATTATTGTCCCTGCATTCGTATACAATTTAAAATATAAAAAATATTAAGCAGAATTAAGCATAAACAGTATTAAAATTCAGTTAAAATCCATCAAACATATTTAAAGTTAAAAACCATAGCATCCCCTGAGTAGAACTTAAAACACTTTCATCTTTAAAGGCCTGCATGAATAAAAAGGTTTTAGCCTGCCGCTGGAAGAACAGCAGGGAGGGGACTGTTCTGACTTACCTAGGCAGGGAGTTCAGAGTCAAGAGGCAACTACCTTGAAGGCCTGCTGTCTCATTCTCAACAACCGAACTTGAGATGGAGGTGGGATCAAGAGAAGAGCCTCTTCTGAAAATCTCAGGACATAGCCAGATTCATATAAGAGGATGTGGTTAGCCAAATAGCCTGGACATGAACCATATAGGGCAGTGGTTCTCAACCTGTGGGTCCCCAGATGTTTTGGCCTACAACTCTCAGCAATCCCAGCCAGTTTACCAGCTGTTAAGATTTCTGGGAGTTGAAGGCCAAAACATCTGAGTACCCACAGGTTGAGAACCACTGGTCTAGGCCTTTAAAAGTCATAACCAGTACTTTGACTTGTGCCCAGTAACAGACAGAGAGCCAATGGAGCTGCTGCAACAGGGGGGTTGTCTGCCCCCTGTAGCTAGCATCAGTTTGCAACCTGGCTGCAGCTCTTTAGACCATCTGAAGTTTCCGAGCACTCTTCAGAGGCAGCCGCACATAGAGCACCCTAGAATAATCCAGGCGGGATGTAACTAAAGCATTTTCCACCGTGGCCAGATAGGGGCAGGCTGCTGGTATTGGGAGATCAGAGGTCTCTCAAAGTGCACATTTCTGTCCCCACAACTCCCCCCCCCCCCCCCAAAGGGCTTTCCTCATTGGGTGTCCCCATGCCCTCCAAGTAACTTCTGGTGGCATTAAGCCACCAGAATCCCCCTTCCAGAAAATCTCTTAAAAGAAAAATCAAAACTTACTGGGCGCCATGCCTCCTCTCTAGCAGGTCTCTTGGTGTGTAGAAGGGATGCACCAAGAGGCGGGAGAAGAGGGGAGGAGCGATTTTCCTCCTCAGAGGGGGGCATGGTGGCCCAGCAAATTTTTATTTTATTTTAAAGGCTTCGAGGGTTTTTTTGGGAAGGGGGTGGTTGCCCTCCTTGCTTCAGGAAGGCCTCGGTCTAATGAGGAATCAAATTAATTTAGGAGAAAGCAGGGTTTTCCTGCTCTGTCATGAATTAATCCTCTTTTACCTGAGGTGTCGTTTGGACACCTCCAGTAAAAGTCCAACATGGCTCGCATTTTGGGACCAGTCAGTCATAATGTGTTTCTTCAATTCTAAGGCACACTTTTTCCCCAATACAGGAGTTACAAATTGACTTGAAATTGACTCATAGTTAAGAACAGGTGTGAGACAACAGGAAGTGAGAGAAATCTGCCCCTTGGAAGGGAATTTACTCCTGAAAGAGTTATCAAATGACTCTTAGGACATCACATTATAGCATGGATCCACTTTAAGTCCAGTTTCTGCCTCTTGCAGAATTCTGGGGTTTGTAGTTTAGGGGATGGGCATTTAAACTGCTCAGCCAGAGAGGTCCTCGGCTTCACTAAACTACAAACCCCAGAATTCAACAGGAGGCAGAAAACGGATGTAAAGTGAATCCATGCTCTGGTGCGATGAGGCTAATAGTTAATAACAGGGGTGAGACAAGAGAAAGTTAGCGAAATCTACCCCTTGGAAGGGAAAGTCACTCCTGAAAGTCAATGCTGATATCACCTGAATATACCTCCTAATTTCCTGTGCTCATAACAATTTATTTAAACACTTCATTTAAAAAAGATGAAGACAGAGATGAAGGAAATTCATTCATTTTACTGGTTGGTATTCTAACCTTATATTGTACCTTGAGAGTACAGCAAACAGTTAAATACAGCAATACAGTGCAATCTTTTAAAAATGACCATATGAAAAGGTGTCTCCATTGAAGCTTTATCACCAATCTTTGTTTTCACAACAAGCATTTTTAAAAATCCAACCACAGGGACAGAAAGTGAGGTGATATCTTCTGAACGGTCACAGACAGCAAAAGAAACACTACAGAGGTGTTCATCCTTCCCTATGCTATCGTATATGTGTGTTTGTGTGGCTGAAGTTACACTTTAAAAATGTACCCTTTCAACTTACATACAAATTCAACTTAAGAACAAACTTACAGAACCTATCTTAGTCTTGGGGACTGCCTACATAAACATCTCTAAAAATAGGGTACATCTTAGAAATGCAGGTATATTTTATGTATTTTTGTTGGTCGTGGTGGTACTGAAATTAGGGTGCATTTTGCAATTGATAGCATCTCACAATTGAAGAAATATGGGTAATAGTAAATGATAATAAATTTTATTTGTTACCCACTTCTCCTCGTGGCTTGAGGTGGGGTACAACACAGTTAAAACACATAGATAAAACATAATACCATTAAATACATAGAACAAAGATGAAAGCACCAGTGCTCATAAAATGTAAATTTAACATTTATAGTTTAAAATTGATTGGAAGAGAGATTGTGTCTTAAATTTTGATACCTGGTTTGGCTCCTGTATTGGTAAACATCTCTTGAATTCCTTCAGTACATGCTACCTCCCTTCTTCCCTGAGAGGGTTCACTTCCTATGAGATTCAGAACTGTTTGTAGTCTTTGACAAATGGTCCCCACTGTAGTTCATGAAGGGATCTTGCTAATATGACGCAAATGACTTGGCTTCACGTAAAACCAACAATCTTGAGCATGGACTAATAATGTTACAATGAAATGTTGTGTGATTTCAAGTTGATTCTGGTTTAGAGCAATCCTAAAATCAGTCTATCACAGAGTTTCTGGGGATGAGAATGCTAAACTTGGCCGGGATCATCCACCAGGTGGGAGTCAAACTCTGCTCTCCAGGCTTTTTTTTTAATCGTGTCAGAGGCGAATTGAGAATATACTGTAATTATTTTCTGGTGTGAGAGAATTGGCCGTCTACAGAGACGTTGCTCAGGGGACGCCCGAATGTGTTACCATTCTGTGGGAGGCTTCTCTCATGTCCCCGCATGAAAGCTGGTTCTGACAGACAGGAGCTCACCCCATCTTGCAGATTCAAACCACCAGCCTTCAGATCTTCAGGTCAGCAGTTCAGCTGGCTCCTTGCTCTCCAGTTAGTCAAACACTCAAGACCATCCTGCTCCCCTACAAGATTCAGTACTATGAATTACAAAGCTGTTCATACACCCAAGCACCCCTTGCCCAACACATTCTGTAACATTGACTTTTACTCACAGTAAAGCACCCTTCCAATTTCTGCAGCTATGAAATGCTGGATTAAGCCAAAAGGACAAGTTCTTTTATTGTTTGTTTCCATGTAGGTCCTACTCATCATTCCCATCAGACATCCTCACAATTATATATAATTTTTTCTTATTTTCTTAAAAACCCCTGATATGTAGCTCTTTTGGATGGTTTGTTTGTCAACATTTCTTTTGGCTATTTAAATAATGCATAATGCAAAGCTGGGTTTGTATCTGTTGAGAGAAGTAATAGAATTCAGTAGAACTCACCTCAGTTTAAAGAGGGAGTGTGATGTAGTACTAGTTCAAGTATCAGATTAGGACTGTGGGAGACCAGGGTTCAAATTTCTGTCAGCTATTGAAACTCACAGGATAATCTTGGGCGAGTCACACCCTGAGCTGCAGAGGAAAGCAATTGCAATCCTCCTGAGAATAGTTAACTGTATGATGGGGGTCCCATTAGGGTTGCAATAAAGCAGAAGTGACTTGAATGCAAACAACAAAACTATACTTCTGTGTAAGTGGATATAGGATTGTAGCCTAACCTCTCATAAAGTTGCTTTTCTCAATGAGTTAATTTTTCTAATGTGTGAAACTTGTTTTTATTCTTTAAGATGGTTTACTAACAATACAGTGTTATGTGAGCTTGCTTGCTTGGAAGTTAGTTCCATTGTTTTCAGTAGAGCCTATGCCATTGCAAGGAAGTACAGGCAGTCCCTGAATTACAAACATCTGACTTACAAACAACTCATAGTTAAGAACAGGGCCAGGACAACAGGAAGTGAGAGAAATCTACTGCTAGGAGGGGAAATTCGCTCCTGAACGAGATATCATGGGGAAAAGGTGTCTCAACTGAAACTTTATCACCAGTCCTTGTTTCCACAACAAGCCATTTTCTTTTCCAAATCCAAGTGTCACAGGGACAGAAAGTAAGGTGAAACATTATGCTATCAAAGCGCTCTCTCTCTCTCTCTCTCTCTCTCTCTCTCTCTCTCTCTCTCTCTATATATATATATATATATATATATATTCAATTTAAGAACAGACATACAGAACCTATCTTGTTCATAACTTGGGGGCTACCTATAGAAGATTGCAGCAGTCCTAAATGCACCAACCAGAGAGTATTCTGTTGAACTCAAGGGAACTGACTTTTGATTAAAGAAAACAGAGGCTCACAATATAAAATGATTATATTAAATGTAACATGTGTCTTGCAAACTATTTATATTCTTCTTAATGTGTATTGGGTTAGAGAAACAGTTTCTTCCCCTTCCGCTACCCTGATCAATACACAGATAATGTAGTACTTGCACATGGCAGCTTGAAGAAAACTTTACTCTGGCAGAGACAGCAGTACTGAACAACCTTCAATACTATTCTGCATAGCTAAGCAGCAATGCAGCCCTGCAGAGTCTTTAAATAGCACAGACCCAAGCAGAGATGGGCTTTAACAGCTAGAGTTACATAAAATAAATTAGCCTTTTGGAAAACCAGTATCAAACATATTGAATGTGTGTCATCTTCACCTTTCTTTTTATCTGGGAATGACTGGAGCTTTCCTCTCTTTTGTTTCTTTTTATTCAAACGGTAGAGAAATAATGATTGATTAAAGAAATATGGCCCTCATCAGAAGCAGAATCTATAAAAGGCTTAACTCCATTGAAGATAGTGGTTGCTCACTTGCATGTTTAACATCTGCCATGGATTTGATTACATCACAAAATCAGAGTCTCATGAAGCATCACTCCCAAATAAGCAGGACTATGTACTCTAAGAAGGGACTTAAGATTCTACATTAAGTGAGACTACAGCTTTAGGACTAAAAGTAACCCCAAAGTGATGAAGTTACAGTAAAATGGTTTGGATTTCAATGATGAGGATGTGGGCATTTGCTAAAATTGTAATTCATTTACAGGTCATAATTCTAATGCAGGAACATCTGTGCTCTCAATAAGTGTATTATCACCATCCATTTACTAAGTGATTAGGTTATCTGGCCAGATGTTCATCTGGTATATATTGGCAAAGATCCTCTAAACCAAGCAATATAGAGTTCTAGATATTTACAGGATTACAGCTTATTTCAATTACGTTTTGTTCCACAGAATAACTAGTGGGTATCTCTTGTTCTGAACACTGGTTCTGCTCAGATGAAGTAGAATCACATCACTCCAGAAACAGATGTTTATGTGATGTGACTCCAGAAACAGAAGGTTTGGGGAACTAACACAAATCTAGCAACTGCTTCACAGGAAGACTTTTGTCGTACTTCATTTAAATATCACCAGAAACTATTAAATGGATAAGCAGCAACTATTCAATAAAAGTATGAAGGGATGGAACTGAATGACGGAACTCTCTTGGTTTCTCTTAAGCTCTGCTGTGGTATTAAAATACATCATGCTAGGTCTTCTCTATCCATATACATTTTTATTGCCTTCATTGTATTGAGAGTGAATGTCAAAAGTGGATCACCTTCAAATCCATAGAGACTCTTCACACTTTGAAAAGGGTGGTCTTCCTCACAAGTACAGTTGATGAGGCTGTGAGAGAGAGCTTTCTCAATGGCTGCCCCCTGATCCTGAAGCCCCTTTCACAGGAAGGCTAAAATAGCCCCCTTCCATTGGCAAGCAAAACCCTTTTTATTAAGACAGGCTTTTAATACAGAAATCTTTTAAAGCAAAGGGTAGATGCATGTATTATTTTAAACTGAAGTGTTTTTAAGGAGCTTTTAATTTTTTCAGATTACATATTTTTAAATTGGAGATTTGAAGTGTTCTAATATGCCTAGTTTAATTCCATTTTATTGCTCACTTTTTGTATATTATTATCATCTGTCTTTCTTTTTAATATTGAGTCACCTTTCATTCCAATTTGGAAATGAAAACCTGAGAAACTAATAATAATAATAATAATAATAATACTGTGGGACTTTCGAATCCAGATTGACAAAGTTCTGGAACACAACACGCCAGACATCACAGTTGTGGAAAAGAAAAAGGTTTGGATCATTGATGTCACCATCCCAGGGGACAGCCGCATTGACGAAAAACAACAGGAAAAACTCAGCTGCTATCAGGACCTCAAGATTGAACTTCAAAGACTCTGGCAGAAACCAGTACAAGTGGTCCTGGTGGTGATGGGCACATTGGGTGCCATGCCAAAAGATCTCAGCCGGCATTTGGAAACAATAGGCATTGACAAAATTATGATCTGCCAACTGCAAAAGGCCACCCTACTGGGATCTGTGCGCATCATCCGAAAATACATCACACAGTCCTAGACACTTGAGAAGTGTTCGACTTGTGATTTTGTGATATGAAATCCAGCGTGTCTGTCTTGTTTGCTGTGTCATACAATATAATAATAATAATAATAATAATAATAATAAGGTTTTACATTCTGTAAAGAACCTCCATGAGTTGAAGAAACTCAGTACTTTTCCCCTCAACACAGTGAGAACAGGTATTAAAGGGAAGTGCAAAAATCCTTGTGTGTTGTTATGTGTTATGAATTTAAATTTCTGAGTACAGCTATAGGTAGATAGTAGATGGAGTACCCATCCCCAATGATTGCCCTCCAAATGTTTTGTATTTGAATTCCCATTAGCATCAGTCAGTGTACCATGTAATCTAGTATGCTGATTAGTTGTATTGCAAAACATCTGAAGGTCACTGAGTTGGGAAAGCAGAGAGAGACAGATTTAGACTGGAGAAGCCATGGAGCCTACTGAATGACCCAGATCTGGTGCTTACCTCTTGACCTAATCTAGTTCATGACAGTAATGAGGATAACCTCATGTATGCTGGCTCTATCTGCCATAGCAGAATGATGTGCTAATATAATTTTTAAAAAGTCAGCACTTTAAATATTTAACAGTTTGTAGCTCATAAATCTTAATAAAATCTTTTTAAAAGCATAACATTCCTGTTCTTTTCCCATTCAGAAACTGATGTTGAGATAATGTAACCTTTCTAAGGCCATCTACCATCACACACCCTTGAGAAGTGAATGTGAAATAATACTTATTGGACATCACATTTCCAGGGCATAGAGCTGCAACCTTTTGCAGATTCCTGTTCAGCACATATGTAACAGTGTACTTTGGTTTGCTGTGAAGTCATGTGAGAGAAATGGTTGGATGATAGTTAAAATCATATGTCTCAGATTCACATGATAGCAATCTGTTTCACCATGCTAATCCCAAGCCTTGCCTTTATGCGAGTTTCTGATATATGCAGAAGAATTTATGTGCTTTGTTATCTTATACAAAACTTGAAGATAAGGATATCCCCACTTCTCCAAATAAATATTTTCATTCCAGCCTGCTTTGGTTTTTGTATTATTGGAGCTGTGCAGAGCTGTGCAGATATCCAGTTGATATCCTGCCTACCTAAATGTATTAAAAGGAGCATCCAGCTATTGTGTACTGATATGAGCCTTGTTAGTAGTCATCTAATTGATTTTAAATATTTATGCCTAGCTATAGTGATCTATAGCTACACACACACATGCTTTCAGACACAACTATGTCTTCATAAACCAGCATATGTGCTATGAGTGACTAACAAAAATTAAAATATTATCTAGCATTCTGTCTTCTTCAGCTGTTCTGAGGAAAATGCTTCTTATAGGTAAGATGACAGTTGAAAAAATCTAGATGTTTATTTTATAGGCTAAAACTATGGTGTGTCTATAAATCCAGAAATTCACACCAATTTTCAGTGTTCTTGGATCGAATGGCATTTTTTTCAGTAACTGGCAAATTTGATGTTCCACATGTATTATATGACACACTGTTGCTAATCCCACATATCCCATTGTATAGGCATGTTTGTTTAAAATGCCTGCATATCTAGACGTATCACGCTGTGTCAGTCTTTGTGTTTGTTAACTATAGGTAGAAATGAACCAACTCCAGAAAAGCTACAAAGCTCTGGCAGACCAAATGAACCTCATTTTATCCAAACGTTTGTGGTACATCATGCTAGAACAGTTCCTGATGAAGTATGTATGGAGCAGCAGCGGTTTGATCATGGTAGCTGTACCAATCATCACTGCAACAGGATTTGCAGATGGCGGTAAAAACATTTTGGTTTTATTTGAAATGTATTATTTAACCTAACTAGAGGTGGGGGCAAGAGATGTGTGTCTGCATAATTTTAACGGCAGTAACATTGTGTCTAGTACAAACACTGCATACTTGAAGTGCCCTGTGAAGAGCTTTGCAAGCAGAAAAGGGTGAGGAAAGGAGAGGAAGCAAGTATGTTTCCTCTTACCCAAGAAATCAAGATATTTGAAAAACAACTTTATAAGAATTGTATTTCTAAATAACACCTATTTCTTCTTTAGGTTGCTTTTGTTTGTTAAAACTGATGGTATTAAATCCCCAGTGAAGTTGACCTGTTAAAGTGATTGAAGTTATGGACTTAACTTATGGACTTAACAAGTTCCTACTGATAACTGAAGAAAGTCAAAGAGGAAAGTGCAAAGGCAGGTTTATGGTGGAACCTTAAGAAAACAAAATAATACCTACAGATAATTTACATAACTTTAAAGTAGGCAGTGAAGATACTGAAATGGTTTAAGATTTCCATACTTTGGATCAGTCATTAATCAGATGATGGCTAGGAATTGGAAGGACAGTTTTGGCTGAATCTACCCTGCCATATAATCCATTTCTGAATCCATCTGTTTTGAACTGGATTATATGAATCTACACTTCCATATAATCCAGTTCAAAGCAGATAATTTGGATTCAGAAACTAGATAATATGGCAGTGTAGATGGGCCGATGAAGGAACTAGACAAGAACTTGGAAGTGTACAGCTGTATCATTAAGTACTAAAGTTGGGATTGTTCATGCCATCATATTTCCAGTTTGTATGTATGACTGTGAAAGATGGACAGTGAAGCAAACCGATAGGAAGAAAATTAACTCATTTGGATGAGGTGCTAGAAAAGAGTTCCATAGATACCCTCAGACTGCTTTAAACTAACAATAAATGGGTCTTAGATAAAATTAAGTCCAAACTCTCTTTAAAAACTCAGATGACCCAGTTGAGACTTGAAATTGAGACTTTGGTTGTGTCATGTGAAGACGTGATTTGTTAGAAAAGACAATAAGGCTTGGTAAGGTAGAAAAAACAGGAAAAAAGGAAGAATGCATTATAGATGGTCATAAACAGTAAAGGATTCCAAAGTCCTAAATCAGCAAGATCTGAATCTTCATGATCCTGTTGATGAATGGATGACTTAAAGTATTTCCTTCATAGGGTTATCATAAGTCAAAGTCGATTTGATGGTAGTTAACAGTAGCAATTGATTCACTAGATTTTAATCTAGTTGAGACTAGCACTTAGATGCAGGCCCTATGCCCCATTCCTTATTTTCAGTTTGTTGTTCCCTTTTGTAGCTGAAACAGATGATTACGCCCATGGATATGTGGCTGTTGGATAATGGATTTAATAAATAGCTTAACAGCATCAATCATGCTTAAGCTCTTGATTTCACTATACTTAGTTCAGTATTGAGACAAATAGCTTCTTGGCTATTTATTATATAAAATTACTCTTTAAAAATTTTGTGTTTGTATATATTAAATATTAACATTTAAGGGATTTTAGAATACATTTTAAATAACAAATGTCTAATGCACTAATTATTTATAATAAAAAATAAACCAAGATGAATTTAAAGTCAGAAGGGACAAATCTGATCCTTGGGGAAAACGTTTGTTTTGGCAAATGCAATGACAAAATGTAATTTTGATTTAATGTTAATTTTTTTCCTCAGTACTTAATACATTATTGTATCCAAAAGAATAACAATACTATTGACTAAAAATAATTTAAAATTAGCTACTTTACATTTGCAACAATTACAAGCTATAGGAAATGGTAACTGTTAAAGTCCAATGATTAAGCTTTTGAACCAAGGTTAAAGTTAATTTCTTTACGTAATCATTGGATTGTTCTGTATTTCCAAAGTGTGCTTACAGTTATACCAGGAAAAAGGAAATGCTGAATTGTAATAAATTAGGATTTGGAAATATACAGTTCCCTAGGTGTTGCTTGACTACACCTGTAATCATCTTCAGTCAATATAGCTAGTAATGTGGGTTTATGGGAGTTAGGGTCCAAAATATGGAGGGACACATATTCCCCAACCCTGCAACAAAAATTACATTACTATTTACTTATTTTTAGCATATACAAAAAAGGCAGTTAACTACTTACTCTGAGAGCATTTAATTCCAAAGCTTACTGCAGGTACTGTGAAAAGACAGTTTCTGTTCTTTTATTGTTTTACAAAAATATTTTAGCACATCATACAAGATCTTTTCTGCAGTTGGCAACAATTTCAGTGACTGCAGCACTTGGGAAAACGGCCACACTGAGCATAGCAAATGGCTGCCAACTGCAAAGCCAGCGATACCATTAGGTACTATGAGGCAGCCAGTTCAAGTAGTAGATTTGAACATTGTGATGGGGCAGCAAATGGTTAATGATTTAATTGTTTTTGTCATTGTGGTTTTACTGCCAGGGAAGGTTAGAGATGTATATGGATTTTCCACCTCATGTTCCAAAATAACTTCTCTGGCACTGGGTGCTATGCACCTTGATACTAGTGTGTATGTTTACAATTTGCTGCTCTGCCTCAAGTAGTCATCCTGGTGTCTATCCATTTTTGGTCAGTTTACCTGTTTATATGAGTGTTGAGAACAGTCAGGAATGCTTGCCTCCCAGTTGTATGCAGTGTATGCACATAGCCACATGACTGTTTCCTATAACTACAGGCATTTCCAGACAGAAAAATAAGCAATCTTCACTGGCAGAGGGTTGCAGGGTGAGAAACAGTAACTTGTGTATTGCATGCAGCTTTTCCTTACAGGAGACCTTGTAGCCGCTGACCTATTGCTCAATTTGCTTTGGTGGTAGCGTAAAAGTGCTACATCTCCTTTCAATTTGCTGATCAGTTGCTCATGAAAAAAAATCTCACGAAGTCCTTTAGAACTAGCACATCTGGCTCAAAAAAGCCCGTGAGCACACATCTTATTTTTAGAATGTTGCTGCTACTACATTATTGAATTTTGGCAGCATAACGGTGGTGGGGGCCTGCTAATGGGTTAGAGGTCCTCTGTCCTCCACAATTTACTTTGACCTTGTCTTGAGTATATTGTGTCACCAGAGAAGTGGAAATCCTGCTAGACCAGACATGGGCAAACTTCGACCCTCCAAGTATTTTGGACTTCAACTCCCAGTAATCCCAACCAGTTTACCAGCTGTTAGGAATTGTGGGAGTTGAAGTCCAAAACACCTGGATGGCCAAAGTTTGCCTATGCCTGTGCTAGACACATAAAGCTCATTAGTTGACCAATCATATACAATAAAGCATTTTATGTTATTGCCCTGAAAAAAGAGCTGTCTAAAATTAAGATTACCACAATCTAGTGCTTCAAGCAGTTGTGTGATGTAAGATTTTATGACATCAAGGCATACAAGACTTAAAAAAGAGAGAAATGGAAAAACTGCATATGTGTAATTTGAATATTCATGGAATTTATATAATACTTGTAGCAAATGTAAATTTTAATTACTGAAGTGTATAACAGTAACATAGAGGAATTGAGATTTTCTTCTTCTAATTTGATTCAGAAAAAAAGTGTGTGTGTGTGCGTATGTGATCTGTTGACTTATGGCTTGCCCATGAATTCCATATGGTATTCTTAGGCGAAGAATAGCCAGAGGTAGAATCATAAAGTTGGAAGAAATCACAATGGCCATTGAATCCAACCCCTGCCATGCAGGAATACAGAACCAAAACACTCCCAACAGATGGTGCTTTTGTAAGTTCTTTCCTCTGAAGTTCAGCTTACAACACCTGGTATAAATTGGCATCCAAGTACTAACCAAAGCCAACCCTGCAGAGCAGTTAAGATCAAATGGCTCTGGTGCCTTTGAGGTATTTAGACAGAAAAAGTAACCAATGGGAAATCTATTTACAAAAATTAGGACTTCTTAATTTTGATTTAGACCAAAAATAATACTATCTGACATTTTAATGCCACCCTTATTTTGTTACCTCTGTTCTTAATATTTGTTCTTGGTTTTAATAATAAAAAACAACAACAGCAACAACAACAACAATAATTTTATTTGTATCCCACCACCATCTCCCAGAAAAGACTTGGGCAGCTTACAGAACAGCACATAATAGTGCCATAAAACGCATAAAAATACAGGTAAAATTACATCAAAATGTTTAATAATAATAATAATAATAATAATAATAATAATAATAATAATAATAATTTATTTCTTATATGCTGCCTCTATCTCCCGGGGGACTTGGGGCAGCTCACATGGGAACAAAGCCCTAAAAACGACAGTTGACATATACATAAAACAGCTTAAGTTACAATATTAAAATACATAGTAAAAGCCAAACAATGAAAAAACTTTAAATAAGCACATATCAAAGCAGTTAGACAAAGAAGTGGGGTTGTTTAGGATTACATGGGAGGGGCAGACTTATTCAACATGAATCGTTGAACCAGAGTGGGATAAGGGGCTAGGGACCGGGCGGGCGATTTGGACTGTGGTGAAAGTGCAGCTAATTATTCAAAGTGCATTGAAAAGGCCACATTTTCACACTCATTCGAAATGTGGTTAGGGTGGGCACTAGTCTGATCTCCCTAGGGAGGGAGTCCCAGGGCCGGGTGGCCACCACTGAGAAGGCCCTCCCTCGTCCCCACCAACCATATTTCAGATGGTGGCGGGAGCTAAAGGAGGGCCTCCCCGGAAGATCTAAAATCCCGTGCTGGTTTATAGGGAGAAACGCGGTCACGAAGATAGGCAGGACCCAAACCATTTAGGGCTTTGTAAGTCATGACCTGCACTTTGAATTGGGACTGGAAACTTATTAGCAGCCAGTGGAGCTGCTTCAGGAGAGGCGTAGTACGCTCCCTGTAGCTTGCTCCTGTCAACAATCTGGCTGCAGATCTTTGTACCAGTTGCGTGCAATGCAGTAGTCTAGTCTTAATGTAACCAATGCGTGGACCACTGTGGCCAAGTCAGACTTCTCGAGCTATGGTCACAGCTGGCGCACAAGTTTTAATTGCCCTCCTGGCCACGACCGCTGAGAATCAAGCGTCAGTGCTGAGTCCAGGATTACCCCCAGACTGCAGACCTGTGTCTTCAAGGGGGAGTGTGATCCCGTTGAGCACAGGTTGCCACTCTATACCCTGATCTGACGAGTGACTGACCTGGAGGACCTCTGTCTTGTCAGGATTAAGCTTCAGCTTGTTAGCCCTCACCCAGCCCATCACAGCGGCCAGACACTGATTCAGGACACGGGGGGCTTCCTTGGAATCTGGTGGAAAAGAGTAGTAGAGTTAAACAATAACAATATCAATTAACATAAAACATAATGTTGTTCTAATGTTTGGTGTAGGGTGCAATTGGTAAACAGTACATAAATAAAACATGCTTGGGTTTTTTAAAAACAAAGCGCTTATCATCTGAGATTCCCATGCACACTACCTTCAACTCTGTAAGAGCAATACAAAATACATATGAAAAAATTCCTGAGAAATTCTGTAATATTATACTCCAATTTAAACCCAGAGATAGTTACTAACCATCTTAAAAGTAATATTTTATGTGTAGTCCATGAGCCTCCAGTGGCACAGTGTGTTAAAGCGCTGAGCTGCTGAACTTGCAGACCAAAAGGTCGCAGGTTCAAATCTGGGGAGTGGAGTGAGCGCCCACTGTTAGCTCCAGCTTCTGCCAACCTAGCAGTTCATAAACTTGCAAATGTGAGTAGATCAATAGGTACTTCTCTGGCGGGAAGGTAATAATGCTCCATGCAGTCATGCTGGCCACATGACCTTGGAGGTGTCTACAGACATCTAGAATCATAAAATCATAGAATGAAAGAGACCTCACGGGCCATCCAGTCCAATCCCCTACAAGAAGCAGGAAAATTTCATTCAAAGCACCCCAACAGATGGCCATCCAGCCTCTGCTTAAAAGCCTCCAAAGAAGGAGCCTCCACCACAGTCAAGGGGAGAGAGTTCCACTGCCGAACAGCTCTCACAGTGAGAAAGTTCTTCCTGATGTTCAGGTGGAATCTCCTTTCCCGTAGTTTGAATCCATTGTTCCGCGTCCTAGTCTCCAGGGCAGCAGAAAACAAGCTTGCTCCCTCCTCCCTATGACTTCCCCTCACATATTTGTATATGGCTATCATGTCTCCTCTCAGACTTCTCTTCTGCAGGCTATACATACCAAGCTCTTTAAGCCGCTCCTCATAGGGTTTGTTCTCCAGACCCTTGATCATTTTAGTCGCCCCCCTCTGGATGCTTTCTAGCTTGTAAATATCTCCCTTCAACTGTGGTGCCCAGAATTGGACACAGTCTTCCAGGTGTGGCCTGACCAAGGCAGAATAGAGGGGTAGCATGACTTCCCTGGATCTAGATGCTATACCTGTATTTATGCAGGCCAGAATCCCGTTGGCTTTTTTTACTGCCACATCACATTGTAGGCTCATGTTTAACTTGTTGTCCACAATGACTCCAAGATCTTTTTCACACGTACTTCTGTCGAGCCAGGCATTGTCCCCCATTCTGTATCTTTGCATTCCATTTGTCCCTGTTGAACTTCATTTTGTTAGTTTTGGTCCATCTCTCTAATCTGTTAAGATCATTTTGAATTCTGCTCCTGTCTTCTGGAGTGTCAGTTATCCCTCCCAGTTTGGTGTCATCTGCAAACTTGATGATAGTGCCTTCTAACCCTTCGTCTAAGCTCTTCGGCTTAGAAATGGAGATGAGCACCAGCCCACAGAGTTGGACACAACTGGACTTAATGTCAGGGGAAACTTTACCTTTACTGTACCTAGGTAGTCCATTTATTGATGAACACCACAACTGTTCTCTACACTGTCGTTGTGTTATTATAGTGACTAAACTTAGTGGCGCGCTTTCTGGTTCCATGCCTCTTTGTATTAGTTAAGCTGATCCTCAGATGGCAGACATGCATTATCTTGCCAGGATTATTCTTGGAGGCTTACATGCTTGGTATAAAATGACAACACTTCTGTACTGATAAAGGAGTGGTCTTTTAAAAACTATTTTGAAAGTATTCTCTTTACACAGTTTTGTAATTCTCTCCAAATAGCCCCACTATGGGTGATATGGATCATGGAGCAGTGGTATTGTTGGTTGAGACAAAAGGGCCTGTGGCTTAGAGAAAATGCAAACATCATTAAGTGCTATTTGCTGTTTTTATTATGTTATTGTTAGAATTTAATTATACAGTGTCATTTCTGTAAATGGTGTCTTACAGGTAAAAACAATGAAACTGTTCCTTGCCCTTAGGCTTACAGTCTAAAAAAAACCTTACAGTTCATCACCATTGATGTTCAGTTTACCTTTGTTTGGCCTGGCACTGCTTCTGCTACTTACTCATAGCAGTAAAAGTGTAGGTGATAACTACTTGTTCAGCCACCGCATTGAAGTTAATGAATATCTCATTGCCAAGTTGCTGCTAGTCTCAGAGATGAATTTTCAGGTGGGATTTGGCAATGATTTTGAATGATTTGGATTATGCAATCTGGATTTTGCTTATTTTAGTCTAATTTCTTCTTGAGAGGGTTTTCTGTTAAGAAGTTAAATAATCAAAATATCCTTGCTCAAATTGAGGGTGCCTTCTTTCGTTTTAGAATTAGAAGATGGTCAGAAACAAGCCATGGTGAGTGAACGGACGGAAACATTCACTACTTCACGGAATTTATTGGCTTCGGGAGCAGATGCTATTGAGAGGATCATGTCTTCTTACAAAGAGGTATTGGATAAGCTTCTTTTTGATAAGAGAAAATAGGATGTAGTGACAAAGTAGCATAACAAGTATTGAATTGAAATGCACCATTGTAGATGCATAGGGATGAATATATAGAATGAAATGGCAAATAACTTTTTATCTGACAATATTTTTTATTATTAATGGATGGGCTTTTGTAAAAGGAGCTTTGTAAAAATGAGGCAGGTTGTCATTGGTTTACTAGTTTGCTTTTATAGTTGCCTTTGATACATTGTTTAGTTGTATTTGAACATTATAACACATTGTACATTTCTTGTTTCTGTTTTTAAAATATTGTGAGTCACTTTGAGTTTCAGTTTTGGGAAAAACACATATAAATTAATTAAATAATGAATAATATATAACAGGATATAACCAACGTTAAGTGTCAGGAAGTAACAAATTCAACAGCATTTGCTGCGAACAAGTCCATATTCAAACACCAGAAGAAAGGTGTTGGCTTTGGTGTTCTCATTAAAGTTCAGATATATTTCACTGGATTCAGATCTGCGATCCATAGGGTCAGAGAATAGAGAATGACCACTGTAAAGCCTCATAAGATTCAATTTTAATTGCAGGGGATTAATTTCAATTTCAGTTTCAGTACCTGAAAATAATATCTTTTTCTTATAGAAGTCAATAATATAAATCAATTAACCTATGGCTGCTTACAAATGATCAGAAAATGACAAAAGAAAGTAAAATGAATGAAATAATCAAAATATAAACACTTGAAAAATGATATTAGGATTTCTTTGCACAACAACCAAAGAATAATTTGAATAGACATCTCAGTGTTTCGCTTTTTAAAAACTCCCTCCAGCTTCCTATCAGTTTTAGAATATTCCATAAAAATATGCAGAATTCAGTAGAGTGGAACATGGCTTCTGTCATCTCTATCAGAGGTCATGTACACATGCAGAATTCAGATGACTTCCAGTTTCCACATGTCAGTTGACCCATATCAGGGATAGAAAACATTTGAAAGTATTGCAGAAAAGAAACAAGAAGTAGTAACAAAGATATATCTATTACATGTGCCGAGACAGTATTTTCATAGCTTTTTCCCCCTATCTATTTCAAACATTAGATGAACTTACTTCTGCAAGATATATGTATGGGGAAGTGTAATTGAGACCTTCATTTTCTGCAGACCTTTTCCCAGGTCATGTTGAAATCTGACATTGTGCTGGCACGGCAGTGCCAGGAGATTTGAATTCCTTTTCTTGCACTGCTAGTTTGTAAGAAACTTATTTAAGCAATAAGGTAGCTTCTCTCAGGTTGCATTCATAGGGCCAACAACTTGGCAATCTTTGTTAGAATCTTTAAACCTGCCCCCTTTCCCAGGGTTTGGAGGGAAAAGGGGATTTTGTTCAGTTTCACTGTTTGTGGCACAGGACGTGTGGGATTCTTTCCCACCTGCACAAAAGCGTCACTTCTCACAGCTTTGCTGGGGGAGTAAAGGAATAGTTCCACAGCTTTGCTAGGGGATCAGCACAGTTCCTACAGTCTTCGTGGAGTACATCTAAAGGACATCTTCCAGCTTGCCAAAATCTACAGCAACCTTGTCTGGTAAAGGAACCACTCGGGCTATCCATAACGCATCTTGGAGCCGGGAGCAGGGGCCTCACGCCAGCAAGGTAAAAAAAGATTGCCCTGGGAGGGGTCAGAAGATTTCCCTAAGAAAAAAAGGAAACAGTTTACCAACAGTTGCCTGTCCTTGATAGCAGATTGAGGAAGCTACCGGCTTTCCAAGGTTAGTAAAGGTAAAGGTTTCCCCTGATGTTAAGTCCAGTCATGTCTGACTCTGGGAATTGGTGCGCATCTCCATTTCTAAGCCGAAGAGCCGGCGTTGTCCGTAGGCACCTCCAAGGTCATGTGGCTGGCATGACTGCATGGAGCGCTGTTACCTTCCTGCCGGAGCGGTACCTATTGATCTACTCACATTGGCATGTTTTTGAACTGCTAAGTTGGCAGAAGCTGGAGCTAACAGCGGGTACTCACTCTGCTCCCTGGGTTTGAACCTGGGACCTTTTGGTCTGCAAGTTCAGCAGCTCAGCGCTTTAACACACAGCCACCAGAGGCTCCTTATTGCTTTATTTCCAAGGTTATGAGGAAATGCTTTATTTCCAAGGTTATAAAGCATTTATTTCATTTGTCTGAAGATTTAAGCATTTGTTTGAAGATTTAAGCCCAGATAAAGAACTTCGTTGAACCTATTTGGAGCATCATTAGAACTTTGTGATGGGAAATCTGTGGGACCCTTCAGTTGAGGCACCCCGGCGTCCCATTGGGCAGGCCCAGTGTGCGACAGCACAGACATGTTAGCACATATTTCCAGCATTCTGTTAATACTTGTTCTACATTTTATGTGAGCTTATTGTGGCTCCATTTGTCACATCCTCACTACGTATTATCTTAAAATACCAAGTTCTAACTTCAGCTCATTAAAGTTAGAAAAAAATTGTAATGGCTTGCATACTGTGAGGCTGATCTGTTGTTCTCATTTTCATCTATCATAGCTTCTCTAGGTTCTATAGAATGCCCTATAGACCTTTCAGAAACAACTATGTACAATTTCCAAGTAGTTTTATACTTCCCTAATGTATCACTTCCACATTATGTCCATATTATAATTTATTCATGATATAAATAGTGTTATGATATGTAATACTATATGTCTAAAGTTTTTTTTAAGCTGTAGAAATATATTGAGAGATTAGCAAGTTCGAACCGCCAAATTCATATAGTTGTGACAATCAGTTTTGAACCTATGTAGCTAGGAATAAAAAGCAAGTTAAAGACTCATTTTAATCTTAAAAACAAACATGTCAAAGGAGTAGAAAACCATTCTAGTCATGCTTTCAAAAAGTGTTGCATGTACATATAATTGGGATGTGGTAGTGATAATACATGTGTGCAAGTCTTCATTTGAGTACATGTTCCATTGAAAACACTGCTGAATAGATAGGGGGAATTAGCTTTCATTCTACTGTGCATTTGGATGTTTATGAGAGTTGCTGGTGTGGTTCCTGATCCAGCACTTGGGACATAGATGTGTCAGGAGCCTGAGGCAGCAGAAGTGGAGAGGAGCAGCAATTGAGAGCCACTGCCTTATGCTCCTGACACGCAGGTCTTTTCTTTTCCCCATCACCTCGCCAATGCTGCCTCCACCAAGCAGCACAGAGAGAGAGGGAGAGTCTGGGTCCCAGATCTGGAGTTCAGGCCCTTCAGCCATTCTGAGCCTTGAAGACCTCTCTCCCCGCAGCTCAAATCAGCTCTGATGAACCATGTGGCTCTCAGCTGCTACTGCTCCTCTCCCTTAAAAAAGAACCCAGCAACGTTAAGGTGACAGCAGTGACAAAGACCAGCAGCGACAGCCTAGAGAGGAGAAGCTGTGTGCATCGGCCAAAAGGCAACAGGGCAGCAGCATTGGGTGTGGAGTTGGGATACTTTCTGGGGGCTGGCCGGGACAACTGAGCAGCGAAACAAAATGGAAAGTTGGGGTGAGAGCTGATTCCTCCCTCCCCCAAAAAATGAGGCTCAAATAGAAGTGGTACATCTTAGTATTGAAAATTCATTTTTTCAAATGTCCAAAATCAGGCATGTGTCTTGCAATTGATTTCACCCAGATTTGGTGAAATATGGCATTCTGATATGTCATTTGGCATCTAACAAACAATTTTAATTTATTTCTTATAATAAAATGAGTTGTGCCATTGATCAAGAAAGACACCTGTCTGAAATACCAGGTGCAGGGTGCAGTTATGTACAAAGTAATGTTTAGGGGTGAACTGTGTGTACCACTCAGTGACCTTACATTCTCTGAGCTAATCTGCTTTCCTCATGATATTCTGCCACCAGTGCTGAAGTAAGTTTCAGTTGCTACTCCAGCTAACTTCTGTATGTGGAATGGTTTCTGTGTATGTAAGAAATTTTGTATCATATCTTGCCTCAGTCAGTAAAATGGCTTTGTTTTGAAGACTGAACTGATTTTTCAGGACTCTTACTTTAATAATGTGCCAGGGTAGCTCAATTGCCAATATCCAACTTCAGAGACACAGTGCTTCAAAGTGCTGGTTGCTGGAAGCAACAGCACAGGAGAGAGTGTGTTTGATTCTTTGTGGCATTTCAGTGATCACTCACTGTCAAGCAACAACACATGGGGCCATGTAGGACTTTGGTCTCATCAAGTAGAACTCTTACATTCTATTATTGCTGCTGCTTCTGTTGTTGTTATTGTTATAGTTGTTGTTGCAGGTATAATTGGTTTATATTTTGCTTTTCCCAGAACATGGAAGTGACAATTTGTAATCAATTCCTTCCTCAATCCCTAACTGCATTAAATTAGAATGACAACTTATCAAGAGATAACTTTATTGTGATGCTCCCTCACTTTATTTAAGTTAGTTCTTTTCTATGATAATTGCAACTAGTCCAGCGTTCGGCAGCCAGGTTCCTAACAAGCAAATTACAGGGCGCGTTCAACACCACTGTTCAAGGAGCTCCATTGGCTGCTGTTTATTTTCCGAGCCCAATTCAAGGTGCAGGTGATCACCTACAAAGCCCTGAATGGTTTGGGACCCACCTACCTTTGTGACCGCATTTCCCCCTATGAACCTGCACGTTCTCTACGCACATCGGGGGAGGCCCTCCTCTTGATCCCACCACTTTCACAATCACGGTTGGTGGGGACGAGGGAGGCCCCCCGGCTCTGGAACTCTCTCCCCAGGGAGATCAGGCAGGCCCGTACCCTCCTCACCTTTCGGAAGAGCCTGAAAACTTGGCTCTTCCAACAGGCCTTTGGTGACTGATCTCCACAGTAACGGATTGACCTGTTGCCTATCTCATTTATTATACCCTATTCCTTTAGCAGGCCATAGTGTATGCCTTCGCCAACACTTTTAACGGGACAATAGTTCTGGGATCTACCTCACCCTGATTGAATCTGACACTAATTGCACTTTTTTGGCCCAGTTCTTTTTTTAGAGCCGACCCAGGATTTTTTCATAGTATATTTATTGTACCTCGACCCATGACTTGTTTTATTGTTGATTGATTGTTTTATTGTTATGTTTTTATATTGTTTGTGACCTGGGCTTGGCCCCATGTAAGCCGCCCCGAGTCCCTTCGGAGAGATGGGGCGGGGTATAAAAATAAAATTATTATTATTATTATTATTATTATTATTATTAAATGATTTAAGTTAGTTCTTCTCTCACCAGCCAGGATGGGCAGGGGTCTAGGATGCATGTGTAGCCCTCGCCTCTCCAAGCACCTTGTCCCCATCCTTGAGCTCAACCAATTGAAATGAATCCATCAAAATAGGACAAGCAGGTGCTCGTGTTACATTCTCGGAACCTGCCATTAATATGGTGTCAAAGCTAGAACGGATCAGAGCGACTTCGTCTGCAAAGAACTGAGCAAATGCTTCACAGCGGGCTGCTGAGTTGTCAGGAATCCCATCTTGAGAGATGGGATCCAACAATCCTCTAACAACTCTGAACAGCTCCGCCGGACGGTTCTTTGCGGACACAATATTAGCTGCAAAGAAAACATTCTTAGCAGCATCTATTGCCGTGGCGTATGCCTTCAAATAAAGGCATAGCTGTGCTCTGTCTGATTCATTCTGCTTCGAATGCCACATGCGCTCTACACCCCCCTTCTTTCGCTTTATCGCTGCCAACTCCTCAGTGAACCAAGGAGATGGTTTAGCTAGAGGGGACGTTCCGGAGCAATCGTGTCTATTGCCCTGGTCGCCTCCCCATTCCAAAGCGAGACCAGGGCATCGACACGATCACCAACCGAGGTGGCGGGAAACTCCCCAAGAACCATCAGGAATCCCTCTGGATCCATAAGCCTCATGGGGCGGACCATCTTAATAGGTCCCCCACCCCTGCGGAGGTTAGAAGGCGCAGCAAGTCTAAACCTGATCAGGTGGTGGTCGGTCCATGGCAATGGAGCGATGGCAAGCTCCTCCACACCGCCACCTTCCTCCCATCCCTGGCAGAAAACCAAGTCAAGTGTGTGCCCTGCTCTGTGGGTGGGACCAGATACCAATTGGGACAGCCCCATGGTTGCCATGGTGGCCATGAAGTCCTTAGCTGCGCCAGTCAGGGTGGTCTCAGCATAGACATTGAAGTCTCCCAGCACAATAAGCCGTTGGGACTCCAATGCCAGGCCTGAGACCACCCCCGCTAGCTCAGGCAGGGAGACTGTAGTGCAGCGGGGTGGTCGGTACACTAACAGAATCCCCAGTCTGTCACGGTCACTCACCCTCAGATGGACACATTCAAACAAGGTTGACTGCGGGATGGGACACCTGGTCAGGGGGATGGAGTCCTTATAGACCACTGCGACTCCCCCTCCCCTCCCTCCAGATCTTGGTTGGTGCTGCACGAAGTACCCGGGAGGACAGAGTTGGGTGAGATTGACCCCACCCGCCACATCCAGCCAGGTCTCCGTTATGCACACCAGATCTGCCCATTCATCCAGGATAAGATCCTGGATAATTGCAGCTTTTCCATTTGCAGACCTGGCGTTCAACAGCACCACCTTTAGTCCGGAGGGACCACCAGCCCCGATATCCAAGTTTACCATATCAGGAGACGGTTTTAAATCTACAAGAAATCTTAAATACATTTCACTAGGAGCTAGATTTTCTCACCAGGTTCATATTTGTCATTCCTATTTAGGACATTATGATATTCCTACCTATGGTCTTTAAAGTTGGTGTCCCTGATGTGCCAGATGAGAGAGAAGGAAATGAATTGAGTGTGATATGTGGAAATAATAGTTTTCTTAACACAGTTAAATTTATGTCGTTTCCTCCCTCTAAATGCTCAATACATAGCATAATCTTTAAGTGGGTTATCACTGGTTTACTGGATGTTTCTGTTCTGAAATTGGTGCCATGTTTAGACGCGTTGGTAGGCAGGAAGGGAAAGCCTATGAAAAACCATATTTTGGCCTAAGATGCATAGGCACATATGGAATTAGATGGAGCTGAACTTTTAGAAGACATGAACAATTGAGAACAATCTAATCAAGAAGCCATAAAAGACTAGGTTCACTTTCTAACCAATGCAGCATTCTCTATTTGCTGCAAATGTAGGGAAGGTATTCATGATGAAAGAAGCAAATGTGTCCTGTAACTGCCTATCATGGCAGTAGACAGAGATCAAAACTTACTTGTCCAAAGTGGATGAAAGCTTTTAAAAATAGTTTTAAGTGCATCTTTAAACCACTGTAGGGCAGAATGTTTGTTTTGTGGCAGGCATGTGGTAAAAACTGCATTTCATCAAGTGTTACTTTGAATATCAGACACCAGCTCATCCTAAGCAAATGATCCTGCATTTCTTTTAGAGGTTTACATAAAAAATGAAAGCAAGGAGGCAAGTACTTTTGCGGTCATCTAGGGCAGCTTTATCCCTTTTGAAGATTAGCAGTGTTTTGTGCAGTGGCATGACATATATCTGTGCTCATTCAAGCTAGATTGATAATACGATCCACAATTCGCTTATGGCCAGCCTAATTAAATTGGATTTGATGGCATTGAGCCATCATAAATGCAAATGAGCTTGCCACAGTTGTTGGCCAGCAAGTCTACATATTATGCAGTTAGTTGTATGCTTTCCATTTCAAAATACTAAAAATGTTTACGGATGATTTTTTTAGTCCAGTTATCTTTGAATGATGACATGGGGCTGCATGCAGGCTCAAGGCTATTTTTATGGTCTTCTGTTCCTCCAGACTCACAGACTGGCCTTGATCTGTCTAAAAAACAAATTGCTTCCAGAAATGGCAGCACTTCTTTTAAATAGGTTGCAGGCCCCTTGCACTATTTAACATGTGGAGAAAAGTTTTCCAAATTCAAGAATGGATATTATGTTTTTTCTGATCTTGATTTTCTATGTTTGACAGTCTGTGTGGCCCCTGACTAATCCCAAGGTCAGAAAAAAATGGCTCCTGGATCTGTCATAGTTGTGGCCCTACAATGACTAAGAACATATACTTCATAATTTTGTTTTTGTATTTAGGAAGGAATACTAAGATACACATGATTTCAGTATACCATTTCTCATTGAGGGTAAAATGCAAATTTCATGTCATGTTTTTGATACAATGAAATACATTCTTGCTACAATAACACAGTTTGTTTTAAAGTAATATGGCATAATTTGTGTCTCACAGGTCACAGAGCTAGCAGGCTACACAGCTCGTGTGTACAACATGTTTACAGTCTTTGATGAAGTGAAGAGAGGCATTTACAAAAGATCAGCTGTTTTTCAAGAATGTGATAGCAACAACAAGAAGAGTGAAAAAACAGGAAGACATATTGATGGTCCCTTAGAAATCAAAGGTAATTAATGTTATTTTTTAAAAGGAATTATTTAACAGCTCACATCAGTGTGCAATTTAAATATTTGTTAGAAAATTGAAGCAGCGAAACAACTGTTTAAATGAAAACATTGTCAATTTTTGTTTAAAAGGAGCCAAATAGGCATTGTCGAGAGTGAAAGTTGTTCTCCTCCAGTTCTGTATTTTAGGTGCCATGGCTTTTCTCCATGTAAGTGGAATATAGTTCCTGTAGCTGTATTATTTGTAGTGGAGAGGCAACATATTGAATGTTCCGCTGCATCAATAGTTCCCTACGACTGGAATGTTTGCATGTTATGCAGTGACATCTTCTTTAGTTTTCGCCTTTAAATGCTGGAGATAGATAGGTAGGACATGGAAAAGCATAGAGATTTTCATTCCATCACTATCTGTCTGAAAGTAGTACATTCACATGTGCTGAATTTGTAAATGTGATCAAGTTTTATTATCTAATATTTCCCCTTAACTATTCCTGCTTCCATTTGTTTCCATGCGTTGACTCATGATCACTCTCTGTAGACATTTTTATTCCTGTCTTATCTTTTCTTACCACATTTCTGTTATCAATTTAATTTCTTAAATATATCATAACATTTCCACTTCCCATTGTTTGTGTTCCATCCAAAAAATGTCAAGAAATAGTATTAACCTTTTCTTTGCTTACAGCCTTTTCCAAATTGGGGCCCTTTCACATTACACAGTTATTGCATTATGATTCTATTGTAACCAACTACTGTGGTGATGCCCTATGGAATCCTGAGATTTACAGTTTGAGGCATGTAGAGTACAAACCCAAGGATTCCATAATTCTATAACTATATAGTCTGAATCATATATTCATAGCAATATGTGAAGTATGAAAACATCCTTCATGTCCTCTTGAAGTCTCAGATTGCATTTCCTACTTAGATCTTGGAAATAATGGATTGCAAGTAGCATTGCTATATATAATGTACTACTTTTAGGATTAATGAGGGCATAATAGCATAGTAGTTGCAAATGTATTCTGAAATGCTGCTTTCAAGTGAACATAGTTAGTGTAATGGCCTTTAAAAATATTTTTAAACTATCCTTAAAAAAACTAGCTAAAAAGCAACACAATAGTTAAGTATTAACAAACCATTACTCTTCAAAAATAGAGATTTCAAATATATGTGTGTTGAGCACTTTTCTGAATTGTAACCATATATTCTGGTAGAAAGACATGATCTGAGGATAAGAGCTTTTCTGCTGAGATCTTTGTTTAGTTTCAATAATAGGGGGAACCAAAGGAAAAAAGAGACATGTTGCCATTTCTGCAATTAGTAAGTAGCATGTGTGAAGGAACAATCTTAATAGGGATTCTGGTGAGGGTTGCTTTAGATCTGTCTCCGTCATGCTCTAAATTAGAGATATACAGGACATGCAGATTTTGTGCATGGCATAGAGGAGCATTCCACAATCTTTGGGTTATTCTTTTGCATTGTTAGACCTGCTGGAGACATAGCTACATGTTCTAATGTTACATAACGTCAGAAGGTTTGGGGTTTGGGTTTTTTTAGTTCTCAGAAGTGCATTACCAATTCAAGGTACTTCCTTCTAGCCTTGCATCAGCACTTGGAGCCTTTATGAAATATTTAGTTCCACAGGTAACTCATTCAAGCGAATTAGTGATTTAGTGATTTACCCTCTTTCCCCAAAAATAAGACATCCCCAAAAAATAAGACCTAGTAGAAGTTTTGCTGAATTGCTAAATATAAGGCCTCCCCCAAAAGGAAGACCTAGCAACGTTTTTGTTTGGAAGCATGCCCAGCGCCTGCCAAACAGAACACCAGAGCCTGCAGGATCAGTAAATGTACGTACCAGCTGTACATGGAAATAATGGTAGTACAAGAAATTCTTGATAGGATTCAGAGTTTGTCTGGTTATGCTGGTTTGTGATGACAACTACTGTACAGTATATAATGTTCATTTTTTTTGTTCAACAATAAATGTGAATTCTTCTTCATGGAAAAATAAGACATCCCCTGAAAATAAGACCTAGCATATCTTTGGGAGCAAAAATTAATATAAGACACTGTCTTATTTTCGGGGAAACACGGTAGTTATAGTTTAGTTATAAAACCTGCCAAAGAGGGACTGGCTGAGTGGGTCAAAATGGTGGTTAACGCCTCATGGGCCTAAGGCGTAATTCCAACTAGCCTGAAAGAGGCCATAGTATGGCCCATCTTAAAAAAACCATTGCTTGACCACTTAGACATGAACAACTTTAGGCCAGTGTTAAATCTCCCCTTCCTGGGCAAGATTCTGGAATGCGTGGTGGCCTCACAACTCCAGGGATTCCTGAACAACATGGATTATCTTGATCCATCGCAGTCTGGTTTCAGGCCTGGCCATGGGACTGAGATGACATTGGTCACCTTGGTAGATGATCTACGTAGAGAGCTAGATAGGGGGAGTGTGTCCCTTTTGGTTTTCTTAGACCTCTCAGCTGCATTCAATCCTTCTGGACCGCCTTGCGGAAATGGGACTTGGAGGCACTGTCTTGCAGTGGTTCTGGTCCTTCCTAGAGGGTCGGGTTCAGAAGGTGGTGCTGGGGGACTCCTGCTCGACCCCATGGCCTTTGTCCTGTGGGGTCCCGCAGGGTTCAGTTCTGTCCCCCATGTTATTTAACATCTACATGAAACCGCTAAGGGAGATCATCCAGAGTTTTGGAGTTCGGTGGCATCTGTACACAGATGAAGCCCGACTCAACCATTCTTTTCCACCTGATGCAAAGGATGCCGTCCTGACCTTGAACCGGTGCCTGTCAGCTGTGATGGACTGGATGAAGTTGAACAGGTTGAAATTGAATTCAGACAAGATGGAAGTATTCCTGGTCAGCCGTAGGGCTGATCGGGGTATTGGGTTTCAACCTGTGCTGGATGGTTTCACACTCCCTATGAAGGCACAGGGTCGCAGTCTGGGGGTCCTCCTGGACTCAGTGCTGACCCTGGAGGCCCAGGTGTCAACGGTGGCCGGTTAAAACTCGTGCACCAGCTGCACCCATACCTTGAAAAGCCTGATCTGGCCATGGTAGTACATGCCTTAGTCACATCTGGACTAGATTACTGTAACGCGTTCTATGTGGGGCTGCCACAGAAGAGTGTTCAGAAATTTCAGCTGGTTCAAAGGTCAGCTGCTATACTGCTCATAGGAGCAGGATATAGAGAAGGAACTACCGCACTCCTGAAGAAGCTACACTGGCTTCCGGTTTGTTTCCGGGCACAATTCAAGGGGCTGGCTTTGGCCTACAAAGCCCTATATGGTTCGGGCCCAGCCTACTTGAGGGACTTATCTCTTTCTACCAACCCACTTGATGAGATCCTCAGGAGAGGCCCTTCACTTGGTCTCACCACCATCGCAGGTGCGTTTGGTGGGAACAAGAGAGAGGGCCTTTTCGGTGGTGGCCCCATGGCTCTGCAACTCCATCCCTAATGAGGTACGATCAACCCCCTTCTTACTGGCCTTTCGTTCGCAAATTAAAACCTTTCTGTGGAGCCAAGCCTTCCTAGACAAATGATAATAGGCACTGCCAATCTGATAAATAATTTGATAATACCTGACAAATAACTTCAGCGGCCAGAGGTTATGGATATCTGTAAATAGTGCTTGCTGCAAGTTTTTTAAATTGTTTTATTTGATATGTTAAATGGATTTTTATATTAGGATATGATGTTGTAATCTGATTATGTATTGCAGTCGTATGCATTTGTATGAATTTTATATATTATACGCCGCTTTGAATCCCACCCATGGAAGAAAAGTGGGATATAAATAAATAAATAATAGTTTTTCCATACTTAAAGCCAATCAAAATTTCCTGGCCAAGCATATCTGCAGTATACTTCTGTTTGCCATTCTTCATGGGTATGCATTTCAAAACCATAGAGAGCCAGTGTGGCATTGTAGTTTAAGTGTTGGACTCTGGGAAGCTAGGGTTCAAATCACCTGTCAGACCTGGTGCCATATCATACTAGAGCTTAAAATGTAGGCAAAGAGTATGCATCCCATCTGAAGTCCTTTGTCTGCCTCTGGCAGAATTCTGGGGCTTGTAGTATAGTGAGAACTATGACCTCTCTAGCTGAACATTTTAAAGTCCCCTTCCCTAAACTATAAACCCCAAAATTCTGCAGGAAGCAGTCACAGGATTTCAGATGCAATGCATGTTCTTCCACTGAGTGACCTTGAGCAAATAATACTCTCAGCCTCAGAGGGGGGCAAAAGCAACACACCCCAACAAATTCTACCATGAAAAATTCCATAAAAGGATCACCATAAGTCAGAAACAACTTAAAGGGAGATAACAAACAGAATACCTACATAACATTCTTTGGAAGTGAGATCGATATGCAAGGTCTGACCGATATAGTCAATCCATTATTCAAACCCAGTTTAGTTGAAATTAACAATGTAGGAATTAAATAGAGAAAATTAGAGTTACAAAATTAATACTTATCTGTGGAAATGATAATTCAGCTTTATATTAATAAACTGTATAAAAGAAGTGTGACATCATATGGAATAGGTCAGCTTCATAGTGTAGTGCTTGAAGAGTTGAAAGTTAGGGAACATGTTAGCTTTTCTGTAAGCAGATATACAGAAAAATCTTCAAACATACATAGTAAAAAAAAACTGGCAGCTTTGGTGACCATTGTGACATGAGAAGATCAGACATCAGTGATGCATCTATACATTCATTTTTTGTTGTTGAGAATATGTATTAATTTTCTGAGAAAAAAAACTTTGACTTTCTACTAACTTTCTGTATAAAGGCATTTTACTCACCTGAAAAGAAATGGCACAATGTAGATGTACATAGCACAATTAAAGTTTACTTGAATGAATTCAAGATTTGACATGTATTGAAGCCTTGCTTATATCATTCAGTCCTTGAACTTTAACATCTTGTATTTTTTGGTGATAAGTTTGTGTGAATGCTAAAAACCCACAACAGGTTTAGACACATTCCAGCAAGGCTATTATTCCTTCTACAGTATGTTATTTAGTATCGTTAGAAGACATTCATACAATAGCAGGATGGATTATTAGACAAAACTTTAATCTTTATTAGACAAAATTAGCGAATTCTGTGCAGCACAAGTAGCTTTGGGAGAGCAAGTGTTACAGATACTAGTGCCATAAGTAGCACCTTTGCACCCTCAGTGCTAAGGGTTTGGATAAATCCTACATGATTGTGGGATTGTGGATTGCCATAAATGAAAATATCAGTTATTTCTAACTGTGTTTTCTGTTGCTGTTTTATTCCGTATTATTTTTTCTTACAAAATCAATAAATTAATATGTATCATAGCGCCTATCACTATATAATTTGCAATTTTAGTGCAGGGCTGGCATTCTAAATGTTGTTGAACTGCAACCTTAACTACCATATGATTATGGATGCTGGAACTCGTAGTTTAGCAGTAGCTGAACAGTTGTGCAATTCCCACCCCTGTTTTAGTGATATAAAAGAAAGCCATTCAACAAACATTGTCAATATGTAGTTATAATGTGGTAGTGTTGTTTTAGTTGTTCCGTATATATACCATCTAGTTATATAAAAGCATTTGTTTGGAGGTACACTGTCAGGCTCTATCATGAAGAAATTGTTTATACTGATAGCAGTTGTTTCATGGTTCTTTTTCATTTGCTCATTGTATCTTATAAATTAATCAATTTCATTAATTCAGAATGTTCTACCAGTGGTGTTGCCTCATCAGCAGGTATTGTACACTTCTGGCAGAATGAATATTCCTTCTTTCTGCAGCCTCCTTCATTGTATGCCTTGAATCTACTCTAGAGAGTTGGGGATCCCCAGAGCACATATGGTGGGATTGGGGAAGGAAACTACATTAGAGACGAAGATTATAGAAATTCACATTACACAAGTAATCTCATTGCAATGGATTTAGTCCACTGGATCACTCTTGTTATCAAGGATGACATCTGGGAGGCTGTGGGAAGTGCACTCCAAAAAACAGCTTTTCCAAGTGCTGCACTTAATTGCAAATTCACAGACAACAACTGTAGAGATTTTAGTATTGGTTGTGTCAGTGATGCTCAAATCCAAGAAATATGAGAAAAGAGCATATTTTGGCAGCCAAGGATACTTGTGTGCCTTTTAGCTAAAGCCTCTTCACACTAAGGAAGGTGTGTGCATGCTCCATCTACTGGGACTTACGAGAAATAACCATGCAGTATGATTGCATGCGGTTTAATCATCCCTAATACCATTCATTATCTCTAATACTAAGTGAAGGTGAAACCAATGAGTCATTCTGAATGAAGGGAATTGTTTCAGTGGGTTCTCATAGCTATCTATGATATAGTAGCTACTAAAGAATTTACTGTAAGATGCAAATTACACAATATGGACAACATAGTTTATATCTTCCATGCCAGTGGAGTGATGACTGTCTGGGTTTTAATCTGATATTTGAAGGCATTGTGCCCCACCCCCAAAATAGGCTCATCATCTTTAATAGCTCCTTTACACTTCAGACTAAAACTCAGAGCAGAGTAATCATTCAACTGACATGAAAACCACTAGCTATCATTACATACAGAGGATCACTTTGCCAGTCATCTGGTAAAGAGTGATCATTATTGTGCTCCTGAAATTTTTTGTTTTGTTTTGTTTTCTCCTCAAAGGGAATTTTTTATTAATCATTATTTTATAATACATAATCATAGTTACATTTTCCTTTTCCATTCCCTTCTCCCTCCCTCACACCCACCCCACCCCCCTTCCTGTTGACAACTTAAACCTTATTTTCTTGTTACATGAGCCTTCTTTCCATTCTTTCCAATTTTTTCTTCCAACTTTCGTCTCATGGTTTAACAATCTGTAGCCATCTGCAAAACGGAGTCCATATTTCTTTAATTTTCTTTTGTTTGTCTGACCATGTTTTTTGTTTCTTATAATGTCCATAATATCCAGTTGTATTTGATCCCATATATATTCATACCATTTTTCAAGTGTCCATTTCTTTTTATCCTTCCTCCCACGCTATTACTGCGTGTGTGGCTCTAAACATTATCATCATTAAGTCTTGGTCTTGGTCGTTAATTCTTCTGTCCCCATATATCCCTATTAACAGAATTTGCATATTTATATCAAATTTGGTTTTAGTATGTAATTCAACCTGGGTTAGAATTTGTTTCCAAAATTTTTTTATCTCTTCACATTCCCACCTGCTCCTGAAATTGTTGAAGATGGGGGAAGGATCAGAGAACAGTTGTTGTGCCTTGGTAGAGATAACATGCACCTGAAGTGTTTACATTTACACCATGTTAGATTTGTAAATGGATGCTATGTGGTCTGTGTCACTGTACATTTAATTTCCAATAGCTATTAATACTTAATTTGAGGAGATAGGCCAATTACATAGTGCTTTTACCTCCTCCTGTCACAGAAATACAGTCGTCTCAATCACATTTTGACCAATAAACTCTAAAGGAGCTAACTCTAGCAAAGATAACTAATGATTGACAGTAGATTTAGCTATATGCAGCAGTATCTAACTGCTCTTAAATGCTTAAAGTGAGGCATGGTGCCAAATGTAAGTCAACATAGTTTACTACTTGAGAAAAGGAATTTCAGATTCAGAGAACCACCACAGCACTTAAGTCATTTCATTGGTATGATCTTAATGAATATGCATTACAGTTTTTACTTACAGTTGTCAGAAAAAAACTTAAAAGTATTAACCTTAAACAAGTTTGAAGTTATTATGTTAGGTACAGTATACTGTTGATAAATGTTAGAGTTATTAGCATAGCTATACAATTCAGAAAATAAAGATTGATTTGTTTCACACTGTCTAATCATCAACTTAAATGGCAATTCTTATCAATGATGAACAGATATTTTGAATCAGTTTTCCTAAGACCACAAACCTGCTTTTCTCTATGTGTTTTGAGTGTGTGCTCTTGTGTGTATGCTCTACTAACAAGTGTCATTGTGGTTTGTTTGTGTTTTTTTTTACTTGTAGGAAGAGTGATAGATGTTGATCATGGAATTATCTGTGAAAATGTTCCTATTATTACCCCAAACGGAGATGTGGTGGTTTCCAGGCTAAACTTCAAAGTAAGATAATATGCAATTTGAATGTTACCATCACAATTAGCACAGAAAATCCACAGAACTCATATATATTATGTACCTTAACTATTTGGGCACTCATATAAAAAGAGGGGAACAGAGTTCTCGTAGTGGCTGAGTGATAGAAGAAAATGTATACAGTTTATCCTACTTTAGGAAACAGGGAGACAAGAGCCATCTCTTCAGGGTTAGGTCCATATATTAAGTTAATGTGTTGAGGTGAGCAGAACTTTGTACATTGTGTGAGATGCCCTGATTTGACTGGAATGTGAGAAGTGAGTTAAGCAGGGACAATGACCTGACTCTCTTCTGATTCTATTTCTAAATTAAAATTATATGTTAACTTAGGCATTCACAAAAATGTTAAATATGTATAGAGGAGGATGTGCTGGGTTACCTCATTGCTCTTATTTGAAGAGCAACAATTTGAAGTGGGAGAATATTTGGAGGCTGTCCACATGATTGAGGTTATCAATTATGAGAAGAAACTCCCTAAACTCTGTTCAGACTAAAAAAGAATATTGCATTAATATACTGTATCTATTAGTTTGTAAGTTGAAAAAGCTGTCATTTACTATTTTCCTATGTGTTTAATGTTTAGGAAGACACAAAGTGAGAACTAGTTTTAAAAGGCTGGATAAAGACCTCAGTTTCCAATGCCTCTTTCCTCCCTAACCCCTATGTATAGTGGAAGATTAGAAATGTTAGCAGTATCTTCTGTTTTTTAGTAAATCATTCTAGTTTAAATTAGCTAATTTGTATTTGCTTTCATCTATCCTATCTGTCTGGACTAGTGGCAGACATGTAGTCATGAAATAGATAGACAAGTTTATGCTTTTTACTGTCCTACATATCTTTTGTGGTCTTTGTGTTATCACTTACTTATTTCATTAATTTTATTCAGTACATTGCTTTTTTCCTTCTCCCCCTAGACCAGCAGTGGGCAAATGAAATGCTGTTGAGGGTTGCAGGGGAAACATAGGTCCCCAATTCTGAAGCCTTCCATGGTTTGGAGGACATTAAAGAGTGTAGCAACACTTCCTGGTGTTATCAGGATTCAGGATGAAGTGCTCAGTGGTGTCATACTTGTGGCCCTCCAGGTGTTTTTGGATATCAGCTCCCAGAATTCCTGGCCAAGCTGACTAAGGCTTCTTGGAGTTGGAGGCCCAAACACCGGGGGCTGGGGGTGTCACAGGTTCAACACTTCTGTCTAAGTGAAACATTTTCATTAATACTTCAAAAGAAACCTGTCTTCATAGTCTTTCCCCTCTCCTTTTATTTCCCTGGAGCTGGAGCTGACTAGCTCCTAGAAGCACACTGACAAAATATAGTATATGAAGTCCCTATTGGCTCAGAACTATTAAAAGCACAAAGCCCCTAAAGAGGCAGGTGATTCCTTCCCTGAAAATTTTACAGACGCTGAGCAAGGATTGCATATCAGTAACTTGAACCAGTTTCTGTCAAAGTCAGAAGTGCATGATCAGTGTTTTTGTCTAAGAAGCACAGCAATTGAGCATGTTGTACAGTTGCAGGCTATGTGGGAGGAGGAAAGATGCTTTTTAAAATCAAACTTTAATTAAATTTTATTATCTCTTCAGTTAAGGCAAGTCTCATACACACTCATATACAGCAAGCCTCATATTATTTTTTCTATAAAAATACTTCTGACCTGAATTTGGCATTCACAGTTTACCTGATGAGATCTACAAGTATTCCAATTTTCAAATTAATGCTAGAAATACAGTAGAGTCTCACTTATCCAACATAAATGGGCCGGCAGAACATTGGATTAGCGAAAACATTAGATAAGAAGGAGGGGTTAAGGAAAAGCCTATTAAATGTCAAATTACATTATGAGTTTACACATTCAGCACCAAAACATCATGTCTTACAACAAATCAACAGAAAAAGCAGTTTGGTACACGGTAACATTATGTAGTAATTACTGTATTTACAAATTTAGCACCAGAACATCACAGTGTGTTGAAAACATTGACTACAAAAACATTGACTACTAAAAAATTGACTGCAAATAAATATAGAATTGCCTAAAATGAACTTACAGTAGCAACATTGTTGGAAGTTAAATCCATAAAAAGTTCAGTCCTTGCTGCTGAGAAAAACTGCTGTGGATCTGTGCGGGAGGCAGACTGTTTTGGATAATGCAGAACATTGGATAAGTGAAGGTTGGATAAGTGAGACTACTGTACTGTCAGAGAAAAAAGCAAATCATAAGCTAATTCCTATCTTTTTTTTCTCCAGTCTTTGGAAAGACCAATAATATATTTCTGTCTAAATTTAGTGAAGACTTGTAATTCCTTGGGCTTAGGCTATTGAGTGCCTAGAATTGGCAAAGTCCCTTTGGCCTGATCCTGTATTAATTTATAGAACATCTAAGCCTCAGTGTATTGCTAAAGTAGCTGGCCAGGTAGATCATGGTGGTGGTAACAGAGATTGGGATTTCCTCTGATATAGTAGGAGTGGCAGCTGTATGGCTTCTTATGATTTGACATGAGGCCCTCGGAGTTGTGTTTTTCAGCATTATTGCAGAGAAATTGTAAAAAGATACATTGGTGTGTGCAAACATACGAAGTCTAAGCAAGAAGTGGTTGCTTGGTTATTTTTATTACAGCGGATTTTCCTTTCTGAAATACGCTTAGTCATATTTTGTATATTACATTTTCTGCATTGCACTGTCCTCAGAGTATTTCACAATCATTACAGTAACTAGTTAACAGTGATAATACAATAACATGATATTAACAAATTATAATTAATTCAAAACATTTAAAAATCAAAGTGATTTTAGCACATGGGTCAGTTTCAATAATGTCAACTTTATAAATTGCATTTAAACAGTTCAGTAAACATTAAGAGATATTTTGTTTGTATAGAAAAAGGATAATCACAAAGCACTTGTGGTTCATATTATATCATTGTGTTCACAGACCCAAACTTAGGGATTGTTGTTAAGTGATCTTGGGAAGATTCTTTGAAGCAAAAAGTGGTGTACCTACAAGTTAATTATTCTTCATCCCCACCCACATGATGCAGCATCATATTATTGTATGTGTTTTAACCTTACCAGGCATCTCGGCTTTCATAGATACTATAGATGGGTTTTGCATCATTACCATTGATGGAAATCTAATCTAAAAAAGGAAGAAATCCAAGATATATAGTTTACATTTTAACTTGTATTCTTTGAAATGTGTGCTGCTGAACATAAACATACATTAATGTTGCTCAAGAGAAATTGCTACCAAGAACACAGATGAGCTAAATGGGATTTATTTAGATTTGTTGCATAGTGAAAGCAAAATAAAACATGCCGTAGGAAAAAAAAATACTTTGACTGTTATAGATTGAGTCTTATGGTGCTCAAATTGCCTGAGGAACAATTGTGTTTTGTTTGCATTGTAAATAAAATCAAGAGATTTTGGCCCTTTAAACAGGCTATCAATGATGGCATTAAATGTGTGAATATTCATTTTGCACATTCTTATGAAAAGAATAAAGTGTATTGTAGCCAATTAATAATGTTGTGGCCCAAAGAACTGCATATTTGGGCTTCTATTGATAACAATGATAGGCAGAGCTATAGTTGTTTTCCTCTGCCTGAGTCAACAATTAGAATATATATAAATTGAATTAAGTTAGTGTGTATTTGTCATGGATATGATTTTTGTCTTTGTGGGAGGATTTGTGTGTATGTGGAGAATTGTTATATGTTTGGAAATAGTTTATTTCCCCTTTATTTGTTTTCCTAAAATTTCATGGGCAGACATAAAGAGAAAAAGATGGAAAGTGTATGGACAAATAGATATTTTTGGACTGCTGCTTCCATTGTCCCTATCCAGCATAGCCAGTGGTGGAGGAAGTTGAGAGATACAGTTCAACGGCATCCAGAGAGTCTCATGTTCTTCTTAAAGATCAGGTTGGGATATAGAAGCATCCTGCTTTCATGACAGCAGACCACTGTTTCATATATTCATATTTTCAGCTACTGATCTCTATCTGTGATCCTTCATTGAAAGATGTATGTGTATCACATAAATACATTTCTAGAGCTGTGTCTACTGACAATACTCCTCCAACCCACTTTGTAAGCAGTGTAGTCCCCCACTGCAACACAGCCATTTCCATATTGTTGGAGAGTTGGGAAGATCAGCATGGATGTGTCCAGCTATGTTCCTCTAAACTGGATGTGCTATAGCAAACTTCCAGAGACTTTCATTCATACTTGGAATATTCCTGCAGTGCATCCAGCTGCAGTAAAATAGCTACATGTGTCATTTACTTATTCCTCTCATGGTAATGGCTATGTTGTGGGAGGGCTGCACTACTTACAGGATGATAATTTGGGTGATTTTGGTCATTGCATGATTAGAAAAAAAAATCTAACCTCCATAATAATAGAACAAGTAAGTTGCAGCGGCATATTTTTAACTTATGATGATGCATAACTCATCAGCAGAATGTCTCTTTATATTAGGATTGGAAATCCTTGATTCTCCAGATAGTGTAAGTTAAAACCGCCATTAGCATCGTCCAGCATAGTATCCAGGGATTGTGGAAATTGCAGTCTAAAATATATGGAGAACCATGTTTCCCCTCTGTCTTTATCCCATCATTTCGGAGTTATTGATACATCAGCACAAATTATAATAATAATCAGAATGTCAGGGGATCAGAATGCTGATGGACAGAAATAGGTAGAATAATCTTCTGAATGGGTTTTGTGTTTATCATTTTCATAACTTGCAGGTTGAGGAAGGGATGCATCTTCTAATCACTGGGCCCAATGGCTGTGGGAAGAGCTCTCTCTTCAGAATTCTCAGTGGCTTATGGCCTGTCTATGAAGGAGTTCTCTACAAACCACCTCCCCAACATTTGTTCTATATTCCACAAAGGTTTGTAATTTGTTTTCTTATTATGTCCATTTCTTTCTTATACTTTTACAATACACCCATCTTTAGTAGGCTGCTGAAAGAAAGAAAGCCTAGTGAAAACAAGAACTGGAGCAAATGTTCAGAGGCTATTGTTAATCTATTAATATATATCATCCTCTAGAGCCTTCATTTTGTTCCTGACTCTAGTTCATGGATTTCAGAATTCCAGTACTAGTGATAAGAGAAGATGATGATAGTGGTGAAGGTAGTAGAGACTGCTGAATCCAATTTTTAGTCTGAACTAGAGTAGACCCATTGAATCATTGAGGAGTTTGCAAGCAATCACTGATATAAATTCCCTTGATTCTGTTCTGACTAGTTTAGTTCAGACTAACAATTGGATTTAAATTATATAGCTTTGCTAAACCTAAAAGTCTACCTATTCCTGTACCCTACTTAATTTATCATGTAAATGGATTTCTCTCAAAGAAAGAGGGGCTTTGAAATATGCTTGGATACCATGCAACAGCTTAAGAAATGTTTCACGTTGGTTCTAGTCAGGCTTATGTATGACAAAGTTCTACTGAAATAGTGAAAAAAGATATCCTACTTGTTTTCAGTGTCACTATATTTTATTCCCATTTTACCTAGCAGTAAACCTTATTAACTCAACAGGGCTTCATTTAGAATAGAGTGCTGTGCTAGTCTCAAAACATTTTCATGGAATTGTGGATAGTAGGCATAATTTGACAGTCAGGAAAACCTCCCTTGAGAGAGTATGGCCATTATCTAAAAAGGCCTTAGCCAAATCATATGACTTGCTTGATGCTTATTCAGAGCTGTTTATAAATGCGACTGTTTTTATTGGTATTCTCTTGAATTATTAAACATGCTCAAATAAGCTGAAAACAAGAGGCTATGTTGTTTTTCTGTACTGACTGAATGAATCCCAATTTAGTTTTCTCTAGAAAAACCCTATCTGGATGCCTTATGGTTAAACTAAGAATTTTTCTCATTGTAGTCTCTAAGTAATAGTTTTCTTTTCTGCTTAGGATATACACATAGCTTTGAGATGTCTATAGATCAGCAGTTCTCAAACTGTGCTCCGTGGAGCCCTTAGGGTTCTGTGAAGCAAATTGAGGTGCTTTGTACTTCCCTTCGCCTTCCCCCCTCTTCCCTCTCCCCCAAGTGTGCCTGGATGGAAGCCCCCACTGCCAAAAGCACCCCCTCATCATGCAAAAGAGGCAGAAAGAAAGAGAGAGAGAGAGAGGCAGGCAGAAAGAAAGAGAGAGAGGTAGGCACCTGTTCTTGGGAAGAGGTGCTTAAGGCGTAGTTTGGGGAGGCTGTATGCCACATGAAGGTTATGGAGATGTAGCGCTTCAGAGGCATGGAGAAGGTGAAGCTTGCTATGCAGCTTGCTATGCAGACCCTTTCCCCTATACCCCCATGCCGCCCAGACCCTTCACCCTCTCACCACCCAGATCATTTTCCCTGCACTCCCTTGCTGCCCAGACCCTTTTCTATGCATTCCCTTGCCATTATTATTATTATTATTATTATTATTATTATTATTATTATTATTATTATTATTACAAAGGCTGGGTAGCCATCTGTTGAGGGTGCTTTGATTGTTCTTTTTCTGTATGGCAGAAAGGGGTTGTACTGGATGCCCCTGGGTCTTCCACTGAAATACTGTTAAATTTATGTTGGTGAAAATTTTTCTTTATTTTAAATATTGTATTGTTCGTTCTTTTTTTTTTGCACTACAAATGAAATATGTGCAGTGTACATAGAAATTCATTCATTTTTGTTAGTTCACATAAACACTCTACATCTGTCAAATTTTAAAATGTAATGCAGCCCTGTGTCCAAAAGTTTGCTCATGCCTGATATATAAACATTATATATAATATATAAACATTTCTTAGGGGTCCATAAGAATGTTTTGCTTCAAAAAGTGCTCCACAGCTAAAAATGTTGGAGCAGCTGTGCTCTAGATCTCCCCCTGCCACTGGAGGCCCAAGTGGACTCTGGCTCAGATGTGCTTGTGTCAGCTATGACCTTTCCTGGACAGAAGCATCCTGACAACTAATTTATGCATTGGGAACCCCCAGATTAAACTACTCAAATCCACTCTAAGTGCAGCTACCCTTGAAGAAGACTTGGAAGCTGCAGCCAATGCAAAATGCAATTGCTTGACTTCTAATTAAAATAACATCCAGACAGCATGTAATGTCAGCCCTGAAAGATCTGCACCAAGTAACCCTCCTCTGTGTCCCAATAATAAGGTTAATGTACTGTGTTGGGATATGGGAGCCGATGTTCTCAGCCATGGCACCTAAATTATGGAAAGCTCTCCCCCTGGAGGACTACCTGGTGCCACCACTTACGTCATTTAAGTGCCAAGTTAAAACTGTTCACCAAAGCCTTTGGACCTCATTAGTACAACTTAAACATTGTTATTTATAGGGTGTTTAATGATTTAAATTTTTTAAACTCATGGTATTGTTCAATATGTTTTAGCTTATTTAGCTCTCTTACTATTTTAGCCTAGTAAGTTGTTTTAATACTATTGTAAGCTTCTCTGACATTTCTTGGTACAGGGTGGGGTATAAATATTTTAATTAATACATAAAATATGTGAATAACCTCAAAATGCAAATTAATTTTGTAATGTCATGAATGACAGTAGAGTTGTGAGATGGCTGGCAATACCATAGAAAATTGCACAAGAGTTATGTGGGCACGTCTCCAGAAAAGGGGATCTTGGCTTTAAATATTAAGCTGTAATATTCTCTCCAAACTTCCAAAGACACTGTTGCTCTCTGCCAGACACTCTGGGAGTCTACTAATTAGAACCAGGGTTTAGGGTTATAGAAATATCATTCAGTAAGTCTTAGATCAGTATGCAGGGATTATTTTTCCTAAAATACTTTATTAAATGTCAAAGTTGATACTTCTAAAATCCTTTTGTGTGGGACATTTTGAATGACACAGGATTTGATCAAAGTTAAGACATACATATATGTGTTTTGTATGTAAATGCAACTGACAAATTGAAAAAAAATACTTTGGAGGGTGAAATGAGAGAATGAAGATGATGGAAACAAGGAAGGAAAGAATGATTGCTTGTGCTGCACTGAAAACTGGAGATGAGACTCAATAATCCACTGATTTTTTAAAAAATATATTTTTTTTCCAAAATAAAAACTGTATGTTTCATCTGACTGCATAACATTGTACATACTCTTTCCTTCTTCGGTTGTTTGATATTACAGATTCGTAGAACCTTTTACTTATTTGCATGTATTTCTCCTTTTTTCTTCAAGAAGTCAGTATTTCTTTTCCCTGTGAGGTTTGTTAAATTAAGTACTGTTGACTAACCTAGGGTCAAAGTTTAATATGAGCCTCCCCAGCTGTAATCAAACATTTCTAACCCAATTTTTCCATAGCCTGGTACCTTCCAGGTGTGTTGGACTACAATCAACCCTAGCCAACATGTGTAATATAGCATTTTTTTCAGTTAAGGGCTGCAGTCTCTTTGGCATACCTGCCAACGGTAGGCAGCTCTAACGCCAGCAGTGCCAAGGTAAATGACCGCACATTTTCTTCTTTTCTTTCTCTTTCTCCGTGTCTCTCTCTGCTGGGGAGGTGACAGTTTCAGCCTGCAGTGGCCTAACTAATCATTTGTAGAGAGCTTTGAACATAATCCATGAGCCTTGTGAGATCTGGCTCAGGGCCCACAAGGGGCTCGGGTTGCCTATCCTTCCAGTGAATTTGATTGCCATTCGTAATTGCTGGCTCCAGACAGATATCTGTCCTGCCATAGAGCTACAGACAGTATTCTTCCTTCCTTAGATCCTGCCTTTTCCCCAGCACTTTCATTTTGCTGTAACACTAGAGCTTTCTTCTAGCCTTTTGCTGAGTCTGTGGTCCTTCTCTAAGGCCTATTTGAAGTGTCAGGAAGGACTGAAAGTGTCCTGACAGCTGCTTGAGATTCCACAATGCTGACTCTTAGTACAGATTGACAGCAGCTTCCCTGCTGTGTCTCCCCGGGAGTCTGGAGTCCTTGAGGCAGGCGATTTCTGGATTGTGTTCATAGATGCCTTTGCCATCAGGAATGCTTGTGAAATCACAGTCTGTTCTCTAACCTGACTTCTGCTTTCTTTGCTGTTTTGTTTCCTCATTTGTTGATACAGGGTGTTGGATTTTCTGTGGGCCACTCTTTATTGTGTAATTGTTCTGCCCGTGACCATGACTTCTAATTATATGTTCTTGGGAAGCTCTCTGCTCTGTGTCCGGTAAACCACGTTAGTGGATGTAAGCTACTTACACTCCGACTTGGTAATTGAGCTCCTTGAAATATTTAAAAGACATTCTTAGATACAGCAGAGGAAAGCTTACCACTAGTTATTTTAGGCGCAAATCAATTATTTATATCTTGAGAGAATTGTAGAAACCATAGCTTGCCCTAAAACACCCTTGAATTAATTTTAGCAGACGAATGAGCACAGTCAAAGGAAGCTACTCTCACATTTGAAAAAGACTGGCTCCATCTTCCTTGAGGCTTGTGGGCAGCTAGGACTCTCTTACTTTATAGGACCTTCCTATAAAAGCAAAGTTTTGTTGCTCTTATTTTAAAAGAAGTTTTCATGTATTCAGTGTTTTACATGAAGTTTCTATCTGTTCTACAATGTGTCAGTGGGCTAAAAGACTATAAATTAAAGCCATAAATAAGTAATACAAATAAATCTGTAACATTTCACTGAATTTGCAAATATGTAACAAATCAGCAAATAACACTATGTAACAAAATTTGAAAAAAATTCTGTTCCTGGTTTGAAAGTGATATTTCCTGTTTAATTGTGCAATATTTATTTGGAAAGTGGTTGTCATACTAAAAATGTTGTTTTTTGTGGCTGAGGGTAGTATTATTTCCTCCAGTCTAGACATTTTGTTTATAGTTTTCCTTAATGAAAACATGCCATTTTTAACCTTTCAGACTGCCACAAAGTAATACAAAGCAATGTTAAATTTCTCTTAAGTGTCTTGACTTCATCTAAGTATTGTAGAAATCGCAGTTAAGGTGACCATGTTTCCTACTTTAAAGGGGACAGTACATTATTTAAACGTGAACTGGAGTCAGATATCAAATAAATTTATGAGTAGTAGGTCAACAGAGTAAAGCCCATTGATTCTAGTAGAGACAAGCAATTAAATTTAAGACACAGTAATTCTTTCTAAACTTGTATCCATACCTATAAATTAGTATATAAACAAGCATTCTATAATTAATTGATTTTTATAATGCAAAGGTGGCTTTAGTAATTTTCTAGTATTGATGGTTCTTGGTTATGGAGAGCTATTTATACAGCCCTGCTTCTATAGAATAACATTGTCCAAAATTTCCAGGGAGAGGGAATAGCTATTTTCTGATAGTCAGGAAAAATACTTGAATGAATCTGTGGTGCTATATTGAAATGAAAAGAACTCAGTTTCTGCAGTTCTGTTGACATCTGGGCCATATATATGCGCCTGTATCATTTTAATCCATTTAGCAAAGCTTTCATTTTTGTTCTTTTTATTCATTAGCTTTGTGCATTCCAGTAAAGTTAATTGTTTTATTTTGTAGCAAGATGGGTTTTTGTTGTTACTGTTCTTGTTGAAAGTATTCAAGCTTAATGCATTTCTAGTCTCCTCAAACACCGTGGGAGTTTTCTAATATTTTTCCTCTTAAAAAATTAAATCATTGCAGAGTCATTCTAAAATATCCACGAAGAATTGTTATTTTCCTGCTGTTTGTGCATGTATTGATTCTGTACTTACGTAAAGTCTGAGTCAGATAAATTTCATTCCACCATTGTAATCAGAAACTGCATTCGTCACCTACTATTAAGTATTCTTAGTCCACATTGATAGAAAAGAAGTTTTGAAAAGATAGTATTAGTAGCTTAAAATGATTTCTTTGATTCTATGGCTCACATTAGATTGGAACTCCCCATTTTCCTGATCCAGTTGCTGTTTGTGACCTGCTGGCCCACATTTCTTTGGTCCATTTAAGGCAGATTCAATTCACCTTGCAAAAAAAACCCCCAGGATTTATAATGGCTGAACTCCAGTGTGCAGCTCACTGTAAAGTATGTGAAAAAACCCATTTGTTCTGGAAAGCAAAGAAAGGATGTGTGTGTTTGAAAGCTGCATGATGAATAGGGAACTGTGAATTGTGCACATAGAATTGTGAGTGGTGAATTACACTTCAGCAGTTTGTAATACATGTGGGAAGACCAGCTCCGCTATCATAGTTTTGTTTTCAGATTTTCCTATTGAAAAAAAAATGTGTCTGTACTAGCTAGCGATTTCCATATTAATGGGGGAGTGCTCTTGATGTTCGTTTAGGTGGAAGGACCTCAGCCTTATTTTTGAAATAGATTCAAAGTAATACAAACCCTTTGAACTGGGAAAACATGTTTTCTACTATTTCTTGTAGGCAAGTACAGTAGAGTCTCACTTATCCAAGCTAAACGGGCCGGCATAAGCTTGGATAAGCGAATATCTTGGATAATAAGGAAGGATTAAGGAAAAGCCTATTAAACATCAAATTAGGTTATGATTTTACACATTAAGCATCCAAACATCATGTTATACAACAAATTTGACAGAAAAAGTAGTTCAATACGTAGTAATGTTATGTTGTAATTGCTGTATTTACGAATTTAGCACCAAAATATCACGATATATTGAAAACATTGACTACAAAAATGGCTTGGATTATCCAGAAGCTTGGATAAGCGAGGCTTGGATTAGTGAGACACTACTGTATTGGCATTTCATAAAAGTTGCACGGTGACATCATTGGGTAAATATCTTATATGTGGTCACTCACTAAGTAAAATAATATGTGTGTTATATTTTATTCATTTAGTCGCGTTTGACTCTTTGTGACCTCATGTACCAGCCCACGTCAGGGCTTCCTGTCGGCCATCGCCACACCCAGTTCCTCCAAGGTCAAGCCAGTCACTTCAAGAATAACATCCATCCATCTTGCCCTTGGTCCCCCGTTCTTCCTTTTTCTTTCCATTTCCCCCCAGCATCATTATCTTCTCCAAGCTTTCCTGTCTTCTCATTATGTGGCCAAAGTACTTCATCTTTGCCTCTAACATCCTTCCCTCCAATGAGCAGTCGGGCATTATTTCCTGGAATATGGACTGGTTTGATCTTCTTGCAGTCCAAGGCACTCTCAGAATTTTCCACCAACACCACAGTTCAAAAGCATCAGTTTTTTTTCCGCTCAGCCTTCCTTATGGTCCAGCTTTTGCATCCATAGTTTACTTCAGAAAATACCATTGCTTTATGCGGACCTTTGTTGCCAGTGTGATGCCCCAACTCTTCACTCTTTTATTGAGATTGCTCATTGTTCTCCTCCCAAGAAGTAAATGTCTTCTGATTTCCTGGCTGCAGTCTCCATCTGCAGTAATCTTTGTACCTAGAAGTACAAAGTCTGTCACTGCCTCTACATTTTCTTCCTCTATTTACTAGTTATCAATCAGTCTGGTTGCCATAATCATGAGGTTTTTATGTTTAACTGCAACCCAACTTTTGCACTTTCTTCTTTCACCTTGGTTATAAGGCTCCTCCTCTCTTTCAGCCATAAAAGTGCTATCATCTGCATATCTAAGATTGTTAATGTTTCTTCCAGCAATTTTAACTCCAGCCTTGGATTCATCAAGTCCTGCACGTTGCATGATGTGTTCTGCATACAAGTTGAATAGGTATGGTGAGCGTATACAGCCCTACCGTACTTTTTTCCCAATCCTGAACCAGTCTGTTGTTCTGTGGTCTGTTCTTACTGTTGCTACTTGGTAATTATACAGATTCCTCAGAAGACAGATAAGGTGACTTGGTATCCCCATACCACCAAGAACTTGCCACAATTTATTATGATCCACACAGTCAAAGGCTTTAGAATAGTCAATAAAATAGAAATAGATGTTTTTTCTGAAACTCCCTGCCTTCCTCCATTATCCAGCGAATATTGGCAATTTGGTCTCTATTCCTCGGCCTTTTCTAAACCCGGCTTGGACATCTAGCAATTCTCACTCCATGTATTGCTGGAGTCTACCTTGCAGGATCTTGAGCATTACCTTACTGGCATGTAAAATAAGTGCAACTGTAGGAACATTTGAGCATTCTTTAGCATTTCCCTTTTTTGGTATGGGGATATTAATTGCTTTTTTTCTAGTCTGATGTGCCATTCTTGTGCTTTCCATTTTTGCTGGTATATGGCATGCATCACCTTGACAGCATCATCTTTCAAGATTTTAAACAGTTCAACTGGGATCCCGTCATCTCCTGCTGCCTTGTTATTAGCATATGTAGTCCTTGCATATTCAAGAGCAGAAAGTCACTGGAAAAAAGTCTAGTGCACTCTGAGCAGTTTTGAGATTACAATATCTCCTCAGTCCAATCAATACAACCAAACTGAGTTGACATCTGTATCACACAAAACAATCATACAACATGTGGCGCAAACAAGGAAGTATATTTTGGTCACTTGTACCATCATCTTAAGTATTTCTAGTAGAGTATTTGTTTATAATTTGATGAAATATTCTTACATTGCAATTTGATAATAAGGTGATTGGTGCAATCAGTATAAAAAGCCTGTAACTTTGGGGCATTAAGCTATGTGTGTGTGAGAGAGAATTGGGGGTCATGCTTGAAAGGATAATAAGGGACTATGTCTAGAGTCAAAAGTAGTTGAGCTGTCCTGTTTCCTCCCCTCTCTACTATCCTACTCATCTTTTTATGCTGTCCCCGTTCTTCCTTCTCTCTTCTTTCTCTCTTCCAGACTTCTAAAGAAGGGGCAGATTGCTCTTACAAGATAAGTGGGTGGATCTCTTGGTTCTCCTCTTCCACCATTCTATTTATATCTGTTTCTCCTTCTCATCTTTTTTGCCAGAAGACTGAACTGATCACTTCCAGAGGGCTGCTTGCCTGCTTTTTACTGTTTGCATTTTACACTTTCCTCTCCCTTTCTCTTCTTTTGTGCTTCCAATCCGCATTAGATTAAGCCAGGGGCCATTGCAGGAGGTCAGTGCTTTTCTATGTTTTGTGGACAGCTTATACACTTTTCAGTCTATCATTATCCAGATGGCCCAAAGTACATCCAGTACCATCAGACTTGAGGCAAGGATAGCTTCAGCATGGAGAAGGGGTCCAGTTCTATCAGGAAGTCAAAACTAAAGCATCAGTGTAGGAGGGAAAAGCAGACAAAGCATAAAGCTAAAACATGCTGGAGATGGAGAAATCACTGTGACCCATACCAAGTACTAACCCAAACAGTATTTCCTGTCTGGGAGAATCCAGTGGTCAGCCTCCAGGAGCTGGTTCAGTCTAACAATAAAGAACTCTTTTGTTTGCCAGAATATTGCCCCAGATCTCACCATAGGGCAGCTGAGAATTCCCAGGTTAGCCCCCATTAGCTGTGGCATATGTGATTAGACTCTTCAATTAATAGAAATGTTTTTTAAAATGTAGCCACTGTGAATTTTGAAAAAAATAAAATAAGAGCCCACATTTGATGGCTGGAGGGTCCACTGAGAAGTTGAAGAGAAGAAATGTAGGGAAATAGATTATGCATTTTCTGTTGTTTATGCTGAGAACAATTACTTTTATGTAATTGACAACATGTATTCTTCATTATTGGGTACGTTGTTCCCATTACTACAGTTATCCACATTGCTGCGCTCTAAGTTTATATTCTGTAAACAGGATTGTTTTGTAGAGTAAATTTTGGGAAACAGTCATTGTCAAATAATTACAGTGCTTAGAAATTAAGTATTTAAACCATCAGTCAGCAGCAAAATAGTCGGGTTAAGATGTGGCTCCACATGTGAAAAGATTGAATTAATTTTATGTCTTCTGCTTTATAGGCCTTATATGTCCATTGGAACGCTGCGGGATCAAGTTATCTATCCTGACTCAGTGGATGACATGCATGAAAAAGGGTACCAAGACCAGAACCTTGAGTGTATCCTGCAGATTGTTCATTTAAATCACATAGTACAAAGAGAAGGGGGTATGTTGTTCTTTTTTTAAAAAAAGTAGAAGCCATTGTATCACTGGAGAGAGAACATTTCAGATTCTCTCTTTCTCTCTGACTCAAACACATGAAGACACACAAATATTATAGAACTGTGTTTTTCTAAATTTGTGCAATATGTTCATCTCAAGTTTTTAGACACATTGCTTGTAAGCCTCATTGGCATACTATATAATGCATGGCAGGAAAGAATAGTTTTATTTCTCTGATATTGTTTTGAAGGGTGGGATGCTGTGACAGATTGGAAAGACGTCCTGTCTGGAGGAGAAAAACAGAGGATGGGCATGGCTCGTATGTTTTACCACAAGTAAGTCTAGGCATTCATTTTCTTACATGAAATAATATGGATAGAATGGACAAGTATCACTAATAAATGCATATGTTTCTTGCTGGGAGTTCTGTTTGAATTTAAGGGACAGTCTATCCAGACACCACTGTACCTTTTTGCTTAAACAGTGTAGTGACTTCTCAGGAGTAAAAATCAGGAAACAGTGTCCCAATTATGCACTTCACTCTGGATGAAGGGAATGCCACAGCAACTGCTCCTTGGAGCCAGGAGCGTAAAAGGAAATTACTGATATAGGTATACTCTTTCTCTTCATATTGATTACACACATTGAAGCATTATGAGAAATTAGACCCCAAAATGTGTGCACTCAAACAATTACCAGGAACCACGTTCTTCTGGTGCAGAAGTACAGGATCCAATGTAGGAAAGTTACAATTTGGGAGCTCCATTGCAATCTTTGCATTTCTAAATTAGACCTCCTGGCCCTGCATCTGGTGAACAGAAGTTCTGAACTGGTCCAAAACTTATATAAATAGTAATTTCTTTTCTTTCTTTACTAGGCCCAAATATGCTTTGCTAGATGAATGTACAAGTGCTGTCAGCATTGATGTTGAAGGGAAGATATTCCAGGCAGCAAAGGGAGCAGGGATATCTTTGCTTTCAATAACACATAGGCCATCTCTTTGGTGAGTCTTTAAAGCTTTTTATGTTTTAAACAAAGCTTGCAACAAGATTCGTGGCATAGAGTTTACCAGTTATTGTTAAATCTATCATACTTTTTGGGTGTTCTCATGATTACAGTTGCATTACATGTTCAGGTTGCTCTTTACAATAGCAAATGGCGGGGAGGGGTGATTGTGGGATTTAGAGACAATATCTGATTTCCAAGAATCACTATATTGTCTCCCAAGATGCAAAAGTGCCAAGAGCAAGCCTGGGAGAGGTATCCAGGGCCACAAAAAAAAGCCCAAAGACCAAAGGCCACAAGTTTCCTATTCCTGTCATATTACTAGACCATCTATAGAGACATCCTGATATCTATTCTCTGTCCTTTCACTTCTCCCCCCCCCCCCCCCCCCCGCCCCAGGCCGGTCTCTCTCTCTTTCACACATACACATAGGAATGGCAGAGAATATGCAGGAAATCAAATATAAGTGCACTCGCTGCTACATTAAGGGGAGTTTCCCTAAAGAGCTGTAATTTCTAAGATACATATTATTGTCTTATTATATAAGATGAAATAACCTTTGCTATTGATAAACCAATTTTCATACCATCTGATTTCTTCACTCATGGGGTTGGGGGGCGGGGAGAAAATGTATCCTTCCAAAGAAAGAAAGCTATAGAAAATGAGAGTACCTCAGTGTTCATAGGACCTGTGTACCTCCACTGGATCTTTCAGTAGTGTAAAAAAAAGCAAACCTTTTCCAAAATTATCTTCTGAATTGATTTCAAGCTAAGTCCCCAGATACAGTTTTGCTGTCCTCACACTTCCATCATCCTCATCCTGTATGACTAAAGGTGGCAAGAATTATAGTCCAGTGATATTTTGTGACCCAGAGTTGGGAAGCACTATGGTTCTCAACCTGGTGTTTTGGCCTACAATTCCCAGAAACACCAGCCAGTTTACCAGTTTTTAGGGTTTCTGGGAGTTGAAGACCAAAACACCTGGAGACCCACAGTTTGAAAACCACTGCTCTATGATGTTTTGGTGCAATTGAGAGCCTGCTCTCTAATTAGGTCATAGGGATGTTTCAATCCCATCTTTCAATTTTTCAGTGTTTCTTTTTTTGTCCTGCAGGAAATATCACACACACTTGCTACAGTTTGATGGGGAAGGAGGCTGGCGCTTTGAACAGTTGGACACTGCTATCCGCTTAACCCTCAGTGAGGAGAAACAAAGACTAGAATCCCAGCTTGCAGGAATGCCAAAAATGCAACAGAGACTGAATGAACTTTGCAAAATCTTAGGTGAAGATTCTGTGCTTAAAACGATGGACAAAGAGGAATAAATGATTTAGTTTTTATTCCCCCCTCCCAATTTTTTAAGTTATTGAAGCACTTTTATTTCTGATACACTCTGGTTTGCATGTACTGTGATTAGCTTAGAATGAATGGAATTGGTAAGAAGGTAAAATGCTTCAGAAAGTCTTCAACCTTATAATGTTATGGAGGAAGAGTCAAATTAATGCTGTGCCGAATGCCTAGTGCCGAGTCCTAGTGATGACTGATTTTTCAGTATAAAAATGGGGTTCTTGAAGGTGTGAAAAGCCTCTTGCAAAACTTCTTAAATTAATAATCTCCCATCTGTTGTTTGTGTCTGTATGTCCCTGATATGATTGTGTTGTGATGCTAAATTTGGGGGTTGTGTTTTTAATGTGCAATCACTGTGATGTTATATACAGTGTCACATTGAAAAACAAAGTTGGACACTGGATACCATGGGTGATGGCAAACAACCTCTCCTATTGCCTTGACTCTGAATGTGGGAATGGGGAAGGGTAATACCTTCCCCCGTCAATTCTGCATGGCAAAATTATTTTCCCCCCAATCTGGCTATTGCAGTCAACTGTTACGCACAAATATGTTGGATGGCATACGATGTGTACCAGATATAGAACCAAATGTAATTTCAGAACTGTGCTGTCTTTCAGCTAAAAGGTTCTCAAGGTGTTCTACAGAGATTAACAAAAAGGGGGATATGAGAACATATGTAACAAACAAATGTTAGAAAGTTATAATAAATCTTCAAAACAACCAGGAGTCTATGTGTGCACACACATTGGCCAAACAAAAGGTGTGAAGATCTGTTGGGATACAGAGACTGGATGGCTATCTGTTGAAAGTGCTTTGATTGTGCTTTTCCTGCATGGCGGGGGTTGGACTTGATGGCCCATGTGGTCTCTTCCAACTCTATGATTCTAATCGCTAATTGGAGGAATGTTGGAGAGCATGGTTCTTAATAAGCCTCAATAAAACAAGGCCCTGTTGTGTTGCAACATTATTTTCTGCTTCAGTGACAAACACTCAAATTCTTACGATCTTCCACTTCTTACTGTCAGACTAAGCCAAGCATATTAATATAAAATTCCTCAGAGAATTTTACATGCCTCTTGCTTCACTGTCTGGTACTTCACAAAAATTAAAACAATACAATGAAACACATGTTCATGTTTAAGATAGGGGTAGCTCAACAACATCTCAGTAACCCTAATTTCAGGCATATTCCTTTTTCTCTAAAAAAGATCTCATGAAAATGTCAAGCGGAATCATATACTCAGTTAAATGGTGCTGCTCCTTTGACTTTCTCATCACAATAACACAGTCTCTCCCTTGCAGCTCTGCTTCCCTAACAATAGCTTTTATAGATGTCTGGTTGGAGAGGAAGGTGGCAAAGGAAGTTGGAAAGCCAGCTTTGGTTGCAAAAACAGTCCTTGAAATGCGTATAACAGTGAATTATTTTCTTAATTTTTAAAGGTAATTTGTATTTTTCTGGACATCCAAAACTTCATCCGTGTTCTTTCACAGCTAATCAATTGCTTATCAATTCAGGGATGACTCCAGGTGGAAGAAACATGGAATGGCATGTAATGACTGTAATTCTCCTGCAACAGATACAGTGCCCCAGTAGGTTGGCTTCAAGAGCATTGGAGAAAACAAAGATGGTGGTTGCATGCTGCCACCCACAGTATCCACAAAACAGTGGTCAAAATGTTCCCAATAGCTACCTGAAGATAACAATACTGAAGCTTGCAGGACTTGACAATGGGGGGTGTCCTTTTTCTTGTTACTTGCCACTTTGAGAGCAGCTTCACACCTTCACACCAAACTGTGTAAAACCCATAAATTATTAAGGAGGGTGATGGTAGTGGTAGGAATGTTCCCAAAAGACACTCTTCCATTTCGGCTCAGCACTGATTTGACTCCAGAAAATTAAGTAGATTGTATATATATATATAATTGGTCACTGTATTTTACCATAGGTCCCAAATGCATTGAATTCCCAGTATTCCTGGGAAACTACTTATGTGGTTAGATTATTTTGTTAGATTGTTTCAGAACCACCCATCTGCCACGTGCATATGATATGCCTGCTGTGTACAGCTCATGAGGCATGTTACCCAGGCATCGAGAAACATAAGGGCAGGTTTGTGGTGAGTATGCAGATGCATAGCTGAAAAACAAGCCAAACAGGGATGGAAGGGAAAGAAATGTTATTTTAATCCATTTGAAAATGATCTCTTCTTCAACTGCTAACTTATGCATGCCAGTAGCCCTGTTTTCCTAGGAGATAACAAGATGACAGCCAAACTAAAAGATTTACATTAGAAATGACCTAGGTTTCCATTCCAATCACGGAGGAGTGACAAGGAAAACATACAGCATATAACAAATAGCAAATGTCCCACAAGGCTGGAGAATATTTTATCTCTTTTGCACTACCTCATTGATTGGGAGAACATAGCAGCATGTGCAAGGTTCTTTTTTGTGTCTTCTAAACTTCCCAAAAACTCCCAGATGACTATTTAATTTTTCATTGGGTCAAAAAAAGGCTCCCAAAAACGTTTCTTAAACCACCTGGAACACACTTGGGCACCAAAACAAGCTAAATTCCCACTGCCAAAACTTGCTTTAAATAACAAAAATCAAATAAAGATGGACTAGACAACACTGAAAGTACAAAAAACACTTTTGATGATTTCTGAGTATTTTTGGTGTTTTTTTTAGCATAAAAATTCACAGCTAGACTCTGGAACAAAATTGGGGCACCATCAAATCACAACTCCTGCTATACAGTGAGTATGAATTCAGAAGCTATGTTAGGTTTCTCTCTTTGCCCTTTCTAACGAATTTATAATATCTTTGGAGAAATATTTAAAGGAATAAGAATATGATGTGTCTTGTAGCACCTTAAAGACTACTAAGTTTTATTCAGCATAAAATGGATTCCAGCTCTGATCATCAGACATATCTACAAAGATTATGCCAAATAAGTGTTATGTTAAATAAAATAGATTAGTCCTTAAGGTGCCACAAGGCTCTTTATTGCTGTTTTTGGTTCAACACAGCTAACCACATGGGGAAGTAAACTCTGATTATCATGGATTTTCAAAATACAGTAGCCCCTCCATTTTTGTAGTGGTTTCATAGGGCTAAAGAACCTCTATAATAGTGGGAAAACTGCAAATTAAAAAAAAAAAACCTACTATATTGTTTACCCGAGAGAACACTATCCTAAGAATCTTTAGGTACTTAATGACCTAGAATCCCATAGAATTGTACTGGAGGACACAGATTCCAAGAGAAGTGTTTTCTCTACAAATCTCCAACATGACTCTGGACAACTTATAGTGAAAGTTAAACATACAATTGCCCTGGAGGACCTAGAGATTCCTAAAGAGAAATATTTATTCTAAGAAAGTTAAAGATGCAAATGTGAAGAAGGTCCAGCTGTGACAGAAAGGCTGCAGTCCATGTTAATAGTCTCATCCCACATCCATTTACTTGGGAATCAAGACCAGATAATTCCTTTTGAGTTTACATTCAAACAAGGGATTTTGTGTGCACCTTCTGCATGTCAGGGACATTTTTTAAAAGTAAAAAAAAAAAGTTTCATATTCATTAGTTCTATCCAGGGAAAGCATATAATTTAGATTTGCTTGTAACCCCCCCCCCCCCAAAAAGGTCATTCTTTCCTTAGAGTTCTTGATAATTAAAAAATTCAATTTAGATGAGCCAATCCACACTCTCAGTGCCAATTTAGGATTGCAAACAACACATTTCTTTCAGAATTAGACTTCAGGTTTAAAGGGAATAAAGCTTATTTCTGTTGGATAGATAAGTTTTTAAGTAAAAGTTCACCCATTAAATTTCATTTGCTTGAAAAGAAGACACCTGACTGCAATTATGCACTGATACCATGTGGTGGTGGTGTATACCTTTACCTTGTACATATGAGCCTGCAGTCCTATACTAACATACCTGGGACTAAGCCCTGCTAATTTGGGGCTTCTCTTTGAGTAGTTTTTTTTATTGGATTGTATTGTAACTGCACTATAACAAAATTAACTCAAACACAGGTCGGGATGGAGTTACCAAGAAGACGATTTGCTGCTCAGATAATGTAACAGTGATCTCAGCCTAGCATGCAGTAAGCAACTCAACAGGCTTACTTTGATCTGTCTACATGTAAACCTGGGCAACCTTTGCTGACAGTGAGTAGCTTGTTCTTAGTAGAGGAGATCATAAAGCATGTGTACAGCATAGACTCAGTACCTATGTATTGCACATTTCTTGATACTTTGTGCCTATGCTAATAAGAGTTCTTTTGATTTAGAATCTCAGAATGTTGTCATTCTTTGGTGGTACTTTGTATATTCCTGAATGCTCTGAAATCCAAATTTCTGAAGAGATGGGAAAGGCAGTGTATCTGCATTGTATTGTGTTGGAATGGGCAACACGTGGCTCTCCTGTCATCATTTCATAGAAACTCCCATCTTTGCTCACCATTGACTAGCGAACTAGGGCTGATTGAAGTTGCAATAGAATAACATCTGGACTCCTCGCCCCTTATATAGTACATGGTCTCAGGTAAGCACCACAGTTAACAAAATGAGCTGAAGTGCCTTCTCAGCTTGATCTCCATAATAGTAGGATAATACTGTCCAGGGATGAATGGACTTCAACTGTTTCGGTTCAATGTTATGGAATTATGGGGGCAGTAGTTTGACTACTTCTGCCAAAGAATGCTAATGCCTCACCAAACTACAAATCCCAGCATTGATCATAGAATCATAGAGTTGGAAGAGACCTCACAGGCCATCCAGTCCAACTCCCTGCCAAGAAGCAGGAAAATCACATTCAAAGCACTCCTGACAGATGGCCATCCATCCTCTGCTTAAAAGCCTCCAAAGAAGGAGCCTCCACCACACTCCAGGAAGAGAGTTCCACTGCCGAACAGCTCGCACAGTTAGGAAGTTCTTCCTAATGCATTACATAGCATTGAGCCATGGCAATTAAATGAGGAGCTCTAGGTGCAGCTCCTGAAACAGCTTCCGCTTTGGCTCTGGCTCAGGACAAGGGTTACTATACGATGTGAATTTAATGTGCACCCTAAGTTTGGTGAGGTCATTTTGCCAAAAAAAGGTGAGTGTTAGATTTGAGTAAATACAGTAAGTAACTTCTAGATTTTATTTTTTCCTCTCACTTTATGAAACCCACCTTTTGGATGAAGATGGTGTATGCACTCTAATAGTGTAAACTCACACAGAGAACTCAGATGGAGTTACAGAGAAGAGTTTCTCCCAAAATCTTCGTTTTCTCACTCATTTTGTTTGGAAGGCTCTATTGCAAAGAGATTGCAAACTTGAGGCGAGGCTTGTAAGACCTTATTAAAAATAGCACAGGACAGCAGGGGAGGCAGCAGCAAGCCTCAGCCATCAGGGAACCACCTGCTTCTGCCTTGCAAGGGATTATGAAGAGTACATTACACCTAGGGGACATTACACCTGTTTGATTAGCTGCTGCCCTATGCCATTTTTAATAGGGACTTACAAGCATCTGCATTTTTTTTGTATCTGCACAGGGTCCTGGAATTAATTCTCCACAGATACAGAAGGCTCACTCTGTGTGTATGTGTGTTATAGATATATACATTCTGAATTTGATGTATATGCATTCTCTGATGTGATGTCGCAATTACTACAGAGACTGGGGATAGAATTAACATATTTAGAAAAATATCTTCAGGACAAGTTGAGACATTAGATGGGGCTTGAAAGAGTTATTTTTGGATTGCAACTCTCCCAAGTCCTTAACCAGTGTGAGCAGTGGACATGCTGGCTGTGGGATACTGGAAGCTGTGGTCCAGAAAAATAAATTTTCTGAAGCTCTGTCCTTACCTAAAGTATCATTTCCCAGATCTTTTCTGCTTTGGGATAAATTCAAAAGCTTTAGAGCCGAAAGCCTTTAGGTGATTCACCGGTTATTGATAAGGAGTTACTGCTTTTCCTGCACTTGGCAGTCTGTTCTGCAGATAATTGGCACAACACGTAACTTCAGCCACAAACACTGTAGCAATTCAGAATCCAGAAGCATAATTCTAGTCATTTCTATCAAACTTTTATTTTTTCTTTCTGCAATGCCATTCTGATGAGGAAACTAGGGTAGAAAATGCTGGTGAGCTATTCCATGACATTTGAGAAGATTTCCCCACAGACCTTCACACCTATTTGGCCAATGTGTATATGCACATGTGCATAGACTCCTGATTGTTTTGAAGATTTACTATATGTAACATTTGTTTGTTACATATGTACTCATATCCCCCCTTTTGTTAATCTCTTTATACCACAAAACCTAGAAAGCTTCACTCACTTCAAACCTGGTGCGATTAAGCCATTTTTCCTTTTTTTAAGCTTTTAATTTGTCTTTAAAAAACTTCAAAAATTACTCCAGAACATACTAGGAATTCTGCTGTGTCCTTTCTATAGCACGTTCTGATGCAAGGACAACACATCTTAATAGGTCAGCAAGTGAAGAGGGAAACATGGCTGTAGAATTACATTTTATTGGAATTATTCCAACAATAATAACACATGAACCCTGAATCATGGCCTAAAATTACCTATTCATTTTAATTCATTAATGAGAAAGCCAGTGCTGCATTTTACCTACAAGCTTTGTGAGACAGGTTTTAATAGCTGAAATTTGCATTCTGATTTCTGACTCTACATAGTTTTTAGACCTATTTTTAAGCTATGATTTTTTCTAGCAGTTAATACAGGGTTTTTTTAACTGCAAAAACAGAAGTAACTTGTTGTTTGTAACTATTTACTTCGGTGACATGGTTTTGACTAAGCATGGGTTGGCTGTGATGGGTCTTGGTGATCAACCACAGTGACTTTTGATGTGTGATAAGTGGTTTTGAAATATTGATCCTCTAGCTGTCTGGGATTTCAACACCCAGAAGCCCCAGTAGTTGGGAATTCAGGGATCTGAAGTCCAAAACAGCTGGAAGACCAAAATCTGGGAAATCTTGTTCTGACTTATGTTGAAATTCTGGAATAGTTGGATCACAGGACCCACAGGTTTTAATTTGATACTAAGGAGACACCTGGCTATACCTCATGGTTGTTAGTGTGTTGGATTGACCGTAATCACTCAAAAAGTTTTTGACTTGATGAGACCAACACCACATCACATAGTCTAAAGGGAATCCATTCTTCTCCATAAAAAAGAAGTGCCGTGAATAGAGTCATCACTAGTCTGGATTAACATAACCCTTTCCAGCTTTATTAAGGTTTTGAGTTGTGCCTTTTATTGAGTTCTTTAGGAAAGCATTTAGTTGCCTAAGTTGCTTACACTGCCTATGGATATGTTCTTAGCTGTCTCTCAGTTGCCAATTGCAGTTGAATACAATACCAGTAGTTTCCTTGCTAGTATAGTGATGAGGACACTCTGTGTTTAAATTTGAACTTTAAAGGAGCTCTCCAGGATGCTGATCTATGCCCCCATAAGTTCAGCATTCTATATAAATATCTTAGTTCAGACTAAAACCTTTAAGAGATTGCCTGTGATAATGACATGGCACTATCCATTTTCTTACTGGCCCATTCTTCTGTCTTTACTTCTGCTCAGCATCTTCTGTCACCCGGACCTCCTTGTCTTCAGAGCCTGCAAGTAACAAACTCTGACAACACACTACTTTATTTATGGTAATGTGCCATGATGAGGCTCAAGTTCAAAAGTAACATTACAGGGATGTGTACTTTATTGTAATAATAATAATAATTATCATCATCATCATCATCATTATTTCTGGACCACCCTCTCTCTCCAGAGGGGACGGACTCAGGACGCTTAACATACATATAAAACAGCAAATGCCACAACTACTTCACTTAATATCAAAAAATATAAAATGAGATAACATACTCATTATAATAAAAATTCCAATTAGAAAAAACAATAAATGTAAAAGCATTATTGCACAGAGTGAGCGTATACCCAGACCAAATTAAATTGTAGTTTCACTTAGACCATAGCTTCTATGGGGTGGCAATTATGTTAATCTTCCTCATCCCTGTATGCTAAGATGCATAGATGTGTCTTTATTTCTTAAAGGAGAAGAGGGTGAGGCCATTTTTATTTCTTTAGGGAGGGAGTTCCAGAGGTAGAGGGTGATCACGGAGAAGGCCCATCCTCTTGTTCCCACCAGCCACGCTTGTGATTGGGGTGGGACCAAAAACAGGGCCTCCTTCACTGACCGAAGTGCCCGAGATATCCTATATAAGGAGATTCGATTTGACAAATAGCCTGGACCTGAGCCATGTAGGGCTTTATAGTTAATGATCAGCATTTTGTATTTAGCTCAGAAACGGACCGGCAGCCAGTGGAGCTGCTGCAACATGGGAGTGGTTCTCTCCCTGTACGGGGCTCCAGTTAGTAACCTGGCTGCCAATCGCTGAACTAGCTGTAGTTTCCGAACTATCTTCAAAGGCAGCCCCAGGTAGAGAGCATTGCAGTAGTCCAAAGTGGATGTGACTAAGGCATGGACTACCATGGCCAAGTCTTAAGGTCGTGCACAAGTTTTAGCTGTGCAAAGGCACTCCTGGCCACCGCCTATACCTGGGGTTCCAGGGTCAACTACGAATCCAGGAGCACACCCAGACTGCGAACCTGTATCTCCAGGGGGAGTGCGACCCCATCCAACACAAGTTGTAATCCCACACCCCAATCCACCTTTCAACTGACCAGGAGTACCTCTGTTTTGTCTGGATTTAGTTTCAGTTTGTTAGCTCTCATCCAGTCCATCACTGATGACAGGCATTGGTTCAGAATCAGAACGGCATCCTTGGCTTTTAGTGGAAAGGAATAATAGAGTTGGGTGTAGTCTGCGTAAATTTGACACTGAACTCCAAAACTGGATGATCTCTCCCCGCGGTTTCATGTAAATGTTAAACAGCATGGGGGACAGAATTGAACCGAGGGACCCCACAGGCCACAGGCAAGGGAGTCGAACAGGAGTCCTCCAGCTCCACCATTTGGGTTCACCGGATGCTCTTTAATTACCATGTGTCTTTTATATGAAATCTTGGAATTTGTTATTTGGTGAAGACCTATAGATTTCTTTTCCAGAGAGCTCTTGCCCAGCCTCCTAAATTAAATAATTCTCATTGGATACAGTGATGACAGTTAATGTGGAATCCACCTGCTATACCTGTATAGTGAAGATCTCATCTGCTGGGCCCTGTGCCAATCTCGGGCATCTTTTCTGACTGCTTTTCACCTCAGGGCCCAGAACTCTTCATACTGAATTAGGTTTTGCAATGTTTTTGTAGGCCTTTATGGAAAGGTTTTGCTCAGGAGCATTTTCAGCTGTCAGGGTGATATGAACATAAGAGTTACAGCTATATTGTCCCTTGAATTATATGTCCCTACAATAAAAAGCCCAAGCTGTTTATGGATTCAGGCCCTAAGGATCTATCTAACATCATGTGAATTTCCTGAAACATCAAAGGGTATTAATGAGCTCAGTTATTCAGCGACACCATTATTCATTTAAAACCAAAGCTACATTTTCTGGTGAGAACCTCTCCTGCTCCTCACAACTTTCCTAAGGCAACTCAGATGAAAGCCTTCTCACTGATTATAACATTATAAGAGGCGTAGGGAAAATGGTTTCTTATCAGTCATTATGAATGATGATGTTATGACTCGTATGAGCTCATGGGGCTAAAGGGCTTTCAAAAGAAGGTGTTCTCTTTTGTGCTTAACTGCATTTCAAGATAAGCTACACTACATAAAAGAGACAACAAGACATGGAAGTATACACAGTGGAAATGTGTCTTCATTTGGAGATTCACCACTATTTTATTTTGGATATCATTTGCATGATAAAAGGAAAAATGATTAATTTGGGATCTAGGTAGAGCAGGTTTTATACATTAGCCTGTGATATTTGCTTGCGCTCTCATGTTCTCTCTAACATAACAATATACACTGTAATGTTCTTCTGGGTACCTGAATAGAGTTATGGAATAAAATGTAACTATGAAAAATGTTACAGCTCTTTGCGGGGGAGGAAATACTCTATGGCCTATAGTTCCAAAATCCAGAGGCCGTGATGGCTAGGAAAAATTTTAGTGCAAAAAGAAACACTCAGCCACGATTCCCAACCAAAATAGGGATAAAAATAATAAACTTTATTTATAACCTGCCTTATTTCCCATGGGGGATTCAGGGTGGTTTCCAGGCAAAAAGTGGCAAACATTTAATGCTATAATAAAAACAGACAGACAGAGAAACCAAATCAAAACAAAAAGTAAATCAACATCTTATACAACTTATAATAACTAGCCAAAAATTAAGTACTTGAATAAACATAATAAATCTCTTCAAACACATCTGAAACATAATAAAATCTAAACAACTAAATGCATTAAAAATATAGAATGGTTTACAGCAGCCAACAGAGCCAGGGTGAGTTTCCAGTATCAAAGCAAAGTTGTATATTAAAATGTTCTAGTCCTCCTCCTCTTCATAGGCTCGAGTGCATAGATGAGTTTTCAGAAATTTTTAAAGGAGACAAGAGGGGGCCCCATTTTTATTTCTTCAGGGAGGAAGTTCCAGAGATGGGGAACGATCATGGAAGAGGCTCTCATTCTTGTCCCCACCAACCGTGCTTGAGACGTGAGTGGGGTCCCCTCTGTAGACTGCAGTGCCCGTGTTGGTTTATATATGGAGATGCGGTTTTTCAAATAGTCTGGGCCCGAACCGTTTAGAGCTTTATAAGTAATAGCCAGCACTTTGGATTTAGCCTGGAAGCGGACTGGCTTCCAGCACTTTGGATTTAGCCTGGAAGCGGAGTCCTCAGCACCACCATCTGGGTCCACCCTTCCGGGAAGGATCGGAGCCACTGTAAAACAGTGCCTCCCAATCCCATCCCAGAGTGGCGTCCCAGAAGGATACCATGGTTGGTGGTATCAAATGCTGCTTAGAGGCCCAGGAGAACCAGCAGGGACACACTTCCCCTCGTTTAACTCTCATCGTAGATCATCCACCAAGCTGACCAATGCCGTCTCTATTCCATATCCGGGTCTGAAACCAGATTGAAATGGATTCAGATAATAGGTTTCCTGTTACCATATTTTCTAGAGCCTTGCCCAGAAAGGGGAGATTTGATACTGGCCGAAGGTTGCTGATTTCTTTAGTAGAGGTCTTACTACTGCCTCCCTACAATGAATTGGCATTGTGCCTTGGGGTCAGGGAGACATTCACCAGCACATTCACCCGCTCTGCCAGTCCCACCCCCCTGCCAATTTTATTAACCAAGTTGGGCAAGGGTCCAAAGAACAAGTGATTGCCTTCATTCCTGCCCAGTGTCCCTAATATAATTTGGACATAACCATTTTCTAACCTGGTTAAGGAATATCATTATTTAATGACGGGTAAAACTTTTCTACATACTTCTATACCTGACTGGAAAGGTGACCTCTTAGTATGTGAGCTAGAGGTAAGGGCAAATATATACAACTTTGTCTTCCAAATACATCTGGTCTTCTTCTTGTACTCAGGGCATTTGGGGAGGGTGGGAGGGAGGAGGTAGCTGTTCTTTTACTTCTTTTTGTTTCCCTGATGGATCTGATAAAAATCCAAAACAGGAAAAAAGCTCAACTCCTTTCTCCCTTCTCCACCAACTGACCACTTGCCTATAATGGATTCTGTACTCCACCTGAAATCTACAATGAAACAAGTAGTTAGACTCTACTTCTCCCATAACTATAATTGTGTAAGCAATTTCTTTCTGTTTCAGTGACTAACATATGCAATGCAATTCATAATAGAAAACATAGTGCTTTCGATTTGTTTAAATTGTTTTTAAAATGTCAATTAGCATGATCAAGTCTCCGACTGTCAAACATATTAGGTAGTTATTTATTTCAATGTAAGAGTTAGTTGGCAAGTGAATCTGTTACTGCCAGGGCAGCAAATCCATTTTGACTTGACTACCATGTATCCTGCAATTACTCTGACTCAACACTAGCAGAGCCCTTGTTCCAATCAGAACTACTGCAGGGGAAATCTTATTGTAGACTAACTTGGGGACCTGGCGGTGGCCGCGTTATTAGAAGACGGCATTTTTTGTTTTGGGATGTTAGGTAATATCAGTTAAGTTTGGCTCAGATTCGTCGTTGGCTGGGTTCAGTGCTGTCTGGATAAGGGTGAACTACAACTCCCAGATTCCCAGGGCAATCACCCCCAACTCCTGCCTGTATGCACAGTTGGCCATGTTGGGTCTGTGTGTCAATTGTGGTCCAGATCTGACATCAGCTGGGTTCATTGGTTTAACTGAACTCCCAGAATCAAGGTTCGTTCCCACTAACCCCTGCAGTATATTCAGTTGGTCATGGGGCTTCTCTGTTCCAAGTCTGGTCTCAGTCCATTGCCAGTGGGGATCACAGTATCAGTGAAGGTACTGCAAGTCCCATCATCCATGGCAAATGTGATCCAGATCCATTGTTGGTTGGGTTCACAGTGCTCTCTGGATGTAGGTCAAGTACAACTCTTGTAAATCATGGTCAATTCTCCCCAAACCTCTTGTTCAGTTGCCGATCAATTCCTCTGTTAACTGCTATAAAAAAGGATAGGAAAGGGTTAAGGGAGAGGCAGTGGGTGGTCTCATGCAAATTAAGGAACCCTGGGATGTCCATTCTGGAGGAAAAACAGAACATCTAGAATGAAATTGTCCCTGCATGAAAGCCTTCACTTGGGTGGGGGGCAGAATGGTGTTTGTGGAAGATACTGGCAGGGTTTGGGCTACATGTTCATGGCACTCAATACAACCTGCATGTCAGTGGAGGGAGGGCCATTGGTGTCTCCTGCTCAGTGAGAACTATAACTGTTTGTGGAGGCGGGAGGCTGTCTGTGTAAGTGGACATCTCTTCCACATACGCACATACACATTTTTCAGTTTTATTATAGTATAGAAGATGTACTTTGGAGCCCCTTTGGTTATCAAGACTGTTATACATGCTGGCCCACACTATTTAAGTTTTACTTCCTGTGATTGTGTAAAATTAACCATTAGGAGCTGCTCTAGTCTAGAGTATTTATATCCCATAATCATATTATGGGGAATTCTCTTCCCTGGTGGTGCAATGAGTTAAACTGCTGAGCTGTTGAACTTGCTGACCAAAAGGTTGGCAGTTAGAATCTGTGGAGCGGGATGAGGCCCTGCTGTTAGCCTCAGCTTCTGCCAACCTAGCAGTTCGAAAACATGCAAATGTTAGTAGATAAATAGGTCCGGCGGGAAGGGAATGGGCACTCCATGCAGTCATGCCGGCCACATGACCTTGGAGGTGTCTACAGACAATGCTGGCTCTTTGGCTTAGAAATGGAGATGAGCACCAACCTCCAGAGTCGGACACGACTAGACTTAATATCAGGGGAAAACCTTTACCTTACCTTATTTTATTGGGCAACTAATACTGGTGGTTTGCTGTTGTTGTCTTCTGAAATATATCCTACAGCACCTGGTCTCTCATTTAAGCGCCAACCAAGTCTGACCTTGCCCCCTTGGAAAACCTGTCAGGATCTAACATCTTCAGGGCTACCCATAATTGACATTGGGAAGGTTGTGAAATAATGATAAGGTTATGGGCAAGGCAAGATTTAAACTGGAGACATCATGACTTGCAATTCATATGCTAGCTCTAATAAAAAATAAAACTGTGTATTCTGCAAAAAAAGAATAATCAAGATATGCTTTCAAGAAAGATGCCAGGAACCACAAGCATTCGTTGAAAACTTTAAATGGTGTTGTCAGCAATGCAAAGATAAGGGACTGGTTTCTTCTTTGCACGGAATAATCTGACATGTGCAGAAAAGTAACCTCCCACATTATGCAGTGCACTAGCAATTGAGAAGAGATTTGTGCCTGGGAGCCCTCAAAGAAGACACCCACATCCCTGACAACTCACAAATACTGACAATGCATTGTGATCTTTGCCGTCCTTTTGGGTGTATTTGCACCTCTGAGTGCCTCTGAGTTATTTATATTTCGAGTTTATCTGCTCTCCTGCTTACTTTCCCCACCCTTCTTCATGCACAACTTGGCAAATGTTGAAACCACAATGGAGATTTACTAGTTCTGCAGCTGCCCTGCCTTAAATCAGGCAGGGCAGCTACACAGTATTTGTTTTGAGGCAATTTCCAGGTGAAGACCTTAGAGAACCCATTAGCCCAAAGTTCTTTCAATCTTTTGACTAGCCCAAACCATGGAGTATCTTGTCCTTTGCTCCCCTTTCCAAATATGTAGCATTGCCTCTGACCAGTAGAGTGTTGGTTGACATCCCTTATGGTTGATAGACCTGGCCACGTGTCTCACGTGTATAAATGGAAGACTGGAGTAAAGCTGGAGTAACAGCTGTATTTAAGAGATTTCAAAAGTTGGATTAAGAGTAACATCATCCCTTCAAGTGTGTTGGCTGTCTTACAATGCCCGTGAGCAATACAGGTGAGATAATCTGTTCTAGCTCCATGTAATCATTTGTGTGGATTAATAATGATGCAATGACTCTGGCTTTATAAATCACAATTGGATGATATTATGTCTGTACATTCTGCCGTTGTCCTTCCCCTTATGTTCCCATTTTCATTATTTAGATTCTGGGTAAAGTACACCGAACATTTATGTTACATCTGAAACGATACATTGCAGCATAATATGTTAGGTTACTAACCAACACATGAAACCAAAATCAAATTCTGGCTTTGGAATTTGGTTTGTTAATACATTTATTTATTTACCCTATTTATACCCCATCTTTCTCTACCCCAGAGGGGACTCAAGGCGGCTTACATATGGCAATTATTCAATGCCTTAAATACACATACAAAACATAAGCTAAAATAAATTGAATTAAACATTAATACATATTAAACATTAAAATTACATTCAATATTTAAATCATGCCATCCAGAAATCATAGTTTAAGGCTATTCCGTAGTCATTACAGATATTCCAGATCTATTATTGCACTGTGCTATTCTCCGAAGGCCTGATCCCAGAACCAGGCTTTTACTTTCCTTCTGAAGGTTAGGAGGGAGGGCACTGATCTAATGTCACCGGGGAGGGAGTTGATCCTACATTGATCTACAAATTTCAATTCTGGATGTAATGCAAAATGGCATTATTTTGCATTGAAGTAATGATTACAGTATAAATGGAGTATGTTGGCCTAACATTCATTCCTAGCTCCATAAACAGTTGCTTGTGAGGCCAGGCAGTTCTGTCTGGGAGAAAATAACCTCATGAACAATTATTATTGTTTATAATGTCTCCGCTATAGAACATTATAGACATCTTTAGACAGAGCTATGATTCACCTCACTAATTTTGACTTGCCCATATTATAGATCAGCGCTTCTCAACCTGGGGGTCGGGACCCCTGGGGAGGTTGCAAGGGGGATTCAGAGGGGTCGCCAAAGACCAATATTTTCTGTTGGCCATGGGGGTTCTGTGTGGGAAGTTTGGCCCAATTTGATTGTTGGTGGGGTTCAAGGTGCTCTTTGTGTGTAGGTGAACTATAAATCCCAGCAACTACAGTTCCCAAATGTCAAGGCCTATTTTCCACAAACTCCGCCAATGTTCAAATGTGGGCATATTGAGTATTTGTACCAAGTTTGGTTCAGATCCATCATTGTTTGAGTCCGCAGTGCTCTCTGGATGTAGGTGAAATACAACTCGAAAACTCAAGGTCAATGCCCACCAAAACCTTCCAGTATTTTTTGTTGGTCATGTTCTGCGTACCAAGATTGGTTCAATTCCATCATTGGTGGAGTTCAGAATGCTCTTTGATTGTAGGTGAACTATAAATCCCAGCAACTATAACTCCTAAATTACAAAATCACTCCCTCCGCCAACCTCACCAGTATTCAAATTTAGGCATATTGGGTATTTGTGCCAAATTTGGTTCAGTGAATGAAAATACATCCTGCATACATATTTGCAGTATGATTAATAACAATAGCAAAATGACAGTTATGAAGTAGCAACAAAAATAATTTTATGGTTGGGGGTCACCACGACATAAGGGGTCGTGGCATTAGGAAGGTTGAGAACAACTATTATTGATGGTCGGGATCATCAATCAAAGGCATATCTAGTCCAGCATTCTTTCACATTGCAGCCAACCTGTTGTCCATGGGAAGTACACAACAATATGAATCCAACAGCACCCTCCCATGTTCCCCAGAAAAATGAATGATTGTCTTGCCCTGCATGCATTTTATTTTCTTTGATTTTATCTGCCCAAGATTAAACCATCTAAGAAATAGTTGGATGACTTGCTAGGAACTATTAGATTCTTGTTCTAGTATCAAGAACAATGTACAGTACTTCATAAAAACATGTAACAATTTTCCTGTCTACTGCAAAGCTAGACCACAGTTTTGGTCCGAGGCTGCTGTATTTCTTTTATATATGCCTATTAAAATGCCCCATTAAATCAGTCACCAAAGTAATATAAACACAATAAAAGCCAAAATAATGGTTCAGGCAAATAAAACCAAAACAAAGTCATATATTTACTCAAAAATGTCTGCCTAGATGAAAGCATTACTACCAACATCAACTGCAGTATTTGTCAGTTTACCTATTGCCGTTTTAATCTAACATTTCTTCATCTTAACACTGCTTATTCTTTCTGTGTTTCAACTGAATGGTTTGTTGGTTTGTTTGTATGTTCCTTTAAGGCTCCTCTCTCACTATTTTGTTTATATTTTTTTGACATTTAGGTCCGACTATTTGATTTTTTCTGTAATTTCTCCAGCTCAAGATATAATTAGTCTTCAAAATTCCCTTTCTTATACTTGTAACTTTTTAGACAGAGCTATGATTTGCCTCACTAATTTTGCATCATGTCCTAGAAGCTTACTAAAGAGTTATCTATTTGTTTGAACTAAAATTGTATTTAATAATTTATTGAATGTTGCAGGCATATGCAAGGAGGATATAAATATAATTTGCGTGCGTGTGTGTGTGTGTGTGTGTGTGTGTGTATTCCAATTAGGAAGCTCAATTTGTGGTGGTGGTACTGCTGTGCTAGTATCTAGCTAGTCTATTTCTAGGCAAAGATTACTGCAGATTCAGATTGCAGCCAGGAAATCAGAAGATGTTTACTTCTTGGGAAGAGAACAATGACCAACCTCAATAAAATAGTGAAAAGTAGAAGCATCACAGTGGCAACGAAGGTCCACATAGTTAAAGCAATGGTATTCCCCATAGTAACCTATGGATGTGAGAGCTGGACCAGAAGGAAGGCTGAGCGAAGGAAGATAGACGCTTTTGAACTGTGGTGTTGGAAGAAAATCCTGAGAGTGCCTTGGACCGCAAGAAGATCCAACCAGTCCATACTCCAGGAAATAATGCCTGACTGCTCACTGGAGGGAAGGATATTAGAGGCAAAGATGAAGTACTTTGGCCACATCATGAGAAGATAGGAAAGCTTGGAGAAGACCATGATGCTGGAGAAAATGGAAGGAAAAAGGAAGAGGGGCCGATCAAGGTCAAGATGGATGGATGGTATCCTTGAAGTGACTGGCTTGACCTTGAAGGACCTGGGAGTGGCAACAGCCAACAGGGAGCTCTGGCATGGGCTGGTCCATGAGGTCACGAAGAGTTGGAGACAACTGAACAAATAAACAACAACAGCAGTCTATTGAACTGGGAAATGCCGGACCCAGGTTCAGATTCCCACTGTGTGATGAAACTCCTTGTGTGATCCTGGTCAGTCGGTATCTCAGCAATATCACAAGATAATGGTAAGGAAGAGAACAGCCAGATATGCTAGTTTGAGTTCATCCCATTGGAAGAAAAGTGATATATAAATGATTTAACAGATAATTATAATAGATTCAGATTAACCTGTCTGATATGAACTCTTTTGAGATAGGTACCTAATGGATCCAAGAAAGAGAGAGCTCAGTTGGTTTCAGCAATAGGCAGAACAGTGCAGAGAATTTTCATCTCAGCCTTCACTTGACCCAACATGATGGTAATTGTAGTTCTCCTTGCATCCAGAGAACTGTGATGAACCATGGGCCTTGTAGTCCTGCTCAGGACATTGTAATCCCTGATGAAGATGAAAACTTGGGTTTTTTACCTTCCCAGTCTGAACTGGATTCCTCTCAGCCAGATCCTTCCCAGGCAGATCTGGAAACCTTGCACCTGCAAGAAAGTTGTGCCCCAGAAGTATGTCAAACAACCCCAGAGCCTACTTCTCCCGTGTTCTTGCGCCGGGAGTTTTGTAAACAACAGAGAAGTTTGGATTCAGCTTCGCGCAGGAGTGCGAGGATAGCAGCTAAGAATGTTGCCAATTAACATTGGTTCTCGTGAGAATCTTTAAGGAGTTTAACATCTGGTCTCAGAGTTTAGCTTTCGTTTCTGATTCCCAGAGAACCGCTTTGGTGAGAAAGTTGGACTCTATATAGGTGTTTTGCCCGCGTAGCAACTTCGCGGAGTCAATTCGTCAGCCTGCGGAGCGAGTTGTGTCTGGACAGCGCGCTCCGATTCAAGCCTCGCTTCAGCTCAAGCCTTGCCTTGCTATCCAGCCTTCGCCTTGCTTTCCAGCCTTTGTTTACCTACGGACTTTGCCTTGTTTCCCAGGACTAATCCTTGCCTTGTTTCACGGATTTTACCAAGTTATTCCACGGACCTTGTTCTTGTTCTTAGTTACCTTGTTCCACGTTCAAGCCTTGTTTCAAGTATCAAGTTATTTCCTAGCCACGCTCAAGTTTTATGGACTAAAGGACCTTGTCATCTCCCCTCACTTTGCTTGGCAAAGTGAGTGTTTCGGTTATTGGATTACAACTTTGGACCTTAATATTTCTTATTGGACATTGCTTTTTGGACTAATTCTGACCTTTCCTGAAGGGTCTAATTCTGGACTATTTTCTATACTTGTTTTTATTAACTTTATATATTCCTTCAATAAAGATATTAGTTAGATTCTGGCCTCTGTGTATGGTTATTGGTGCCTCTGCCGCCTGGGTCGTGACAGTTTGACTCCGCCACCCATAAGCACCAACTAACCGAGGCCAGGATGTCTACCGGAGCCGCGCCGGCTGGACAGCCGCTCAGCTACACCATCAGCAAGGACGAAGTGGACCGCATCCGTGACAGACTCAACGCGCAGGATGGAGAAATAAAAGGGTTGAGGGAGCGCGGAGTTCGCCTCCCGGCCATGGCGTTGCCTACCAAGTTTTCTGGAGAAGCTGCTAAGGTTCATGTTTTCCGCCGCCAATGTCAAGCTTATCTAGAGGCCCGTGATGCCGAGTTTCCCCAAGAAGACATCAAGGTGGCGTGGGTCTACAGTCTTCTAGATGGACCAGCGGCTAGCTGGGCGACGGCCCTGTTTGATCAAGCCTCCCCCCACCTAAATTCAGCACAACGCTTCTTGGATCACCTTAAGGAGACCTGGGGAATCGAGGACAATTTGGAGGCAGCCGGTCACAAACTCCGGCGCCTCCTTCAAGGAGACAGACCCATGTCTCAGTACATAGCCGAGTTCCGCGTGCTGGCCCACAACACCGGCTGGAACGATGTAGCCCTCAGAGGACAATTTCGGGAGGGTCTCAACATTGAAATGCTGGAAGAAATCTCCAAGGTGGATCCTCCCCAGACCCTCGAGGCACTCATTGATCAATGTTTACGGGCTGAAGTCATGATTGCCAACAGGAAACAATGGGTTCGAGGCCAGGGCGGTAGAGCCGGGGCAAAACCCCCCGCTTCCGCCAGTGTTCAGCCACGTCCGGTGTGGAGACCCCCGCCGCCAACCCCATACCCCAGAGGAGGCGAGGAGGTGCCGATGCAGTTGGGCAATGTGCGTCCCAGACTAGATGCCGCCGAGAAGGCCCGTCGTCAACGCTTGAACCTCTGCTGGTACTGCGGGAACGGGGGCCACTTCGCCAGAGAGTGCCCAGCCAAAGGGAAGCCTGCCGCCCGTCTTGCGGCGGCGTCCTCCACGGAGTCGAAGGCGTCTGAGCCGACTGGCACACAGCCGGCGGGGGAAGCCAACGACCGGGTGTAGAGAGGCTCGCCAACCCGGTCAAAAAATCCATCCAAGAGCCGCCAACCGGGGTCCTGTTCCTTCTCGTGGTCACATTATGGTCAGCAAAAAGGGGACCCGTCATGATCCACGCCATGATAGACTCTGGAGCTACCAACAATTTCATCGATAGAGAGTATGCCGACTCTCTGGGATTACAATATCATGATTTCAAGAATGCCCGTGTGGTGCAAGCCATAGACGGCCGTCCCCTCAAGACGGGCCCCGTAAGCCAGTGGTCGGAACCCACCAGGATGTGGATAAGGGAACATATGGAAGAGATTTCCTTCTTTGTTACCGAGGTTCCCCATTTCCCTGTGATTTTGGGAATTCCATGGCTGACACTCCACGACCCTAACATCTCCTGGTCCAACAGAGAACTGCAGTTTGCTTCACCGTACTGCCAAAACCATTGCCTCGTAGCCAAGGTATGCCACGCTACAGACTCCGAGCCCATCATCACCTTGCCAAAGAAGTACTCCGAGTATTGGGATGTATTCAATGAGAAAGAAGCCGAAAAATTACCCCCACATAGACCTTATGACTGTGCCATTGACTTGGTGGAGGGGGCCCCGATCCCGCGAGGGCATCTCTACTCCCTGACGGAACCAGAGCAAGAAGCTCTCAGGGAATTCTTAGAGACAAACCTTCGCAAGGGGTTCATCAGACCCTCTCAATCCCCAGCCGCCTCCCCAGTGATGTTTGTGAAGAAGAAGTCAGGGGAATTACGCTTGGTGGTGGACTACAGAGCATTGAACAATATCACCAAGCGGAACAGCTATCCCCTGCCCTTAATCTCGGATCTACTGGACCGACTTCGAGGAGCCAAGGTCTACACCAAGCTGGATCTTCGGGGGGCTTATAATCTAGTTCGCATCAGAGAAGGGGACGAGTGGAAGACCGCCTTCCAGACTAAATTCGGATTATTCGAGTCCCGAGTTATGAATTTCGGTTTATGCGGAGCTCCCGCAACGTTCCAGCATTTTGTCAACGATATTTTTCAGGACTATCTAGACAGATTCTTGATAATCTACCTGGACGATTTTTTGGTGTTTTCCAGATCACAATCAGAACATGAGAACCACGTCAAAATGGTGTTGCAACGATTGCGGGATCATGGACTTTATGCCAAGCTAGAAAAATGCGCTTTTGATCTACAAGAGGTAGATTTCCTTGGCTACCGCATCTCGCCTCTAGGGCTTTCCATGGATCCAGCCAAAGTTTCAGCAGTATTGGAATGGCGGGCGCCAACTAACAAGAAAGAGGTGCAGCGTTTCTTGGGGTTCGCGAACTACTACCGCAAGTTCATTCCAGATTTTGCCCGCTGGTCCGACCCCATCACTAGCTGCATCCGTGGAAAGCAGCCTTTCCGCTGGACTGATCAAGCAGAGAAAGGGTTCCAGCAACTGAAGAAACTATTCACCTCCCAGCCAATTCTACAGCACCCAAATCCTGGAACCCCTTTTGTGGTGCAAGCGGACGCCTCTGATGTGGCAATTGGGGCTGTACTCTTACAACCGGTGGGAGATCACCTCCATCCCTGTGCCTTTTATTCTCGTCAACTAACCACACCAGAGAGGAATTACACCATTTGGGAAAAAGAACTACTGGCCATAAAGGCAGCCTTTGAAACTTGGAGACATTGGCTAGAAGGGGCCAAATTCCCCATTGAAGTCCACACTGATCATCGTAATCTAGAACATCTAAGAACTGCCCGCAAACTAAATCAGAGGCAGCAACGTTGGGCTTTATTCTTTGAACGTTTCAACTTCCAGATCCATTATGTGACCCCAGCTCAAACCAAGCAAGCAGACGCCCTGTCACGTAAACCGGAATACGCTGCAGGACGCAAGGAGACCTTTGAATCCCAACTGCTACAACCTGAGAACTTTGCCACGCTCACAGTGGGGAACACCAAATCCAGTCCCATTGGTTCAACTTCCCCTACTCCAGGACCCATCTGTGCTCAAGAAATCAGGGCTAGTCAGCAAGCAGATGCCTGGGCGCAGGACCAACTTCGCCAAGGTCTGCATTTTCCCTTTTCGCTTAAAGATGGGCTGCTCTGCTATAGAAATCATGTTTATATCCCACCCGGACCGGGCAGGGAAAAAGCGCTTCGTCTGTGTCATGACTGCAAACCAGCAGGACACTTCGGACTATTTAAAACCATGCATTTGATCCTAAGAGATTTTTGGTGGCCCAAGATCCGCAAGGATGTGGAAAAATATGTCAACACCTGCCCAGTATGCCAGCGCTCCAAGATACGAAGGGAGAAGCCCTCAGGGCTTTTACACCCCCTTCCTACCCCATCTCGCCCATGGGAAATAATTTCCGCGGATTTCATCACTGACCTACCACCTTCCTGTGGATTCACCACGATCTTAGTGGTGGTGGACCTATTCACCAAGTTAGCCCATTTCATTCCCTGCGAAGGCCTCCCCACGGCCAAAGAAACTGCGGATCTATTTCTTCAGCATGTTTTCAGACTACATGGATTGCCCAAGAGTTTAGTCACAGACCGTGGATCTCAATTCACCTCTCGTTTTTGGAAGGCACTACAAAAACTACTGGGCATAGACTCTCGCTTATCTTCAGCTCATCATCCCCAAACAGATGGGCAAACGGAACGCACTAATGCCACTTTGGAGCAGTATCTTCGCTGTTATGTAAACTACCAACAGGACAATTGGGCTTCTCTGTTACCACTGTCTGAGTTTGCCTACAATAATGGAGTTCAAGCTTCTACAAAAGAAACGCCGTTCTTTGCAAACTACGGTTTCCATCCACGTTTCTTTCCCCCTGTCATTGAAACTTCAGAAGTTCCCGCAGCAGAGGATTGGCTGCAGGAACTCACAGCGGTGCAACAACTTTTGCTCCAGCAACTGGACCAAGCCAAGGAGGACTATAAACGCCACGCTGACAAACACCGCCAGCCGGGCCCCGAAATCAAGGTAGGAGATCGGGTTTTTCTGTCCACTCGCTTTCTGCCCTCCCACCGCCCATGCCGGAAGTTAGATGCCCGCTTCATTGGCCCCTATCCAGTGGTGGCGCAATTAAACCCCGTGACTTTCAAACTCCAACTTCCGCGTTCAATGCGCATTCACCCAGTGTTTCACCGTTCCCTGCTCCTTCCGGCGGATGGTGTGCGTCCTGATACAGACCAACCGGCCCCCCCTCCTGTTTTGATGAATGGGGAGGAGGAGTTCGAGGTTGAGGACATTTTGGATTCTCGCTTTCATCGCCGCCGCCTACAATATCTCATTGACTGGGTGGGTTTTGGGCCTGAGGAACGCTCTTGGGAAGACGCCTCCACAGTCCATGCTCCTGATCTAACCCGTCGCTTCCATCTGACCTATCCCACCAAACCGCGACCTCGCGCCTCGGGGAGAGGACCCCAGTTTGGGAGGGGCCCTGAGGAGGGGGATAGTGTGATGAACCATGGGCCTTGTAGTCCTGCTCAGGACATTGTAATCCCTGATGAAGATGAAAACTTGGGTTTTTTACCTTCCCAGTCTGAACTGGATTCCTCTCAGCCAGATCCTTCCCAGGCAGATCTGGAAACCTTGCACCTGCAAGAAAGTTGTGCCCCAGAAGTATGTCAAACAACCCCAGAGCCTACTTCTCCCGTGTTCTTGCGCCGGGAGTTTTGTAAACAACAGAGAAGTTTGGATTCAGCTTCGCGCAGGAGTGCGAGGATAGCAGCTAAGAATGTTGCCAATTAACATTGGTTCTCGTGAGAATCTTTAAGGAGTTTAACATCTGGTCTCAGAGTTTAGCTTTCGTTTCTGATTCCCAGAGAACCGCTTTGGTGAGAAAGTTGGACTCTATATAGGTGTTTTGCCCGCGTAGCAACTTCGCGGAGTCAATTCGTCAGCCTGCGGAGCGAGTTGTGTCTGGACAGCGCGCTCCGATTCAAGCCTCGCTTCAGCTCAAGCCTTGCCTTGCTATCCAGCCTTCGCCTTGCTTTCCAGCCTTTGTTTACCTACGGACTTTGCCTTGTTTCCCAGGACTAATCCTTGCCTTGTTTCACGGATTTTACCAAGTTATTCCACGGACCTTGTTCTTGTTCTTAGTTACCTTGTTCCACGTTCAAGCCTTGTTTCAAGTATCAAGTTATTTCCTAGCCACGCTCAAGTTTTATGGACTAAAGGACCTTGTCATCTCCCCTCACTTTGCTTGGCAAAGTGAGTGTTTCGGTTATTGGATTACAACTTTGGACCTTAATATTTCTTATTGGACATTGCTTTTTGGACTAATTCTGACCTTTCCTGAAGGGTCTAATTCTGGACTATTTTCTATACTTGTTTTTATTAACTTTATATATTCCTTCAATAAAGATATTAGTTAGATTCTGGCCTCTGTGTATGGTTATTGGTGCCTCTGCCGCCTGGGTCGTGACAAGAACCGTCTTCCTTGCACGCGCACCACACTGTCATGTGCCAAGCACACCTGCTCGTCTCTCCCCTTCCCGCTTGGAGTCTCAGAAACACCACTGCCTTTGGATGAGAGGCCAGCTGAGAGGACGGCCCATCACAGCTTTTGGTGGTCCAAAAAGGAAGAGAAGGCCAGGCGAAGAGATCATCAGCCTTCTCTGCCAAAGGGATTCCTAAGACCACCAGAAATATGTGTTTTCTGGTGGTCTTGGCGACCCATCTGACACCCCCCTTCACGGCCCCCCTAGGGGTCCCGACCCCCAGGTTGAGAAACACTGCATTAGAGGGTGAATTATGCTACTCTGGCCTAAATAATGGTTGACTTGTGTCTTGTGCTCCCTTCATCACATTATTTTTAACTATAGTTTTAATAAAATACTCAAAAACTCTTTGAGTATTTTATGACTTTTAGAATAAATTGGCACACTAGCTCCATATTTTCATTGACTAGTATCCCATGTGAGTGCAGAAGGGCTCATAGTTGGCTCATTTACGAGGGTTGAATGAAATGTAATGCCTCCACCCGCGTAACCCTCAACTGATGTCAGTACTGGTATGCAGCAGGTACTGGCTTGTTCAGTAGACTCTCCTCTACAGTTCCATTTGGCGGGAAGCCTTAGTATTGAACGGTTGTGTTGTTAAAGTGCGAAGTATGGAACCCTGTGCAGACGGTCAGTCAATGCGACTTAAGCAACATGCAGTCATTGAATTGTTGACAGCAGAAGGTGTCACCCCAGAGGAGATTCATCAGAGAATGCAAGCTGTTTTTGGTGATTGTGTTGATGTGAGTACTGTGCGTCGTTGGGCGAGTACGTTTAAAGATGTTGAGGTGGGAACATCTGACTTTCGTAACAAACAAAGAGTTGGACGTCCTATGACAGCAACCACCGAGTTTCACAAGCAAAGGTTGACAGATTGATTCAGGACGATCGTCGTATAAGTCAGAGAGAAATTTCAAGCATAACTGGCATTTCACAAGTACGTGTGGGTCATATTATTGCTTTGCTAGGCTATCAAAAGATCTATGCACGATGGGTACTGTGAGATGCTGGTTGCGGAAACAGAGTGTTGACTTCTTCCATGACGGCTTCAGAAAACTTGTTCATCGTTGGCAGAAATGTATCCAATTGTCTGGTGATTATGTGGGAAAGTGAATAGTGGTAGTTAAAGAGCACATTCTAAGGATTATGTCTGCATTTGATTTACTGTATTAAAATATTCCCATCCAAACCCAAGTAATGAAGGTGGAGGCATTACTTTTCATTCAAACCTCGTAGTTTGACGCCAGGGCTCAGTGACTTGTAAGTGTACTGAGATGAGAGGAGATAGTGAAGGGTTGGACCATGTGAGTGACAATTGTGCCTCTCTCTCTCAGGTGAGCCATCAACACAGATTGTAGAGTAAACTGAAGCCTGGTGAATTATCTGTTTCCCCCATCTTCCTTTTGAAACACTAGCCCTAAATTAGACATTCTAGACTTGCCTAGGATATCTTGCTGTTTGCTCCTTTTGCAATTCTTCCCCTCCCTCAAGGGCAATGAATGAAGCAAAGAAACTCCCAGAGATCCACAGGGACAAGATTTTATGGGAAAGAAGTAGGAGGGAGTAACACGTTTGGCCTCCAGCCACTGCAAAGCCAAATTAGTTAGCAACAATTGTGAAAGAAAAGCCTATCTGTGATGAGTCTAATTTTCTTCCTCCACAATATATGAATATACGAGGAAGAGATAGCAGAGAAGAACCATAAATAGGACACTGTTGATATATAGAAAAAGGAGGTAAATCAGAATGGACAACAGTGCCATGCGAAGGGGAATTTCTGGTTAACAGAATCCAGTGACAAAGTTGTGAGCGGCCTAAATAAGAATACACATTATAATAGTGAAGTTGGTGTCCAGCCAAGAATTAACTAGGGCATTAAATTGCTGCAGCTGAGGTCCTAAGAGCTAGCATTGATTTCTTTGCAAGTGGGTCTACAAATATCAGATTGGATTATTTTTTTACACTGGATGCTTATTTTTCTGAACTGTGTTAGTTTCTTCACAGGAACTGTGTGGTCAATGAAAGTGGTTTGGAGAGATCTATTACCTACTGCGGTAATGGTTGCTCAGTTTGAGGGGCTTCTAGGAAAGGAGAAAATGTCCAATCATGCTAACATATATCTTGTTTTCTAACCACTATTATTCTTCTGCCAATTAAATCATGAGTACCTTTTCTTTTTAAAAATCTAGTAATATAATAGTTGCGTAGTCTCTGCTGCAGATTGTGGAAAAGGTGTCCTTTATAGAGCATCTAGTGCTCTTGAAGGTTATACTGGTGAAACACAAAACCACTGGCAATGTCTACCAGGAGGCACAGTGGCGCAATGGGTTAAACCAGAGGTTCTCAAACTGGATCCTCAAGGGTTTTGGTCTACAACTCCCAAAAATCCCAGCCACTTTACCAACTGTTAGGATTTCTGGGAGTTGAAGGCCAAAACATCTGGAGACCCACAGTTTGAGAACCCAGTGTTTTTCTCCCCCAAATTATGTGTTGATGGTACAGACTGATAGAAAAGGTTCTCTGAGGTGACACGAAAGTCTCATATTTTGTAAATCACTCAGGCAACTATGCAGAAACAGCCTGGTATGGAAACATATGTGGCCATGTATAGTCAATGCATCTAAGAATTTGTAGACCAAACTTACGCTGATGATCACTAAAATGCTTATCTTTACTTCTATACTAAAACGTCAGAAACTCAGTGGAAGGAGCAAAGTGAATAATGGCATTTTAAAACTTGGAAATTAGAATAGGCTTAAGTAATGAATGGTCTTCCATACATCATAAGACTGTAAATTTCATAATTGCTAACAATTGGTTATGCTAGCTAAGGTTGATCAGAGTCACAATCCAACAAGATCTGGTTGGATTCCCCTCCCCTGAATTACCAGGGTTTGAAACCTAACTTAATCATGGAAATCTACCTTGGACAAGTCACACTATCTCAGCATCCAAGGGAGGCAAAGCCAAACTGACATCTGAACAAATCTTGCCAAGAAAACCCCATGATAAGTTTGCCTTGAATGGGAAATGACTTGAAGCAACACAACAACAGCAAGAAATATTGAGTATTGTTGGTAAGGTAAAGGTTTTCCCCTGACATTAAGTCCAGTCGTGTCTGACTCTGGGGGTTGGTGCATATCTCCATTTCTAAGCTGAAGAGCCAGCGTTGTCCTTAGATGCCTCCAAGATCTTGTGGCCGGCATGACTGCATGGAGTGTTGTTACCTTCCCGCCGGAGCGGTACCTATGGATATACAGTAGAGTCTCACTTATCCAACACTCGCTTATCCAACGTTCTGGATTATCCAACGCATTTTTGTAGTCAATGTTTTCAATATATTTTGGTGCTAAATTCGTAAATACAGTAATTACTACATAGCATTACTGCATATTGAACTACTTTTTCTGTCAAATTTGTTGTATAACATGATGTTTTGGTGCTTAATTTGTAAAATCATAACCTAATTTGATGTTTAATAGGCTTCTCCTTAATCTCTCATTATCCAACATATTCGCTTATCCAACATTCTGCCGGCCTGTTTATGTTGGATAAGTGAGACTCTACTGTACTCACATTTGCATGTTTTCGAATTGCTGGATTGGCAGAAGCTGGGGCTAATAGCGGAAGCTCATTCTGTTCCCTGGATTCGAACTAGTGATCTTGTGGTCAGCAAGTTCAGCAGCTCAGCAGTTTAACCCACTGCACCACCTGGGGCACCGTATTGTAATTCCCTAATAAATATGAATTGGCCCAGTCATTAACTACTTACATCTGTAATTTACCAGATTTACCATGGTCTTAATTTTAAGAATATGTGACGAATAGATTAAATCCTAAATCAGTCCTGTAAAACAAGAGTCGGTTCAGCCTCACTTCTACTGTTTTGAATCAGAATGGAAATTGTATATTCTGATTGCTTCTGAAGAATATTCTGTTAGGCAAGTAAAAATCCCACATGAAAGTAATGACATGACATGAGACATAGTAGGTGCATTTTGTTTATAGATCAACAAAAACACATATTAGCACTAGATGGTGCTCTCATCTACAGCTAAAATATTCACCAATAATTGGAAAGGAAAACAAGTGGTCCTCCTTCCTCCTGAGGAAAGTAATCCTTTTTTGATTTGTATTTGTGATAAGGTGGCTGGATCTTGGATATTTTGCAAAGAAACTGGAATTTCTACTTCAAACAGTAAGATCAAGATTCTGCAGTAATACTTTTATTTGTAACTTCAAATGGAGCTCCTCACTTTCCATGGGACTGCAACTCTTGTCCTGTATCCTTATGTTACCACCTCTGCCTCATGAGGAAGCCTACAAAGCTTCAAATAATAGTGTGATGTATTTTATACCTCTTGTTTGGTCCAATTAAGGCATTAACATGAATTTTGGGTCTTGTTTGTTATGCTTCATGGACAATAATATTTTTCTTAACATTACTTGAAGGAACAGAAATCTGAAAGCGGAGGTGTTCCTCCATCTGATAGTGGTTAGAATTTTTGTATTCATCCTATCTTTTACTATGCTGTTATTATGCTGCTTTTTGCTATGCTGTTATTGCTAAATACAGAACAAAGCCTGTTATGTTAATATAATGATGTTGTTCTTATGATGATGAGGGTATTTTAATTGAAACTATATGCTGTCTGGTTTATGGCATATTTAAGAGGAATACATGAATACACAAATACTCTCCTGTTTACACGGGAAACTATGAGGCACTTGGAATAAGATGAATAGACTTAAAATTAGGTACAAATAAGCTGAAGGAAAGATCCTGAGTACATTATGAGTCTCCCTTTGCTAGAAATTCAAAACCGAAAGACTCCCAAACTAGAAAACATTTTGCTGTTGCTGTCACCACCACTATTACCTTTGAGGAAAGGGGGCTAGTTACACATCCACACCTACTGCATTTTTCTCAAGTAACTCTTGCTCCATCACTGTTAGGAAGTGGAGGAGGAGGACTCCAGGTACTGTGGCCTGGCTTACACAAAGCTCCTGTTAAAAAAAAAAGGGGGGGGGGAGATGTTGGAAAACTCTGTGGGCCAGCCAGACCATGTCATGCTCTCCTTCTGCCCAGCCAATGGTAGTGCTGTGCAGTGGGTACCTGGAAAGGGGGGGGGGAGGATGAGCATGATATGGATAGAGTTTTCCAACACCCCCTGAACCTGTAACAGCCCGATGCATTTGGATTTTTCCTTTCCCTGACCTCAGCTTCCAAAAGAGCAGTAGAAATGGAGCTAAAAATAGCAGTAGTCCATATATGAAAGAACAGTAGTCCAAAAAGGGCTAGGGAAATGAAATCACCGAAGTCACGATCACAGGCATATATCCATAAGCATGAAAGCAGTAACTTTTCCCAAGGCAAAATTATTTCAGGAACATAGGCAAACACAGGAAACATGAATCATGAACTTGAGAGCTGAAACAGGAATCTGAGCCTTTTGGCAATATTGTCTGCTCTGAGAGACACCAAGTAAACATCACTTAATTTAAGCCCAAGCCCAACTAGAAGCCATGAGATCATGCCTCACACACTTGGGTTTCAAGGACTTCCCACGGAGTTTCTCTGACCGCCTAATTAATCTATCCTTCACTCCCTCCATGCAAAGACCTAATCTGATATTGCGGGAAAACTCCACATCAGCTGAAGGCCGATTCCCAAGAGAAATGGATTTCACCTGTTGCTAAGGAATGAACATTGGAATCCAAAACATCCTCTATCTCATCTTCAACTGCCTGCACTTATCTCTGATATAAGACCTGTATTTCTCCCTGATCACACACAGACTCCTCAGTAGGAAACCCATCATCCCCCTTGTCCTCTGAGAAATCCCCAGCCTCTTGCTGAGCCCAACAATGGGAAAGACAGTATAAGTGTCAAGAAACACATCACTACCTGGGCAAAATTGTATTTGCATCCATTTTCAAAGAAACGCACCCTTGTTCCATCCTCACACCTTTTTAACCAAGAGCATTTAAACCAGTGTTGCAGGCAGGCAGAATATAAATGTTTCTCATTGTAGACAGAACTTTATTTATTTATTTATGATATCCTGCCTTTCTCCACCCCAAAGGGGACTCAAGGCAGTTTTACATATAGGCAGCTATTTGATGCCTTAACAACACAATACAAAATTAAGACAATACAAAATCAAAATGGATATTTAAATAGAATAGAAAAATACAGTTAAAACAATTAGAGGCATTTAAAAATCATAACATAATAATTGACCACATAATCAACAAGCATAAATCGGGTCGTTCCTATAGTCATAACATGTCATTCCATATCTGTTTATTGCACAGGTTCTCCAAAGGCTTGGTCAAAGAGCCACGTTTTACTCTCTGATGGAAGATCGGGAAGGAGGGGGCTTGTGGAGATTTGTAAAAAGGCACCATGATGTAATGGGTTGACTGGAAAGACATGTGTCAGCAGCTTATTGACTAAGCTTGACATTCTGATTGGCTACTGTCTCTGGTTGCTACTAAGAGAAACAGTTTGAGATGGCATTTTCACCTCAGAGAGCGAAGAGAGTGCTGACTGGAAACAGCCAGGGAATTAATGGCTGCCAACTGAACTCTCTGAAGCCTAATCATTTTTAAGGCAATGAAGCATATTTAAAGACTGTTTTAAAAGGACTGTTTACTCCCTCTGTTCTCTGTAAGAAATCAGAGAGACTATTGTATATATTGTTGCTCTGTTTGATCTATTGAAGTGAAGTAATGTTATTATTACTTCTACTGAGATAAGTGTAGTGAGGCCACCACTGCCGCGACCTTTAGAACTTATTTTTACAGCTGGCACTGAGAATGATCTAAAACCATAAAGAGATGGTAAGTTAGCTTCTTCAGCCCATGTCTCTTGCAGACAAATTATTCTAAATGTTTGCAAATACATTGCAAAGTCTGCATCATGGAATTTATTTGACCACCCCATAATGTTCCAGGATAACAAATGTAGTTGTCAAGATGTTGCAAGCAAATCTGGATCACCACCAGTACCCAGGGTCATAGTCTGCACCGGGGCTTTTAGGTTAGAGGACAGTTCTTGCGGAGGGGGTGTGTTGTTACCCCTCCTAGGTTCCAAAAGTTGTATTGGGGATGTGGTTGCAATCTCTTCCTCATTCATCGCTAGTAGGTCGACTACAGGGCCTCCCTCCGGGTTCCTCCTAACATGAGAGGGCTCATCAATAGGTACTAAGTTTATCAACGGTTCAGCCAAGTCCTTGGTGATAAACAGCTTGTTCTTAAGGTGGTCCAACTTAAAGGTAATGTCAGATTGTTCATTGCAGGTTGAAGTAGTTGGGTCCTTAGGCTGTTTCTGTGTTGAAATACTGGAAATTTTGGCTGGGCTGGATTGCAGTCTGTTATCGCAAGAAGTCTCCCTGGGAGTGGTCAGACATCTGGCATGCAAAGGAGTTATCAAAGGGGTGATGTCCAAGTCTCGAAAAACCCGTGTTGGAGTTATTTGGAAGTTGTGCAGGAAAATTCTCATCTTCATCAGCATAGTTGGTATTGTGGGTTGCTGGAATGTTAGAAGGGAGTTCCATAGCTGAGGGGTCACCACTGAGAAGGCCCTGTCTCTCGTCTCCACCAATCACACCTGCAAAGAAGGCGAGATTGAGAGCAGGGCCTCCCCAGATGATCTAAAAGTCTGACATCGTTTGTAGAGGGAGATATGTTCAGACAGGTAAGCTGGGCCAGAACCATTTAGGGCTCTATAGCCCAAAGCCAGCACTTTGAATTATGCTTAGTAGCAGACTGGCAGCCAGTGGAGCTGACATAACGGGGGTTGTATGCTCCCTGTACACCGCTCCGGTGAGCAATCTGGCTGCTGCCCGTTGGACCATTTGGAGCTTCCAAACAGTCTTCAAAGGCAACTCCACATAGAGCATGTTGCAGTAATCTATTAACATTGAGATTAGATTGCAAAGCTCAAGAGAAGACAGTATTCTGTAGAACTATTTGTCATCATTTAAATACCAACCTTTCATCCAGTTCTTGTTTGACCAGGCTTGTGCTAAAGCAGTTGTGCAGAAATGAGAAGATAAAGGCATTGGGATGTTGTGTGGTTTCCGAGCTGCATGGCCATGTTCTAGCAGCATATTCTCCTGACGTTTTGCCTGCATCTGTGGCTGGCATTGTATGTCACGATCTCTTGGCCAGATGACATCAGAAAGATTTTTTCCATAGTAGGCCTTTCTGTAAATTTATTCATGGAAAGCTAGAACTGATAAAGTACATAGTTGTGTGTTGGATTTTTGTTTTTGATATTTTAGTTCCGAATATATCTAGGAAAAGGGCTTTTTAAACACTAGCAATAATTTTGCTTCTTCTTTTGAGAGCCCTGTATCCTTCACCCTATAAGAATGCTATTCATGTTTCTTGAATTAATGAGTGCTCAGTGTCTTTGCAATCCCGATGATATATGCCAGGAAATGCTTCACATTATAAATCACTATCTTTTACTGGACAAACCTGTTGTCTGAAAAAACATTGAACAGTGGAAATCACTGAATGGATGCTTCAACATTAGGACGGTGAGATAAATATTTCCATATATTTATGATTAACAGCAATTTACCTCGAAATCACTCTGAATCAGCATTCCCTCTTGTTGGTGCAAAAATATGCCAAGATGTTAATTCTTTGTATTTTTTTTCCAGTTATTTTATATAGTCAAATAAATAGTCAAAGAGCGCTTACATATTTTTGCATGCTTTTCCATATGTTAGTAGAGCTCATGACTGGGAAACCTTTAAAACACATTCATAGAATTCTTTTTTACATTTTCCTTTACCATATTCTCTATTATATACCAGTACCTTCATCCTAATTAATTTATTTCTATTTTTGTTTTCACTATCCAATAATTCTTAGCTCTTGTTATAAATAACTTTATTTTTTTCTTAGCCAAGATATGTATGTTTATTCAAGCATTTTATTTTCTTCCTCATATATATTCACCTGTCATTGTTGCCAAGCCTGCTTTCTGACTGATCCATTTGTCAGCCCTGCAAAGTTGCCTCCTCCTTGCCTTTGGTGAACTCCCTTCGTGCTTGTCAATAGGACTTGAATGCAGGGCTTCAAAAGAAGACAAAGAGAAATCTCTAAGAAATAGCATATATGCATTAACAGTACAATTTAGCTTCTTAACATAATCTTAAAAGAACCCCTTATAAATACACTATTAAATAATCATACAGTTCTCTCTTTGTCTCTCTCTCACACACACATTTCTGTCTTTTCCCCCGATAAGCTATTTTTTCTTTGTGTTTGAACCTCAAAATCATTCTCAGGTGGGTCTTCAATTATTTCCTAAATTATTTTTATTGTGGTTTTAGTAATGTATATAAAATAAGCAATCAAATTATGTCTGAATTTCATACTCCCCCCCCCCCCCAAAAAAAAGGTTTTATACGACATCTGGGAAGGAAGGACTATATCTATATCTATATATAGTCTATATATGTTGTCTATATACAAAAAACCACAAAAGCATCTACATTCTAACCACTACTGATACTACACTGCTGCTAAATACTTACTACAGGTAACAAAACATAAACTAAAAAGAAAACATAATAATAATAATAATAATAATAATAATAATAATAATAATAATAATAATACCCGGGGGGACTAAGAGTGGATTACAGTACATATATAAGGCAAACATTCAATGCCTTTTAATACAGTGAACAACAACATATAATAGACAAAGGTAAAGGCTTCCCTCCCATCTCCGATGTCTGGAGGCGATGCTCAACTTTGGCCAAGGAAAGGTGCTCTTGTTCCATTTTTCCATGCCAAGGAATCTGTTGTCTGTAGACTTTTCCAAAGTGTTGCTGGCATGTTGCATGGGACACCTTTTTACCTCCCCACCGAGACGGTACCTATCGATCTACTCCCATTGCATGCTTTCAAACTGCTAGGTTGGGAGAAGCTAGGGCTGACAGCGGGTGCTCACCCCGATTGACGACTTCAAACTGCCAACCCTCTGGTCAGCAGATCTCCTGCAGCTAGCATTTAATCTGTTGCACTACTGCGGCCCCTTACAAGGATGTAGACATATCCAAAAATAATAAACTCCTAATAAACAAAAAGACTTATCTATGAACTGTTCACTGCCTGATGGTTTTTACCTCTATTTATTCTACTCCTTTTCAATGCTACTATATAACATTATGTGACATTATTTTTGTTCCTGGGTTATAAATGTCATTTCCTTATTAGTTCTATCACAAAAAACCTGGAAAAGTTTTATAAACGGCAAAAACTTGGGTTTTGTGGGACGTCCTGCAGCACATTTTGCTAGAGTTTTTCAATGAAGATCTCAAACAATTCAACCTAGTTTGTTGCAGTCACAAAAACAAAGTTTCTGGAGTAGAACAACTACTTTCAAAGTAAGGACTGCACAATTAAACAGGAAATAATGCTTTCAAACCAGGAACAGAAAATGTGAATCTGAGACTTCTAGGGAACCAACAACTGAATGAAAAACTGCTGGTGACTTTCTATTGCTTTGCTATAGAGAGTGTCCTAACCTATTGCATCTGCTCATTGTTTGGTAACTGGACAGTGACAGATAAGAAGGCACTCCAAAGGGTCACCACTACTGTACAGAGAATCATTGGTTGCCCTCTCTGCTCTTTGGAAGAACTTTATAAGTCCCGCAGCCTTAAGAAAGCTCAGAGCATTCTTGGGGATCCATCTCACCCAGCTCATTCATTTTATTTAACTATTGCCATCTGGCAGACAGTACAGAGTGATAAAGACAAGGACAAAAAGACAGAAATAGCTTTTATCCTAGAGACATATCTAATATCCTAGAGCTGTAACTATATTGAACTCCATGGTTCCACACTGATGTGGCACTGAGGGCTGTGCGGTGGTGGTTGAGGTGTGGAGGGATGGGTGTGTTGTTTTTATGATGTGTGCTGGGAAAAGCCTTTAATTTTGTTGTACAATATACAATGACAATAAAGTTAAGCTATTGAAAGTGTACTATTGCTGAAACATAACTCAAAACAACAACATTAAAATAGGGAAAGCACTTTAGTACCATAGAATAACAATCATAATTCTTACCCACCTCTCTCCATGGATTAGAGAACAATGACATCATTTTAAAACTCATAAACCAGTTTAAAGACATAACATCAGTTTAAGATAATATATAAGGCCAATACAAACAGTCAGTTCATCGTTTAAAATTCATATTTCAAAAATCATCTGACTAGGCATGCTCTGAGAGACTGGTTTTTAATGCTGTTTTAAATTCAGACAGCTGTTCAGAAGAACTATGACTTCAGAGCCAGAGATGTTCTTCTGCTTATCCACCTGCTGTCTGCGTTTCTACACACAGTCTTCGAAACCAAGGCTTTTGAAATGACCCTGAAGGATCCATGTATTAAAGACTATTTTTCTTTATTGCGTGTTTGTTGTAGTATAACACAGTCTCCAACGCTTTGCGGTAGGGCTCTGTAATAAACCTTCTTCTCGTCCTTGTGCAAGATTGAAGTAGTGCCATGGCATCCTCTCCTTCCACTCACAGCCCTTCGGGTCCAAGATAGTATTGTTTGTTCAACTTGAAACACAGTTCAATTAAAGTTCATTAGGTGATTAGGAATATTATTTTGCTGAAGGAAAAAAGTGAAATACGGTACAGATCATACAGATCTGTCCTCTAAAATGTTTGGAAAATGGAGGCTCTTTTATCCAAGTGGACTTTAAAGAGTTTAGTCATCCGTGTTGTGGGAAGAACCTCCCTTTAAACAGACCAATACCATACCTTAAGTAGATATTCTAGGAGTATTTTAATAAAAGAATCACACTCTTCTCACATACAGAGCAAAATTTATTTACAGTATTTATATTCCGCCCTTCTCACCTCGAAGGGGACTCAGGGCAGATTACAATGAACACATATATGGCAAACATTCAATGCCGACAGACAAACAACATATATAGACAGACACAGAGGCATTTAACATTTTTTTTCCAGCTTCACGATTCCGGCCACAGGGGGAGCTGTTGCTTCACTGTCCACTAGTGGCTGTACTTCCTCATTCCTTTCCTCGTGTTTTGCTGGCAGTTTTTTTATGATGTTGTAAATTAGTTAAATTAGCCTCCTGCATAAAGCGTACCTAAATTTCCCTACTTGACAGATGCAACTGTCTTTCGGGGATGCATAGGTCAACAGCAAGCCGGGCTATTTAATGGTCGGGGGCTTTGAACTCATGACCTCTCGGTCAGTAATGATTTATTGCAGCTGCGCCACAGCCCGGCCCAACATGGCCTGTACTTAGGTCCCATCTGTTGTTGTTCAGTCGCCTCCAACTCTTTATGGCCTCATGGACCAGCCCTTGCCAGAGTTCCCTGTCGGCCATCACCACCCCCAGTTCCTTCAAGGTCAAGCCAGTCACTTCAAGGATACCATCCATCCATCTTGCTCTTAGTTGGCCCCTCTTCCTTTTCCTTCCATTTTCCACAGCATCATTATCTTCTCCAAGCTTTCCTGTCTTCTCATTATGTGGCCAAAGTATTTAAGTAATTAAGGAAAAATTAAGTACAAAGTAATTAAGGAAAAATATAGCAGGATAGACTTATATAATCCAGTTCAATGCAGTTACACTGCATCCTGAAATTGCATTATATGGCAGTGTAAATGAGGCCGTAGTTGTTGATTCAACATGGACTCCATGTATCCAGGCAATCCTGTTGCTGTAGATCAGCAAGCAGCTGAGGATTTCTCTGAATTTTCTGACATGTTGGAGGATGAGGAACCTGCTGGATTTCACAGTGATGAGTCTGCCAGTGCTAGGAGAGATGATGTTTTGCATTCCTGTGAACATTCCCAAGCAACCAGGAATAGTGAAACCACTTCCCTTGGGAATAGGCCTTTGGCTGAAGGGGAGTTCTCCCGAGAAGCCAGATTAGGTTTGAGAACAGAGGGAGAAAAAAATAGACTAATTAGACAGTCTAAGAGAATCCATGAGAAGGCCTTGAAGCCCAGATGCATTCGGCATGATCTCATGGCTACTAGGTCAGGTTTAAATTAAGTGATGTTGGCCTTACACTTCTTAGAGGAGACAATGTTGCCAAAGGATAGCTGTCTCAGCTCTCAAGTTTGGTGCTCTTGGCTTTATATGTACTTTGTCCTTTTTGGATTCTTGTTATTTTTGTATTTGCTTTTCTCCTGACCTTTTTGAAATTGGCTTTTCCTCCTTTTGCTTGCTTTCTTCAATAAACATTCTTAGATAGAAGTATTGGTCTTGTGCAGGGGTCCCCAAACTAAGGCCCGTGGGCCGGATGCGGCCCTCCAAGGTCATTGACCTGGCCCCTGTCCTAAACTTTAGACTTAGGATTAACCTAAGTCTACCTGGTTTTTGGAGGTCTCTTTGCTTATCTGTGGTCTTGAGATCATCTAGATGGTCTTTGAAGGTCTTTTTGCTTAGCTACGGCCTTATGAGACCATCCAGATGGCTTTTGGAGGTCACTTTCCTTACCTAGATGGCCGTCTAGATGGCCTTTGAGGGTCCCTTTCCTTACCTATGGTTTTATGAGATCATCTAGATCAGGGGTCCTCAAACTTTTGAAGCAGAGGGCCGGTCCACAATCCTTCAGACTGTAGAGGGGCCGAATTATCATTTGGAAAAAAAAAAACCGAACAAATTCCTGTGCACACTGCACATGTCTTATTTGTAATGCAAAACAACAACAACAATGAAAGAACAATACAATGTTTAAAAATGAAAGCAATTGTAACCAACATAAACCTATCAGGATTTCAATGTGAAGTGTGGGCCTGCTTCTGGCCAATGAGATAGTCAAGTTAAGTAGGATTGTTGTTATTGTGTGCCTTCAAGTCATTTCAGACTTTGGGTGAGCCTAAGTCTAAAATTATTTATTTATTCATTTACTACATTTATTTATTACATTTATATCCCGCCCTTCTCACCCCGAAGGGGACTCAGAGAAGCTGTATGTACATACAATATATTATTGCTATATTATTAGCATAGCACAATATTAGCATTATATATTACTATATTGAACTATACCACTATACTGTAATATATGTAATATATAATGTATAATTAATATTATTATATGGTATTATTATTAATATTATATTGTATAACATTATAATATTACTATCAATATTGTATGTATATACAATATATTATATTATTTAAAATGATATAAAAATATTACATTATAAAACTGAGGTTGGGGGCCAGATAAATGACCTTGGAGGGCCGCATCCGGCCCCCGGGCCTTAGTTTGGGGACCTCTGATCTAGATGGTCTTTGAGGGTCTCTTTGCTTAGCTACGACCTTATGAGACCATCTAGATGGCTTTTGGGGGTCCCTTTCCTTACCTATGGTCCTATGAAACCGTCTAAATGGCCTTTGAGGGTCCCTTTCCCTACCAATGGTCTTATGAGACCCTCTAGATGGTCTTTGGAGGTCTCTTTGCTTACCTATCATCTTATGAGATCATCTAGATCAGGGGTCCCCAAACTAAGGCCCTCCAAGGTCATTGACCTGGCCTCTGTCCTAAACTTTAGACTTAAGGTTGACCTAAGTCTGAAGTGACCGGAAGGCACACAATAACAACAATCCTAATTTTGGACTATTTCATCCTAGTCCGGCCCCCCAACAGTCTGAGGGACTGTGAATTGGGACTGTGAATTTTCTGAGGTTCACTAAGCAGGGGTATCTTTGGGCATTGGGAGGGGGGAGGGATAGCGTCCCTAAAAATACTTACGCACTATTAAGAAAAATTTGTATCTTTGTACTAAGGAACTTTTCACATGTGCTGCCGGAATCACGGCAATTCCAGCGGTGCTCATCCGGGGGCGTGGGGAACCCATTACCCCACGCCCTGCATTGCCGACTCACCTGAGTCACCATCCCATGGGGAGAAGCGTTCACCATCTGGCTCCTCCCCCTTGATTCAAGGCAACATGGAAAGCCTCCTGGGTTGACGCAATGATGGCATGCAACAGTTTGTCTTCCCCTTTAAGATGGAATCCCGTTGGAAGTTGCAGTACATCATGTAATGGGAGTCGGTGGGCTCCATCATAAAAGAGGAGGCAAACTGGTGCATGCTGCTGATTTTGTTCTCGTCTGTAAGAGCACGCCAGTCTGTCAACGTTTCACTGAAATATAAACTCAGTTGTGTGGGATAAACATGTTTACACAATGCAGCCTGCCTTTTTTCTGCATATCATATTCTCCCAAAGCTCTTTAATATTTTTCGATTCCATCATTACTTTTCAGTGTCCCATTGTTTTACTTTACAATGCGAATTGCAGCTCCACCCAGCTTAATGGAGTCTGTGCATACGGATGAGCTTTCCATGTGTCTATCGACCATGAATAACTTGCTAAATAATTGAAAAGCCGAGTCCCTTGGCCACCCAGTTTTCTCTTAGACTTGGCTCTCTCCTTCATTCTTTTAAATTCAAGAGTTGATGTGAATGGAACTGATAAAACATTTTGAATCAAGATGTTGTCTTTAGCTTTTTTATGGCCTGTAAATACATGTGCTTCTGCTTGTTAAATCATAGTTTTATGTTATTTTTAAACGTATTCTAGATTGTGATGCCAGATACTGTATATATGCCATGCACACATGCATGCCTGCCTCTACCTCCCAGATCAATGTTTGTTGCTTGTTTACCTTGTACTTCTACAGCTCCAAAACAGGGCCTTCTGAAATATATGGTCAGTTGTAGTAACATCTGTGTTATTTAATCAGCAGACTTAGCTTAACTGGCTAAAAAAGGGCCACAAGGAACAATCCTTGCCCAAGGAGTTTAACAGATAAGATTGGTTAGTTAATGGGATGGGTTAGTAAGTAGACAAATGAGAAACAGACAGATTGGCCAGGATCCTGAGTTAAGTCCATATGTAAAGCCACCCACCACTGAATTTCTGGGTAATGGCAGGTTACCAGCCTAGCACTTGAAATGGATTTCAGAGTCTTACAGTGAAGGTGGGAGGTATAAGCACAACACTGCAAGAGCTGACAGCTGATGTTATCCATGTGTAAAATGTATGTCCAGGAATATGCTAAAGCTGGCTGCAGATACTATAACCCTGTGCATACTTTGACGGGAGTAAATACGGTTCACTCCATTGGCACTAAACCATCAATGCTCTAGTTCTGAAGTATATGCAAACAGATTGCAACAGTAGGCCTGCATCCAGTGCTTGAGTTCAAGTAGAGTAGATTGTTGAATCAATGGAACTTACATAAATATTGACTTATAAATTTAGCAATTGGATTGCCGTTCCTTCTCCAAAATCCCTTCTTGTGTTTGAAACTGCAACAATTAGATTGCATACTAGGTAAGGTAAAGGCAGGGGTCCCCAAACTAAGGCCCGGGGGCCAGATGCGGCCCATCGAAGCCATTTATCCGGCCCCCACGGCACAAGGGCAGAAGGGGGTTGGGCAAAATGACCCAAGGGGTCTCTTCTTCGCTTACAACCCTTATTATTATTATTACTATTACTATTATTAATAACATTGAGGCTGGATGGCCATCTGTCAGGGATGCTTTGGTTGTGCTTTTGGTGCACAAAGGCAAAAGTGGGTTTGGCTAATGGCCCAAGGGGTCTCTTCCAAACCTCTTTATTATTATTATATTATTATTGTTGTTGTTGTTGTTGTTTTTATTGTTATTAACATTGAGGCTGGATGGCCATCTGTCAGGGGTGCTTTGCTTGTGCTTTTGGTACACAAAGGCAGAAGGGGATTGGACTCAATGGCCCAAAGGGTCTCTTCCAACCCTCTTTTTTATTATTGTTGTTGTTATTATTATTAATAATAATAATTATTGCTCGGTGGCCTCCAATGGTCTGAAGGATCGTGAACTGGCCCCCTGTTTAAAAAGTTTGGGGACCCCTGGGTAAAGGTTTCCCCTGACATTAAGTCCAGTCGTGACCGACTCTGGGGGTTGGTGCTCATCTCCATTTCTAAGCTGAAGAGCTGGCGTTGTCCATAGACATCTTCAGGTCATGTGGCCGGCATGACTCCATGGAGTGCCATACTAGATTTCCACAATGCAAGCATCTACATTGTTTATGTGAACTCTGAAAGAGACTGAGATATTTCCAGCTATTTTTCATATGACCCCAGTGACACAGCGGACTAAACTGCTGAGCTGCTGAACTTGCTGACTGAAAGGTTCACAGTTCGAATCCGGGGAACAGGAGTGAGCTCCCGTTATTAGCCCCAGCTTCTGCCAACCTAGCAGTTCGAAAACATGCAAATGTGAGTAGATCAATAGGTACCACTTCCACGGAAAGGTAATGGCGCTCCATGCAGTCATGCCGGCCACATAACCTTGGAGGTGTCTACGGACAACACCGGCTCTTTGGCCTAGAAATGGAGATGAGTACCAACTCCCAGAGTCGGACATGACTAGACTCAATGTCAGGGAAAACCTCTACCTTTACCTAATGACTCTTTAAATACAGAAACTCCTCTCCAATGTCTTTAAGCAACACAATGTCATCAGGGGATACTCTGGATTATCATTATACAGGGAAGTATCTTCTCATACAGGCAAGCATTCAGGATGTGCTTGGCATACTGAAAGTGTATACCATTCCCAAACCATTTTGTTAAACCAAACCGTGCAGTGGGTGTGGATGAAAAATGACGAGGTGTTGACGTTTGTGTATAGAAAGGTGTATTATGAAAACCTTCATGTGTTGGGTAATAGCACACTTGAGGCAACTTTCAGGTTGTGTAACTGCTGGGACATGCCTGGTAGCATGGTTTGTGTTCTTGTAGAGAAAAGCTGAAATGGAGAAGTCTTCTGGTCAGCAATTAAAACTGTGTCGAGAAGAGAGCAATCATCTGGTAGTTCATATGATATTGGCATGTTATGGAATACTAGAGTAGTAGGATGTGATTTAATTTTATTCCATCTTCTTTATCTTTTTTCTAAAGTTACACAGGATTCTTTTTTTCAGTTTCTCTTCATGACACCTTATCCATAAAGCTGAGAAACAGTGATTGCAATTTAGAACAATTTAGTCAACAAAAGACAAATTACAGAGCAAGACTGAGTTCCTAGCTATGAAATGGGGCAGGAAAATAAAGCAGTGGAGACATTTCAGGGTTGGCACTATATGTTATCTTTCAGTATTTCTACAATATCAGAATAACTGTGTTATAATTCAGATTATTCAGCGCTGAGGCTGTCCCGAATTCAGCCCACTAGCACAAGGCCTACTTATAATATCAATCCTATCCTATCCGGTTAGTCATCAATTCACTCCTTTAGGCTTCACACAAATCTACTATCCTGTTTTTTTTTCTTTTTCATTTTGTCCATGTGCTTGTGGATTTCAATGGCATATGGACAATTTTGACAGAAAGGAGGAAACTATGAAAATGAACAAAACCTGGTTATATGTATTAAAAACATCAGAATCAAGAAAGTAAGTAGTGAACATCACTCAGAAACAGGAGGACCCAAGACAGCAAGCAATCAAGTGCCAGTTAACACCTCTCAAATAGAGGATGCTTCCAGGCAACAGAGGCCAGGCTATCTCTAGGCAGATTCCCTCACCTTCATGGCTACTCAATGCTAGTCAAGTTTGCCGATGGTAATATTCTCATTTGCTTTAAGCAGACAAGGGTGCTTTCTCCCACTCTGGATGGTCCACAGATATATAAACACCCCACTTGCTTCTCTGCCAATAGAACCTCTGAAGATGCCACCCACAGATGTAGTTGAAACATCAGGAGAGAATGCTACTGGAATATGGTCATACAGCCCAAAAAATTCACAGCAACCCAGTGATTCTGGATATGAAAGCCTTCGACAACACTATCATTTTTAGTGGTTTACATGGGAGTAACTGGTTTATATGGGGTCAAGTGGTTGCTCCTCGCTTAAGCGTGCTTCTGCAATGGTGGCATGCTCCTCTCCCACTGCTACAGCAAAGGGAAGGGGAGTGATCCTCCGCCCACTTTGTTGTGAGTAAACCATCCTTCCCTGGGCTTAACTGGGACTGTGGCATTCACAGAAAAATAATAATAAAGGGATCTGTGATGTTACATAGCAAGTAGCAATGGAGATGTAAACAAAAACAGTAATGCTCACCACCCCAGCAACCGTTCCCACCGCTTTCCCCTGAAGCCACCTGATCTAGATTATGCACATGTAACAACACACAGGAACATGCCAGATTTTCCTGGAAACTGTGGAACAAGAAGTGATTTTTGGGATATTGCATTAAAGCCTAAAGGAAGCACATTCGCTGCTAAAGGTATTCTATGTGGTGCGTCAGGATCAAGACAGCTATGAGATATGATTTTTAAAAACAGTGCAGGTCCTAGGGCTAAGCTCTGACAAGAAAGAGCTACATTTGTACCAAATGTATCTCAGTAGCTGGTAAGTCCCATGTCCGCAGAGCAATGAACCCCTCTTGGCTTTTAGGGACCCTTTTAACACTATCACTAAGATTGCACTTAGCTAAAATGGAATCATAGTGATAGTATGAAGGGGATCCTAACAGACAAAGGTTGTGCCTTACAGAATCCATAAGGAGGAGCATTTGATCCAGACGACTCTAGTGCCTGACCAATTTCTTTCCATGTTTCCATGTTACCACTTACATTGGAATCATAGGACTATAACTGTGTGATGGGGGCCCTCATGGCTCGGGCTGTGGCGCAGGCTGGAGAGCAACTGCAATGAATCACTGCAATGAATCACTCTGACCAGGAGGTCATGAGTTAGAGGCCTGCTTGGAGCCATGCTTGTCTTGTCTTTGTTCTATGTTAAAAGGCATTGAATGTTTGGCTATATGTGTAATGTGATCCGCCCTGAGTCCCCTTCGGGGTGAGAAGGGAGGAATATAAATGCTGTAAATAAATAATCTATATATATAAAAGAGTGATGGCATCACGGCGACCAACAAAACAACAAAACTACAGGCCCCCCAACCTCGAAATTTGACAACACAACCCATCATCCACGCCTCTAGGTTGATACAACAAAAAGAAAAGAAAAATAAAGTCCTAATTAGAGGGAGAGGAATAATTGCTTTTATCCAATTGCTGCCAGTTAGAAGGCTAAGCTCCGCCCACTTGGTCTCCTAGCAACCCAATAAAAATAATAAAAAACACTAAAAATAATTAAAAACACTAAAAAATTAATACAATAAAATACTATAATAACAGAAAACAACTAAAAATAATACAAGGAAATAATAAAATATAATAAATAAAAAGATAACTTACAATACAAATAATTTAAAAATACAAATAACGTCAAATAAAAATTCCACAACAATTTTTAACCAATACCACCACCACTTTGCCACAGCAACGTGTGGCCAGGCACAGCTAGTAAAATAATAAATGACTTCATCACACACAATAAAATCAGCGTTTCTACAAATTTAAGAAATGGCAACCCACTGTGTCCTTCACAGGATGCAAGTGTCAACTGTGGGGGTGAGATATTTTGCCGTTTCTAAAGTGTTGGTGTTTCCAATGCTTCCTGAGTCGATTGGCATGTGATTTATTTTTAAATTATCCACATAGAGATGGGCCAAATGGCTAATTTCCCAGAGTGATATTAATCACTGTTGCCCGCTTTTGTTACCCACTTGTAAATAAAACAATGATGCTGTGTGTGCGAGAAGCTGAAATGCCCATTTCCTCAGATCACCAGTTCAAAGGCTTGGGGAAAGGGTAAATTTAAAATCACTTCTTACGATTGCCAATGCAAAGGCTCTGGGAAATATGAAGGTTAATTTAAAACCACTTCCTACGATCTGGGGTGGTGTTTTTTGAAAAGATATATATGAACAATCGAAATCCTGGCGGGACAATGGGAGGAAATCTTAGTGCAAATGACCCCAGGGAAAGTGCCACTTTAAGAAAGGTGCTTCTGTTTCAGTGGAAGGGTCTTGAGTGCCAATGACCCCAGCGTCACCTTAAGAGAGGTGCTTCTATTTCAGTTTAAGGGATTTGAAGTCAGTGCTGTCTTAAATGATGTTTGAAACAGTGTGTTGGTAACCTTGAAATTGATATTTTCGCCTGCTCATGTGAAGGGAATTAAACAGATGGTTGAGTTAGAACAGTGGTTCTCAACCTTTCTAATGCCGCAACCCCTTAATACAGTTCCTCATGTTGTGGTGACCCCCAACCATAAAATTATTTTTGTTGCTACTTCATAACTGTAATTTTTCTACTGTTATGAATTGTAATGTAAATATCTGATATGCAGGATGTATTTTCATTTATTGGACCAAATTTGGCACAAATACCTGATGTGCCAAATTTGAATACTGGTGGGGTTGGGGGGGGATTATTTTGTAATTTGGGAGTTGTAGTTGCTGGGATTTATAGTTCACCTACAATCAAGGAGCATTCTGAACCCCACCAACAATGGAAGTGAGCCAAACTTGGCACACAGAACTCCCATGACCAGCAGAAAATACTGGAAGGGTTTGGTGGGCCTTGAACTTGAGTTTGGGAGTTGAGTTCACCTACATCCAAAGAGCACTGTGGACTCAAACAATGATGGATCTGAACCAAACTTGATATGAATACTCAATATACCTAAATGTGAACACTGGTGGAGTTTGGAGATCATAGACCTTGACATTTAGGAGTTTTAGTTGCTGGGATTTATAGTTCACCTACAATCAAAGAACCCCTTGAACCCCACCAATGGTAGAATTGGTCCAGACTTCCCACACAGAACCCCCATGATCAACAGAAAATACTGGAGGGATTTGGGAGGAATTGACAGTGATTTAGGGGAGATGTAGTTCACCTACCTCCAGAGAGCACTGTGAATATGTGTTTTCTGATGGTCTTTGGTGATCCCTCTGACACCACCTTGCAACCCACCATAGAGGTCTGAACTCCCAGGTTGAGAAACTCTGAGTTAGAAGCTGCAGGAGGCAATCTTAGTGTGATGGGAGTGAGTAATTTTTTTTGTCTTCTTTAAAGACAGAACCCTATGAAATTCCACCTTTTCCCCTGCTTTTCCTCATTTTCTCCAGCTCAATGTGATGAAGTCCTATATCTAGAAGGGCAAAGGAGCTACCCATGGTTCTGAATCTATTCAAAGATAGTGTTCGATACCTCACATGGCTTAATTAAAACTAAGACCAAAAGTAGATTCACTAACACTGTGATAACTTTGAGTGGACCCTCACCGCACCAACCTGGACACCATCAGCCACTACTGTTTCAAAGGAAAACTCATACAAAATGATAATATTGTTTCCTTGCTCCACCTGCATCCAAGTGAGCATTCAAGAGCATGCGAAAGCTGAAAAGTTGAGATTTCAGAGGAAACCTTACCCCAAACTAAAAGGACTAATACCCTCCACCAACAACATTTCTTTCTCTAGGTTAAGATGTGCACACATCAGAGCATACTGGATGCACTGATGTATGCAAACAAACTCACAGAGGAGCTGAGTCATTTATGGTATATGGATAGGAAGATGCACTATGCTATTCTTGGCAGCCTTTTAAATTATGGATGCAATTGTGGCCTCTGGCCATTTCCTGAGAAATATAAAAGAGAACCGCAGTGTAGACTTTTAAATGATTTAAATAGTGTTACGGAAATATCCATGGGTAGCATTACGGAAGTATCCAAAGGTTTATCTGAAATGCCGAGAATGAAAACTACATCACAATTTAAAAGGAGCATCCATTTATCCATCCATTATTTTGGAGACTATTTTAAGCATGTTTTTATCTCATGATTCAAAAATATTATCTAGAAATAAATGGAAACACTGAAGACTTTCTTCGAGCACTATTAGTTTCCCTCAGCTTTTAACATCGTACTTGTATTTTCTAATATCACTGTAATTTGCTGCTATGGGTTCTATGAACAGCAATTGTCCATAGGCAAAAATAGGAAATGTATGTATGTATGTATGTATTTATTATATTTGTTTATACACCATTTTATCTCCCCAAAGGGGTCTCAAAGCGGCTTGACATAAAAGCATTAGTATACAATTTAAAATATATAAATATGCAAAATTATAATAGAATTAAACACAACCAGCACTAAAAAAACCACAGCTAAAATCCATCAAAATAGTTGAATACCACAGCATCCCCTGACTAGATCTTAAACACCATAATCTTGAAAATCCTGTCTGAATAAAAAGAAACAACAGCAGGGAAGGGGCCATTCTGGCTTCCCTGGGCAGGGAGTTCCAGAGTCGAGGGGAAGCCACCGAGAAGGAAGATCCGCTGTCTTGTTCCCACCAACCAGGTTTGAGATGGAGGTGGGACTGGGCGAAAGGCCTCTCCTGAAGATCTCAGGGCCTGGGCAGGTTCGTACAGGGAGATGCAGTCAGCCAAATAGCTGGACCTGAACCAGCTGAGGATTTAAAGGTCATAACCAGCACTTTGAATTGTGCCTGGAAACAGACTGGTAGCCAGTGGAACTACTGCAACAGGGGGGTTGTCCGCTAGTTAGCAACAACCTAGCTGCAGCTCTTTGAACCAGTTGAAGTTTCCAAACACTCTTCAGAGACAGCCCCACGTAGAGTGCATTACAGTAATCCAGGTGAGGTGTAACTAAGGCATGTACCACCGTGTCCAGATCTGGCTTCTCAAGGAATGGGCGCAGCCGGTGCACAAATTTTAATTGTGCAAAAACCCTCCTGGCCACTGCCAATACCTGGGCCTCCAGGTTCATCACTGAGTCCAGGAGGACCCCCAAACTGAGGACCTGTGTCTTCAGGGGAGTGAGACCCCATTCAGCACAGGCTGGATCCCTATTTTGTTTTGCAACTGTTTCAATTTGTTTGCCCTCATTCAGTCCATTATTGATGACCGGCACTGGTTTAAGGTCAGGACAGTTTCCTTAACGTTAGGTGGAGTAGTAGAGTGGGGTGTCATCTGCATACAGGTAGTAGCATACTCCAAAATTGCAGATGATCTCTCCAAGCAGTTTCATGTATATGTTAAACAGCATGAGGGACAAAATGGAACCCTGAAGTACTCCACAGGTCAACGTCCAGGGGTTCAAATAGGAGTCCCCCAGCAGTGCTTCATAGTCCCAATCCAATCTCAGTGAGACGACCCATAAGAATACAATTGAGAGCCACTGAGAGGTTCAGGAGAACCAACAGGGATACATTTCCCCTTTCTAGCTCTCTACATAGGTCATCCAGCAAGGAAATGGTTAAGCTCTCTGAAGCTGTAGGTGGTATTACTGCCTATTACAGGGAAAACCAGCTCATCCCTAATCCATCTAAAACGCAAATGTGTGCTTTTCACCTTAAGAACAGACAAGCAGCTCTAAGGATTACCTGGGAAGGAATCCCACTAGAGCATTACAGCACACCAAAATACTTAGGAGTTACCCTGGACTGTACTCTGACTTATAAGAATTGCCTGACTATCAAGCAAAAAGTGGGTGCTCAAAATAATATCGTATGAAAGCTGACTGGTACAATCTGAGGATCACAACCAGGTATAGTGAAGACATCTGCCCTTGCACTTTGCTACTCTGTGGCTGAATACACATGCTCAGTGTGGAATACATCTTACCATGTTAAAGCAGTGGATGTGGCTCTTAATGAGACATGCCTCATTATCACAGGATGTCTGCGCTCTCCACTGCTGGAGAAATTATACTTTTTAGCTGGTATTAAACTATCTGATGTCCACCGGGAAGTAGCAGCCAGCAATGAAAGGACCAAGGCATTGACATCTCCGGCCCATCCCCTGTTCGGATATCACCAAGCATGCCAATGCCTTAAATCAAGAAATAGTTTTCTAAGATCTACAGAGATACCTCAGCAAGCAAGAGCCCAAAAGTGGCAGGTTAAAACCCAGAACCTCAATCCATGGCTGATACTAAATGAGAGATTCCCTCCTGGGCACACAGAAGACTGGGCAACTTGGAGTGTGCTGAATAGGCTGTGTTCTGGCACCACGAGATGCAGAACCAACCTTAAGAAATGGGGCTACAAAGTGGAGTCCACGACATGCGGGTGTGGAGAAGAGCAAACCACAGACCACCTATTACAATGCAGTCTGAGCCCTGCCACATGCACTATGGAGGACCTTCTTACAGCAACGCCAGAGACACTCCAAGTGGCCAGCTACTGGTCAAAGGACATTTAGTATAATACCAAGTTTTTAAGTTTGTTTGTGTTTTTAAATACATTACAACTGTACCCTCAGTTCACTTCTGATACTATAAATAGATCCACCAAGGCGACCAGCACTGTCTCTAAACTTTTAGGATGTATTCACACTGCTGGCTTCTCATACAATTTGCCTCCTTGGACAACATTTACATTCCAAACAGATTAGTTTATATCAGAGTAAATTGTTCTTGAGATATGTTGGTTCCAAATGATATAGGGCTTTATGTACAAGGACTATTTAAGCGGAGATGTTCTGAACAAGTGATGTATTGATCTTGCCATCAAATGATGGTCTCTTTGAAGTGCATGGGCCAAATGGTAGGATTTTCAAGACTAGTACTTCTCAGACTTCAGCCCTATAGTTGTTGTAGACTTCAATTTCCAGGATCACTGAGGCTTGTAAGTATTGTACTAAAAAACACATGGAGGGTGCAACTCCAAGTACAGTAGCGTCTCACTTAACCAACATAAACGGGCCGGCAGAATGTTGGATAAGCGAATATGTTGGATAATAAGGAGAGATTAAGGAGAAGCCTATTAAACATCAAATTAGGTTATGATTTTACAAATTAAGCACCAAAACATCATGTCATACAACAAATTTGACAGAAAAAGTAGTTCAATATGCAGTAATGCTATGTAGTAATTACTGTATTTACGAATTTAGCACCAAAATATCAAGATATATTGAAAACATTGGCTACAAAAATGCGTTGGATAATCCAGAACGTTGGATAAGCGAGGGTTGGATAAGTGAGACTCTACTGTATATGTATTACACTCTGAGCTTCAGAGCGTGAAGATAGTACTGAAATCTTCCTTCCATTCATTAGTTTTTGCTTACAGTAATGCCTTATTCTAAGATGGAGCAAACTGGCAAAGGCTTTTCTATGTGAAGGTAGAGCTTTTTACATTTCTTCCCTCAGATTTGAACCATGTGGGCATTTCCTTCTTAACCATTCCCCCTTTTTGATTTAATTCTTCTTCGCTGACTTTTCCTTCCTCACTTCTCAGTAGAGAGGACAGTTATCCCATAGTATTTTTTTTACATTTTTAAAGGCATGCTTTAGCTTTCAAGACATGCACAAGCAGCACCACGCTCCTTTCCCCCTCTTAAAACATATGGTTAATATTTGGCTACCTTCTGCAGCTTTAAAACCAGGTGTGATGTAACTCCCCATAAAAGTGCACCCTGGGGTGATAACCGCATGCCTTCTTGCTCTAGACTTCTCTTTCCTATTGATAAAAGTTTCTCAATAGACTAAATGACCAGTTACTTCCAGTTGTTACTTTTGTGCTACTTTTGTTTGTTTCACAATTAAGAATAGAGAGATTTTAAACATTAACCACTTTTCCCTGACTGCCTTTTAAAATTGCCTTTTCGACAGCAACGATGTAAACAAGATGAATCAGTGAACAATATCATTGTTCTCCTGGAAAAATAGGGCAGCCTATAAATAAAGTTTATTGTTATTGTTGTTGTTTTTGTTGTTATGGTGATGCCTTTGTAATGCATCTTTTTTTAAGTTAAAAAATAGTCCAGTAAACAAAAGAATTGACATGGAAAACAACTTTGAATATGTTTTAAGAATTTTAACTGTTTTTAAAACCATTTATATTTAATTCTATTTTAATGTTTGTATATTTTTAGGTTTTAAATTGTATTGCACTGGTTTTATTGTGAACCACTTGAAGTATCTGTTGTAGGGAGAAAAAGCTGGGTATAAATAAACAGAAGCAGCAGCAGCAGCAGCAGCTGCACTGAGATTAAATAAATATTGAAAAGCAAAACAAAATAATATTCCCATGAAAGAGTCATGTATAATATAAACAAATTCCTCACTTTTGAGCAATCTCTGATAATCCACTCCTTGTTATTTATGTTTGTAGCTTTGCACTGATGCTTAGCTGCAACCCATGTCTGATTGTGAAATAGCAGAGCAGTTGATATATACAAGGGAGAGAGGCATATGTGAGAGATGCATTCTAAGATATGTGGCTCCTTCAGGATCATCCTGTTACCTAAGCCATCATGTCTCCTGTCAGCCTTCTCTTCTGCAGACTAAACATGCCCAGCTCTTTCCACCGCTCCTCATAGGGCTTGTTCTCCAGACCCTTGATCATTTTAGTCGCCCTCCTCTGGACACCTTCCAGCTTATCAACATCTCCCTTCACTTGCGGTGCCCAGAACTGGACACAATGTGATTCCAGGTGTGGTCTGACCAAGGCAGAATAGAGGGGTAGCATGACTTCCCTGGATCTAGACACTATATTCCTATTGATGCAGACCAAAATCCCATTGGCTTTTTTCGCCTCCGCATCACACGTACTGCTGTTGAGCCAGGTGCCCCCTATCCTGTATCTTTGCATTTCATTTTTTCTGCCTGAGTATCTTGCGTTTGTCCTGGTTGAACTTCATTTTGTTAGTTTTGGCCCATCTCTCTAATCTATTCAGATCGTTTTGGATTCTGCTCCTGTTTTCTGGAGTGTTAGCTATCCCTCCCAATTTGGTGTCATCTGCAAACTTGATGATCGTGCCTTCTAGCCCTTCATATAAGTCATTAATAAAGATGTTGAACAGAACCGGGCCCAGTACGGAACCCTGCGGCACTCCACTCGTGACTTCTTTCCAGAATGGAGAAGACGCATTGGTGAGCACCCTTTGAGTTCATTCGCTTAGCCAATTACAGATTCTCTTTTGCCTAAACCATATTTGACTAGTTTGTGTGCCAGAAGGTCATGGGGGACCTTGTTGAAGGCCTTACTGAAATCCAGATAGGCTACATCCACAGCATTCCCTGCATCTACCCAGCTTGTAACTCTCGCAAAAAAAGAGATCACATTAGTCTGGCATGACTTGTTTTTGATAAATCCATGTTGACTATTAGCGATGACCACATTCCTTTCTAAGTGTTTGCAGACCACTTCCTTAATTATCTTTTCCAAAATCTTGCCTTGTATCGACGTGAGGCTGACCGGACAGTAATTGTTTGGGTCAGCCTTTTTTCCCTTCTTGAAGATAGGGATCACATTTGCCCTCCTCCAATCTGCTGGGACTTCTCCCGTTCTCCAGTAAGTCTCAAAGGTGATTGCCAATGGTTCCAAAATGACTTCCACTAGTTCCTTCAATAAGAAGGAACCATGCTGTCCGCTCTTAACAAAGCTAGAGATGTCCAGCAAGATTAATATAGTCATGGCCCCCAGCAATCTCCAAGCAAACACAATCCAACAGGGCAATTTAAGTTGTCACTTTTGCACAACTAGGTCAGAACCCATGTCAAAAAGGGTTCAGAAATATGCTCTGAATTTCTCTGCTGCCAATTCTGCCCCAGCGATTAAGCAGAGGGAGGTAGTTGCTTCAGGCATTAGGGGCTGGAAGGTGACAACAAAATGTAGGTAGGAGAGAGAGTTGCATGCCACATGGCTGGCCCCGCCGCTACTCCTAAGCAAGCCTGATGCCTTAAGGTGTGGTGGCCAATGCTGTCTCCTCACAATGTGCATGGATTTGCTGATGATCCAAACTGTGAGACAATTAAATCAAAGTTATGACAAGGTTACATTGTGGAACATACTGATTTTCAGGTTTTACTTATAATGCTCAGAATGAAAAGAGCCATGTAGTACTTAAACGCAACCAGGAAATACCTGCATCCTCTAATTTTCACTGGCTTTTATTGAACTGTACTCTTTACACCAAGTGAATCAGTCATAGTAGTCATCATGATGTGATTTATTCCAATCCTTTTAGTGCAGAACATCATAAAATAGATATTTGTAGCTTGCAATAGTTATAGTGAACAAGGCATTTTTTCTAATTGTGAGAGTCTAAGTAGTTAAAACTTTTCTTTTACTAGGCACACTCTGTCAGCTAATTATTCTGAAATTGTTTATCTGAGAAGGCTCTTGTACAATCTCTGGCATTAGGTTTACTATCAGTAAGCTTGGCAGCTCTTTTAGATGTGATGCCTGATGTTAGGTGGAAGATCGGCAAGATGCCCATGAATGGTTTATGTATGTTGATTTACTTTCTGGAACCCCCAGTGATGAGATGGGTTAAACCATTGTGCCAGCAGGACTGCTGACCAATAGGTCAGCGGCTCAAATCTGGGAAGAGCTGGTGAGCTCCCTCTGTCAGTTCCAGCTCTCCATGCAGGGACATGAAAGAAGTCTCCCACAAGGATGGTAAACAAACATCCGGGTGTCCCCAGGGCAATGTCCTTTCAGATGGCCAATTCTCTCACACCAGAAGCAACTTGCAGTTTCTCAAGTTACCCCTGACACAGAAAAAAATACTCTCTGTAAAAAAAATTAGAATGGGGATGGAGCACCCAAAAATTTAGGGATCAAAACAATCTTCTAAAAGTCAGATACCTCCTAGAAATTCTGATTCTATGATTTACTATTTGGCTGTGTTTGTGAACACTGAGTGCTCACCAATGCTTCCTCTTCATCCTGGAAAGAAGTGACGAGTGGAGTGCCACAGAGTTTTGTCCTGGGCCTGGTTCTGTTCAACATCTTTATTAATGACTTAGATGAAGGGCTAGAAGGCATGATCACCAAGTCTGCATATGTCACCAAATTGGTAAGGATAGCTAATACTCCAGAAGACAGGAGCAGAAGTCAAAACGATCTTAACAGATTACAGAGATGGGCCAAAACTAACAAAATGAAGTTCAACAAGGACAGATGCAAGATACTCCACTTAGACAGAAAAAATGAAATGCAAAGATACAGGAAGGGGAACGCCTGGGTTGAAAACATGTTAAACATGAGTCAACAATGTGATACAGCGGCAAAAAATGCCAATGGGATTTTGGCGACTAAAATTATCAAGGGTCTGGAGAACAAGCCCTATGAGAAGCGGCTGAAAGAACTGGGCATGTTTAGCCTGCAGAAGAGAAGGCTGAGAGGAGACATGATAGCCATGTATAAATGTGTGAAGGAAAATCATAGGGAGGAGGGAGCAAGCTTGTTTTCTGCTGCCCTGCAGACTAGGACGCAGAACAATGTCTTCAAACTACGGGAAAGGAGTTTCCACCTGAACATGAAGAAGCACTTTCTCACTGTGAGGGCTGTTCGGCAGTGGAACTCTCTGCCCTGGAGTGTGGTGGAGGCTCCTTCTTTGGAGGCTTTTAAACAAAGGCTGGATGGCCATCTGTCAGGGGTGCTTTGAATGCGATTTTCCTGCTTTTTGACAGGAGGTTGGACTGGATGGCCCACGAGGTCTCTTGCAACTCTATGATTCTACATCTGGCTTAGGTAGGGGGTTGGACTGGATGGCCCACGAGGTCTCTTCCAACCCTATGATTCTATAATTCTGTGTAGGCCATTTGCACCTCTTTTATTTTTTTTTTAAGGGACTGTTTGCAAAACAGACTTTACTGATAAAAATCTGATTATATTACAATTTTTTTTTATCATTGCCGCTTGCCATATTGCTGTGACTTTGGATATAGCAAATGGTTATATCAAGGAGGTAATGGCCACAGTTCCACAAATGAGTAACAGAATTCTCCTGTAAGATTATGTAGTTCAATATTTGCATTTTTAAAGGTTTAGCAACTGAATGCTCCAATATAATAATTTAAGAACTAAATTCTGATTTAGTTGTTAAGACCTTTAAGGGCCATTTCTAATAACTATGCTCACTGAAAATAACAAATTACTAATTTCTAACAGAGGTAGCTTATGAGCATTTGCACTAATGGACAATGTTCAGATACACATTTTTTGAAAAGTTCAATTAATTATTTCAGAGCTGGTAATAACACGTCTGGTAATATTCATCCTTCAAACTTGAGTGCTAATCTCTGGAATGATGTACTTTTTACCTAATATTTAAAGTACTTTTTAATTAATATTGCTGAGTTCTGGTTCTTGTGTCCAATGTCTTATTTGAGTTGCATCTATTTGTTGGTATCTTTGTGTTTGGTTCTCTTTATTTGATTGTGCTCTCTCCCAGATTGACCCTGACACCGAAGGCAGAAGGTCACTCTGTTACAATACCACATACAGCTCCATATATTTAATTACACTTTATAGACTTCTGATTAAAGCATCTGAGGATCTGATCTATATTTATTCATCTACATACAGTTCCTATACACAGATAGAGTTCCTAATTCTGAGTTCAGAAGCTTTCTATGGCATGTAAACAATGTAACAAACTGTTTCATCAGATGTATTTTGGGCAGTTGTTTGAAGACATAGGAGGAGGTCTGGTTAATGAAATCCATAGTACTTTGTGTATCTGTCCATGGCAATGGAGTTATAGTATCATTACCATCATTGCCATTATAATATCACTATCAGCATCATCATTGTCATGATAAATTTTGTTACTTGCTTCTCATCACACAGACAAAACACAAAATCATTAAACTATATGGACTAAAAATATACACAAAGATTAAAATACTAATACTAATAAAATGTAACATTAAATTCATAATGTAAAATTTCTGGGTAAATGTGAATCTAGGCAGTTTTATTTAAAAATGTGCAAAGGTATAAGCCTAAGGAATACATATTTGTCAACCGTTTGTGAGATCTTTGAACAGTAAGTGTTATGTAAGCTCTACAGATGTGAAAATATTAGTTCTGGCTACAATCCCAAATGCACTTGTTTCAGCAAACCCTTTACTGCCTTAATGCATTGAGGCCCTTGAAAAGTTTCCTTAAGAACATTATAATACATGGCATTTGGAAAGACTGTAAATGTTGATGTAATGATATTTCTGAACAAACAGTTGGCATATGAAGGAGAAATTATTGAAGCTTAAAGGCTTTTCTGCAGAAACCCCCGGTTGCCTTTCCTAATGCGCTTAATGGATGTCTCAGCCTCTTACTTCCTAAACGAAACCCCATCTCCAGTTAGCAACTCAAAATATTGAATGAGTTAAGAGCTGGATTGAAACAATACTTGGTTTTGTCAACAAACTGACATAGCTATACCTTAATAACAGTGTTCTCCACCTGTGGGTCTCCAGGTGTTTTGGACTACGACTCCCAGAAATCCCTGCCTGTTTACCAGCTGTTAGGATTTCTGGGAGCTGAAGGCCAAAACATCTAGGGACCCACAGGTTGAGAACCACTGCTCTAGAATATGTTTCTAGTTACCCCCAAAATTGAATATTTTGATGCAGCCACTGGGATAGAGAACTGGATTGGGACCATCACACTGGCCCCCAGCCAGTGTGGACTCTTACTTCTTTCTCAAGGATTGGTTTCTCCAAAGTTCCCTCCTGAAGTTGCTCCATGGGGGGAAAACAAATAGGTCCATGATAGGACTCCAGTAGGGTCGACTTACTATAAGTAACAAAAGGAAAATATTTTGCTGCCATAGCTTCTGGTATGTGTTAAAAACAGTGTGTGTTTTGGCTCTAAAATCTCACTGCAGTGAAGTTTTGAACATAACCAATATTGCTGATAGTTTCTAGATCTAAGACATTTTTGAATAGTTCTTTATAAGGTTTCAGAGTATGTGCACAACATCTAGTCTATTATAGACTATCATTTGTCCTTTGTTTATTATATTCTATTCTATTATGAGCTTGTTTGAACATTGGATTATGATTCTATAGACCAGGGCTCCAATCCCCACTTGGCCATGGAAACCCACTGGGTGACCTTACAGTGTCTAACCCTTTAATAAATTGTATCTATTCTTCATGACTTTTGGGGTAACTTATATCTTTCTCTGTAGTGTATCTATCTTTTGTATATAAAATGTATAAATGGCTTCAAGAAATGTATCAAGACATAGCCCAGAGACAATCAACTCTCCATGGCCCAGCAAAGATAATCACCCGAGAACAGGAAGGCTGGATAAGCCCCTCTGGCTGTTTCCCAAACCAGGTAATCACTAGATCCATTGTTTATGCGTTGGTAGAGATAGGTGACTTCCCATGTCAGCCCAGGCAAACCCAAAACAGTTTGTCTAGCTATATGGTTCACTTGAAGCGGAGAGATTTCAGCCTGCAGAAACAGAAGCTCAGAGTATGTGCATTTGTTAAACCTCTTTTATTGACATCCAAGTTCTTGATTACCCAAGATGAGCACCTTTGTCCCTTGAGTTTTGTTTCCTAAGATCCATATTTTCATTTTCCCTAGACTGTGCCCTCCCAAGGGGAATCTCTGCAGCTGATTGGTCCTTTGCTCTGACCCGTTCCCGGCTGCCATTCTCCCTTCCAGTCAACCCTGCACAGATCCTCTAACCAGCCTTTTTTCCCTTCAGGGGAGAGAGCAGGAAGTCTGAATTGCTGTCAGAACTGTATGTCTTGTATTTCTCTATATTCTTATGCTTGTACATTTTGAAGCACATGACTGTAGTGTACTTGCATTTTTTTTGGCCAAACTGTAATAAACACAGTACCTATGAATACACTCAACCTAAAGCACCCTATATTATACTCCTCTTCTGCCCAGTATTATTTATCACACAGGATTGTTTAACTGTGAAATAGGTGATTTACTGGAGTAATCTTGAACCATCTGGTGTGGAAGATGGTGGATTTTTACAAAAGGAAGAGTTGCTAACCATCTGGAGAGGTAAAGAGGTCACTGGCATTCATGCTAAGGATTTCTGCAGTCACCTGTAATAACATCCAAGGTGGGCAACCCTATACCCACCAACATGGATATGTCACCATATGCATTGAGATTTGCATTCAAATACATTTCTGCAGAATAAGTAGAGGCCTAGTGGGCAAACAACTGTAGTGTAGATCTTAGCCTTGAGTTGTTCAGACATTTTTGAGTCACACAGAATGCCATTTCAACCAGACTGCATTTATTCGTGACCGTACATCTGTCATTGTGTCACCATAGATGGAGACCAGTGACCCTAGATATTGGGTTGGCCTTTTGGGTGGCCTTTTTTAGTGCTTGTCCATTAATTTGAATTGTATTTCCAATTTGAAGGCCACATTCCAGATACTCTGTTTTTAGATATGTTCGGTTGAAGTCCATTTTCATTGAGACTATCACTTTATGTCTGAAGCTGTTGTTGGAGGACTGCATGTTTTTGGTGGCCGAGTGCTATGTCATCTGCATATAGGAGTGTCCAGAGATGCATAGTCTGCAAATCTGCTGTAGCAGTGTCCGTGCAGAGTATGAATAGTAATGGTGAAAGTGCTGATCCTAGATGCATGCCAACAGTGATATTGAAGGGTGGCGAAATCCCTGCAGGGCAATGAACCATACTTGTCGTATTATTGTATAGTACTGTTATTAATATGTTTACATGTTTTATGCTTTAATTATTGTATTATTTAAGTTTGATTTGGTTGTATGTTTACTATTACTACATTGTATTCTTTCTGTTGTAAGCCACCCCAAGTCCTTTCAGGGAGAGGGGGTGGGATATCTATTATCATTATGATCCACACCATCAAAGGTTTTAGAATAATCTATAAAACAGAAATAGAAGTTTTCCTGAAATTCCCTGCCTTCCTCCATTATCCAGCAGATATTGGCAATTTAGTCTCTCATTCCTCTGCCTTTTCTAAACCCCTGCTTGCACATTTGGCAAGTCTTGCTCAATGTATTGCTGGAGTCTACCTTGCAGGATCTTGAGCATTACCTTACACACACACACACACACACACATATACATACACACCAAGCATGTAGCCAAGGGTGTGGTTTAGGGGTTCAAACCACCCCTGAATTTTCCAAGTTAAAAAAAAAATCAACTAGTTAACCAAATTCCCATGCTAAGTATATGAGAAGCAAAATCTGAGTCCCTCTAGTACTTCAAGCGTGATCTCAACCAAATTTTGTTTATTCACACTGTCATTACCTACCTTTCTACCAATTTATATTGCAATAGCAGCAATAGTTGACATAGTGGAAGCAACCAAGTTGGTCTACTGGCAGCAGGCAGGCAAAACCTAAGGCATAGGACAGTGGCGGGTGGCGGGTTGACTTAGATTGCAGGTGAAGACTGAGGAAAATGCAGTATTTGCCACTGGTTTGTCTAACATAAACTATGGAACAGGAACAAAGACAAGAAACTGTGTCATTGTTAGGCCTTGAACTTTATATGAACAAGACTGTTTCTGATGACCAAGTGAAAGCTCAGTTAATGCAAAATCCACAGACTCAGTTGCCAGGATATGTATTTCCTCTGGATAAGAAGACGCACCTAAGATTTCAACCCAAATGGTTCAGCAGATTTCCCTGGTTAGCTACTCACTGCATGTACAAGTTGCTCTCTATAAGTACGGCGTGGTGTTTGGAGGAGAAGTTGGGGCAAAAGTGTTCATCAGAAGCTTGGTGCATTGGTGATTAAACCATTTGTGCAATTGGAAAATGCAATAGAAGTCTTCAGTAGACACCAACAAACACAGTACCATCAAAACAATTTGTGCTTGGCTGAAAATTTCTTGCTAATTCACACTAGAAAACATCTTGATGATAAAGGAAATAAGAAAGCAGAAGAAAACTGAAAGAAACTTCTGCCAATTGTGGAAACTATTGTTCTTTGTGGCTGACAAGAGCTGGCTTTAAGAGGGAGCAATGATTCAGGACCTGTTACCTGTGAAGAACCTTTGCACATGATGATAATTTCAGGGCTTTGTTGAGATCTCATGCCGGATCAGGAGACACTGGTCTGAAAAGTCATCTTGGAAAAAAAGTTTCAACCCCTCCCATTTTTTTTCTGGTCACAGGCCTGTATGTATGTATGTGTGTATATCTCTCTCTATCTCTCTATAAAAATGTACTGTCCGCTTGTAGGACCGAATTAGCAACAAAACCACTGGAGCAAATAACACAAGATTTGACAACAAAATGCCTCACTACCCAATGACAGACAACCACAAAGAAAAAACATACACACACAAAGAAAAGGACTTAAAGCCCCCCCTCCAATTAACAACAATATACAGCGCATGCAGAAGAAACACTGCCCATTTAAAAACTCTAAAATCAGGACAGTAAAATAAAGAACTACACTCTGAAAATTCCAGACAGGAAACAACCTGAGCCAGCTAACACCTCCCAACAAAGGATTCCCCCAGTGAGGAAGCAGCTAGGCTTTGAAGCCGCAAGGCCATTAAATGGTACTCAAGATGACTAATTTCAGAATTCATACTTGCCTTCAACAGACAAAAGTTCTTTCTCCCACCCTGGACATTATACCACAGGTATATAAACCCTGCCACAGCAACGCGTGGCCGGGCACGGCTAGTACGGTGTGTATGTATGTATGTATGTATGTATGTACACACATACATATATACATACAAACACACACACCTCGCTGAAACGGTGAAGGCGCGGGAGAAGGTGAGGAGGCGGGGCAAGTAATCCGGACGCTTTTCAGTTTTGAAAGCAACCTGCTGGCTATTGAAGCGCGCGCGAGCTTGTATGGGCGCGCGCTCTCTGTCTCTCTCAGTCAGGCGCGCGCTCTCCTGACCCGCTTGAGTGACAAGCGCGAGCCGGCTGTGGCTCCGCCCCCACCTTCAGTGTATTTTTGCCTGGGAACTGAGGCGAGGAGACTCACATTGAGACCGAGCGAGCGGGACAGAGGCTGCAAGAGAGGGAGCGAGCTTGGGTTACGCATTGCGGCTGCGGCGAACCGGAGCCGGCTGAAGCGAAGGGAAGAATCGCCAGCAGTGGCTTGAGGTCGCCAGCCTGCCAAGCGAGGAGGGGAAATTTAAGCTTTCCTTATTGCTGGGCTGACCGAAGTGGGCGGAGCCTATAGCCGCTACCTATCCATTCAGTCACCTAAAATGGCTGGAGAGAGGAGGAGGAGGTGGAGGAGGAGGTGAGGCCCAGCTGAAAGGAGAGCGTGTGCGCGCGCACGCGAGAGCGGCCCCTCGCAGAGCAACGCGGTGCGCGCGCTTCATGGCGTCAAGAGCTGCTGCTACTGCTGCCCGCTGCCCACAAGGAGGGTCCACAGCCTGAGGCGCCTTGCCTCGCCTCGCCACCTTGGAGCCATGTCGGCCGCGCAAGAGGAGAGCTCCGTCAGGGTCGCCGTCCGGTGAGGAATGAGGGGAGAGGGAAGGGCACACACTGTTTGGTGGGCAGCCATTGGCTTTTGAGGCCAGCCAGGCGAAGGGACAGCTCTCTGGGCGCAACACCGCCAACCTGTTCCCCTCGCCTGATTGGTTCCCCGGAGCAAATGACGTCACGAAGGCCCTCTATGGGCGAGGAATGATAGCCAGAGATTGCCTTCCTCTCAAGGGATGGTGGGCCTGAGATGCTTGCTGCTGAGTTGGCTTCCAGGCAGCTCTCCTTTGCATCTGTTCCATGCAGGAGTTTGGTTTCCTTCAGCTACTGCATATTTCATCTCAGGTGTTTAATGATGCATCAGCTGCCCCTGCTGTGTGCTTTATTTGATTTCATGTGCCTACTGCGTTCCAGCCTTTTGGAAATAGCATCCATAACTGGGTTGCTGTGTGTCTTTCAGGATGTATGGCCATGTTCTAGAAGCTTTCTCTCCTGATGTTTCGCCCACATCTGTGGCAGGTATCTTCAGAGGTTGTGAGGTATGTTGGAAACTAGGCATGGGAGGTTTATATATCTGTGTAAGAAAGAACTCTTGTCTGTTGGAGGCAGGTGTGGATGTTGTAATTAACCACCTTGATTAGCATTTGATGGCTAATCAAATAATTATTTGATCAGCATATTATTTGAGAACAGAGAAATGCTGGACCACTGTAACAACTACCATGTCAGACTACACAGAGAAGCCACTGAAATCCACAGGCATGTGGACAATTTCAACGGAAAGGAGGAAACAATGGAAAAGAACAAAATCTGGCTATCAGTATTAAAAACTCTAAAATCATATCAGTAAATAAAGAACAACACTCTGAAAACAGAGAAATTCCAGACATGAAACAATCAGGAATAGCTAATACCTCCAAAAAAGGATTCTCCCAGACAGGAAGAATCCAGGCCTTGAGGCCATAGGGCCACCAAATGCTAATCAGGTGATTAATTACAACATCCACACCTGCTTCTAACAGACAAGAGTTCTTTCTCCCACCCTGGACCTCACACAGATATACAAACTTCCCTTGCTTAGTTTTTCCAATATACTTCACAACCTCCGAGGATGCCTGCCACAGATGTGGGCGAAACGTCAGGAGGGAAAGCTTCTGGAACATGGTGACTCACAGCAACTCAGTGAGAATGGCCATGAAAGCCTTCAACAATACAGCATTCATAACCTTTTGGAGAAAGCACCTTTTGGAGATCATAACTTTTTAGAAAAGCATGACCTTTCAGAGAAGAGCCAAAAACCTTTTAGGGTAGAATCTTCTCTTGTGGTATATAACCAGATGTAATTATTTAAGGCAATGCTTTCAGTTGTTAGACTGAATGAATGAATGAAACTTTATTTATAGGCTGCCCTCTCTCCCTGAAGGGGCTCAGGGCGGCTCACAACAAAATGTTCAATGACAAAAATTCAATGTCGACAGTAATACATAAACGGATCAATAAACAACTTAGTAAATTAAAAATCAGCATTAATGAACAAGATATAAAACAAGTCCACATAATTACTAACATATTAAATACTTAAAATATCATTTAAAATTTCTAAAATTGGACTAAAATTGTTGGGGGAATGGAAAACAACAATTTAACAGGGTGGATGTTAGCAGTTAGGTAAGGTGCAAATAGATGTACTTAATCCTCCTCCTCTCCATAAGCTAAATTGCATAAATGTGTTTTTAATAGCTTTTTGAAGGAGAGGAGGGAGGAGACCATTTTTAACTTGTTAGGGAGTTCCAGAGGTGGGGAGTGGCCACGGAGATGCCTCCCCCCTCCTTCTCACCAACCTGCTTTCTCTGATTTGTTAGAAAAACAGAGATTTTGTCAGTGCATAAAAAACAGCAGAGTTTTAAAAGTGTATATATATATATATATATACACACCCTCCCATAAAACCACTTGTTTTATATTATGAACTCAAGAGACTAAAAATGAAGTAGACTTGAACAGGCCCGCAGCCAGAAAAAAAATTGGGAGGGGTTGAAACTCCCCCCTCCCCAAGATGACTTTTCAGGCCAGTGTTTCCTGATCTGGCACAAGATCTCCACAGGGTCCTGAAATTACCATCATCATGCAAAGGTTCTTCACAGGTGATAGGTCCTGAATCTTTGCTCCCTCTTGTTGGCCACAAAGCTCAGTTATTTCCACAATTGGCAGAAGCTTCTTTCTGTTTTCTTCTTATTTCCTTTGTCATGATGACGGGTTACATCAAAACATTTTCCACTATGAATCGGTATGAAGTTTTCAGCCGAGCACATGTTGTTCTGATGGTACTCTGGTTTTGGTGTCTATTGAAGACTTCTTGCTGAAGTATAATTAATTTCAAAGTAAGTACCACACAATTAACAGGACATAACACTTTCAATCTAGGAACACAACATTGTTCAAATTTTGTTACATAGTGTAATGAATCATGGAGAGTGGTAGCTTTACAAGGTCTAGGTTTCGCTAGGAGAGAGTGCTGGTGCCTAACCAAACTGCAGTTCCTAGAATTCAACAGAATTAAGCCATGGCAGTTAAAGGGGTGTCAGATTGCATTCATTCTACAGTTAGTGTATAATTGGCTATGGAAACCCACTGGATGTCCTTGGGCAAACCCCCTTTTCTATGAAGGGGAGAAAAGTATGGCCCTTTATTTTGTGTATCTCGTGCACTCCAAATGAGAGCCAGCATTGTGTAATGGTTTAGGTCTTGGACTAGAGACCAGGGGTTCAACTATGCTGTAGAAGTATTGCAGTTTGCCCTCACATTAGCTGCCATGGCTCAATGCTGTGAAATCCTAGAAGTTGTACTTTTGGGAGGCACCAGCACTCTGGCAGGAAAGGCCAAAGACCTTGTAAAGCTGCAACTCCAGTAATTCCATAGCATTACGCCATAGCAGTCCAAGTGCTGTCAAAATGCATTAATTTTGTAGTGTTTGCACCCCAGGATTTGAATCTCCACTTGGACATGGAAAACCACTGAATGACCTTGGGCAAACCTCTGAACAAACATTGTCAAAAAATCCCTTGATAGTCACTGTAGGGTTTCCAAAAGTCAGAAGGAAGACAACAACAACAGCAGTGTGCTCCAATGATAAAAGAATGGAGGGAAATCCACATATTGGGCCTGGTCTCTGTCCAAACTCAAGATGGTTCCTAGTCTTGTCCTGGATTTCAGCATCTTTTGAGCAGTCAGTACATAGGATGCTTTTAAGTTATTCTCCTGGGTGCTAAACTACCATAACCATGTTGATTCCATTGTTGTTATGATCCTTCTGTTGGCTAATAGGCTGTAACTGCATTGTGTAGCTACAATTCTAAAACTCCCAGGGAGTGAGAGATTTGGTTACAGATGGAAAATTGCAACATTGCTCTATTGCACTAAAATAATTAAAGCATTAACGGTAGAACCTGTGTTTCACCTAGGCTTGTGGCAACAATTTCCTGCCTCTCATCAAAGTTACCCAAGAGGTTTCTTGGTTCTAATAATGTTTTTCATTGGCAGTCATCAAATAGATGAAGCATTTAACGAAGTGCTAATTCTCCAGTTACACAAAATGCATGGTGTCCATTTTGCTCAAGTGGTGCTCGACACATGAATAAGAGCTTACAGAGTTACCTGCCAAAGTTACCTGAGAACGTAATCCTTCAGGTTCTGCATGCATGGAGACAAGGCTATCTCACACCTTTGCTTTCTGTGAGGCACAGTTTGATATAGTAAGCAAACTTTAACAGAAAACTAAATGGTCCATGCATAATAACATGACATCCAAATGAACTTTCCCCTTGGTTTGTATCACCCAGATATATAAAACTGCTAGGGTAGAAGAAGAAAAAATCAAGTTAAGCTTTTTCAATAGACATTTCTTGCTCAAAATTTATGGTGTCAAAATGACCACCATGTTATTCCCCCAAATACTGATGTAACATTACAGTATAAGTACAATGCGTATTCGGACATAGCATTTACATCCTATGGACTTTATGTTTTCCAGGAGTTAAATGAGTCTACACCAGGGATGGGAATTTGTACCCTTTGAACTGCTTTACTGCATATCCCATTAGTCTGAGTCAGCAGAGATGATGATGTTCTCAGGGCTGACGGTTTCAGCCAAGCAACATGGGAAGAGCTGCATTTTATCCTCTCTTGCAATACATTCGCAAATCTCATAGTACTAGTTTTTATCTGGATTTCGACTGTATGAAATAAAGATCATGGGGAATGAACAATACTATGTATTCTTTCCGGTGATGCATTATAACACAGCCAGACTATCATGCTATGAGAGATGGATTTAGTTTTCATGGTTGTGCTACAGACCTTTATTGTACATTGTAGCATTGATGATGTTGTAGAAGAGACTAGTATGATGGATGGAGATGGATGGGTGAAATTAGGTTACTGTCATTTGATAATACTCGTATTTCATGGGAGTTTGGCATTGCTTCCAGTTTAATGCCTGAAAAGGCAACACCCAGTAAAAAGTAAGATAAAACCTGATGAACACTGTAGGCCTTTCTTTTTTAAAATATGTGATGATAGAACATTCAATCTGTCATTTATTAGTGTTAAAGTCCACATAAACTCTCATCATTGGCTTTACAACTGGGTAATAGAATAAAGGAAATGTTTCACATTGATATAGGATTATTACTACTATTATTAAAGTTAATATATTATATGTGTACTGTCCCTTCTTGTGAATAAATAGACATCCTAGAGGGAAACCATATTTGATTGGCCATTGATGGAAATAATTTACTCAGCCCTAGATATTAATGCACTGAATGTAAGAAGATTACAGTGTGCAGTGGACCCTTGATATCTGCTTTTCATTTGATTCCAGGATCCCCACATTGATACTAAAATCTGTAGATGCTTCGCTCCCATTACATGTAAAGATGTAATAAAACTGTGTCTCTTATATAAAATGGCAAAATCAATGTTTGTTTTTTGGAATTTATTTTACTATTTTCAAGCCATAGATAGTTGAATCTGTGGGTATGAAAAAGGGAATTAACAGTATAATGAACTGTTGCCTACTTTGAGATGATGGCTGTGGTCCAGAGAAGTATGCAGATTATTTGGTCATGTTAATGGGCTTAAACTTATGTCTCTAACAGTAGCTCTTCATGCCACATAGCAAGCTGTTTTTGAATAGCATAAGATTCAGCACTACCTCCACCCCCAGTTATGATATGGGATGAGGAGGGGCCCGTCATTCAAATTAATTGGTGGCAAAAGCTTAAAAGGCTTAGGTAATGTTTAGAATCTTCAGTTAAAAAATAAATGTATTTTAACTCTGCGAAAGCACTATCATTTTTATGCTCAAATATTGAAATATTTAAGGCAAAAACAATCTAGCACATTGGTTACCAGACTTTGGTACTCTGGGTGTTTTGGACTTCAGTGCCCAGTAGCTCTAAGGCAGTGATTCCCAAAGTGGGTGCTACCGCCCCCTGGTGGGAACTGCGGTGATCCAGGGGGGCAGTGATGGCCACAGTTGCATTTGGGGGCGGGGCCAGGGGAGGGACGGGGCCTCTTCCCAAGTGCCGGAGACAGGGCTGAGCCCCTGAGGCGTCTGTTAAGACACAGGTGATGGAGCTAGAGGAGTGGGCGTGGCTTCTTCCCAAGAGCCCGAGACAGGCCTGAGTATAGCTCTCCTGAGGCACTTGTTGGGACACAGAGGGCGGAGCTAGGGAAGGGGGCTGGGCTTCCTTCCAAGAGCCCAAGACAGGGCTGAGCCTGTATACCTCTCCTGAGAAGCCTTTTAGGACTAAAGGGTGGGGCTAGGGGTGGGGCCGGGGCCTCTTCTCAAGAGCGTGAGACAGGGCTGAGCCTCTGTATGCCTCCCCTGAGGCGCTTGTTAGAACACGGGGATGGGGTATAGAGGTTCAGCCCTGTCAGGCACTTGGGAAAAGGCCCTGCCTCTCCTCTAGCCCCGCCCCCTGTGTCCTGGCAGGCGCCGCAGGACAGGGATAGAAGCTCACCCCTTCCTCAGAGCTCATAACTCCGCCCATCCCAGTCCTGGCTGCCCATTTGTGGCCCCACCCACTTTCCCTCCCAGCCCTGCATCTTGGACTAGGGGAGAGGCTCAGCCCCGCCCTCTTGAGCAGGAGCCACGCCCACCTCTCTAAGCCATGCCCCCCTTTCCAGGGGGCGCTGAGTAATATTTTTTCTGGAAAGGGGGCGGTAGGCCAAATAAGTTTGGGAATCTGCTCAAAGGCATTGAGGAGTGCCGAGAACTGAAATCCAAAATATCCAGAGGACCAAAGTTTGGAAATCCTTGTTATAACATTCTTAATATATACTAGTCAGAGATGACTTTAATGTGCATTAATGGCATATGATACATCCAGTGATCTCTGTGCTGTTATTGCTGCTAGTATTTAAACAGTTATATTGATTACAGTCAAAATAGCTCCTTGGTTATATTTGAAGTTAGTCATGGATTAGGATTTTTTTTTTAGCAGTCTTGTCCTCAGGATGCATCTCTATTCTGTTAGACTGGTCTGGCAACCATCTGTATTTTGATTACTGTAAGATTGCTGTAATGCACCCTTTGTTGAGTTGCCCTTGAAGAACATGGGTAAAATTCAGCCAGTACAAAAATATGATTGCTAAGTTATAAACTGATGTGACTATAAGCACATCTACACTGTAGAGTTAATGCAGTTTTATACTAGTTTAACTGCTATGACTCAATGCTATGGAATCGTGGGGATTGTAATTTTGCAAGACCTTTAGCTTCTCTGCCAAAGAGTGATGGTGCCTTCCAAAGTTACATCTCCCAGGATTCCATAGCACTGAGCCATGTAAGTTAAAGTGGTGTCAGACTGTATTAATTCTACAGAGTATATATACACTCTGTCACCGCAGTATTGAAATATAGGTAATTGTTGGTTGTTTCCTGACTAAATTCATGGAGATGGTTTTAAATCTATAAAGGTCTTAGGAATCTAGTTGTCAGTGGGATTTGTTGTCGGTATAATTTTTAAGATCAGCAAGAAAGACTTTCTTGTGGACACTTCTGTTTGTCATTTATTTTAAAAAGAAGGGGGAGATGTGGTTATGGTAAGATGAAAGAGTATCATTGGTATTATTAAAGTATTGTAGTTCCAACAGACATACCTATCTCAAAGGTTTGTGACTTGGAGGGCATTGACATGAATATCATGTACGTTGTGCCTCCTATGTTAGCTGGCGTTAGAGGCATAGGGCCCCTGTGAAAGTATTTTTAATCTAAGAAAACACCTCTCTAGGAATCTAGGTCAGGGGTCATCAAACTTTTTAAACAGAGGGCCAGTTCACGGTACATTAGATTGTTTGGGGGCAGATGGCGGACTATAGTTTGAAAAAAAAATGAACACAATTCTGTTCACACTGCATATATCTTATTTATAGTGCAAAAAATATGAAAGAACAATGCAATATTAAAAATGAAGAATATTTTTAACCAACATAAACTTAGCAGTATTTCAATGGGAAGTGTGGGTCTGCTTTAGGCTGATGAGAGAGCCAAAGTAATTAGGATTGTTGTTGTTGTTGTTGTTGTTGTTGTTGTTGTTGTTGTTGCTGCTGCTGCTGTGTGCCTTCAAGTTGTTTCAGATTTAGGGCAGCCTGAAGTCTGAAGTATAGGGCGAGGGCTGGGTAAATGACTTTGGAGGACCACATTTGGCCTGTGAGCCTTAGTTTGGGGACCCCTGCTCTAGTTCCTGAAAAACATAATCAACACTGGGAATAATCAAATCCACAAAAATCAAATCAGCAAATGGGGAAGGCTATGTATAAAGAAGGTCTTGGTTACATCATGTCTAGGGCATTTTAAATATATCTGGATATTTGGAGAAGTCACTTTAGAACTAGAAAGCCCAATGGCCCTATAATTTGACAAGTTATATAACGCACTGCAGAGGAAGAAGAAATTTGTTTGTACTTAACAAGTATTTTAAAAGAAATGTATTGTTATGGTATTGGTAGCTAGCTACTAGTTGCAATCAGGTCTTAGTTTTTTCTGTGTGTTACCCACCAAATATTATTCTCCTGTTTAGTCACTAAATATGAGGATAACATTGTAAGAACTTTATTGTAATAATCAGAAAACATAATACTTGAGAATTTGTGGCTGATCAAAGACACAGAGGCAGTAGCAAACCCTTTGAATGTAGCCATGGCTCGTCACCAAGTCATAATATTAAGCTTTGATTCTACAGTAGAGAATTACAACAGTGAATGACTATTGTTGTGATGAGTTGGACATTAGTTGCTAAGATTGTTTGCCAAAAGCCTTTCAGGGTTTTCATGCTTCACTCAACAGGAATATCTGGTACACTGTTCACTACCCCATAATTATACATAATATTCAGGAATAATTAGTGTGCAAGATGATAGCTTAAGGGTTGCAATAATTAGAAAAGCTGAAACATTTTCCCGACACTACTTCACTATGTTTGCATGTGGTACTTTAGAAAAATAATTTACTGATCTTTAAATTATGCATCAGTACAAGGAACTATAAATAAAAAGATGATCATGGCAAAAGTCACTGTGGAGGGGTCAGTGTTGTTACCAGGTTTGCCACCCTTTTACCAAGAATTTAAGACTGGCCTCCAAAAAATCTTGTCAATTCTAGAAAGAAAAACAACGGAGCCCTAATCTCAGTGTCTTTTATTGAATTCCAACAACTCTTTTATTAACTTTGGTTTTCTTGCCTAACAAAGAGTGAACTTAAGAGGGGCTTACAGACAGATGTACATCTGCATGCTGTAACTTGCAGGATAACAGACCCAGCTTCAGAACTATCAAAATATTTTACTCTTCTGACCTTCTAATTAAAAAAAAGAATATCCATAGAAAGCTCTTTGTAATTTTGAAAGTGGGAAAGATACATTTCTACATCTTCCAGGTGTGCATTAGGATTTTAACAAAGAATACATTTTTTAACAAATGTTATAATTGTTTGGCAATTAAAAGCTTTTAGGAGGATAGCCAAGTCATTTGATAAGTCCTGGAAAATAAAATGTTTTGTCTAGGAATTCAAACAAATTTATCTTCCATTCTGATGTTTGTTTTACACTAGAGTGGTGTCCATTATCAATCATTTTGGTTGTATTCATCAGCGGTAATCACATTTTGATCTACTTCTTTGAGAAACTGTAATTTTCTTTTTCTCAGTAATAAATGTATTTATATTTTCATCATAATAGCCCTATTGTAGTTTCCCTACTCCCTGTTCTTACCCCTCAGTTTGCAATAGATTGTTCTGTTAGATATTAAACTCACCCTCCATATCTATCCATTCAGTCTATTTTGTATATCTCATGATGCTTTTAAAAGATACACCAGCCTTTTTATTTGTTATACCATTCTTCTGGTTTTCCTTCATGTGGGTTCAATATGGCAGGCATGGCTTGCCTCTACTTCAGTTTTTCCCCCTCATAGTACTACTGTGATGTAGATCAGGCTAAGGGAGAATAGCTGACCATCTGAAACCAGTGCGTTATCAGTTGGAACCTGGATTTCTCAAGTTCCCAATTTATTACTTTGAATCACAGTGGTATTACTTTGGTTTTTTTTTTCTTTATTTCTTGACATGTAGCTAGGCATATTAAGTACAGGGCTCTGGATGTAAGTGATGAAGAACATACATGAATTGTGTATATGCCACAATTCATTTGGTCAAGTTGCACAGATATTCCTTTCAAATTAAGCACAAAATTTAGCAACCTGAAAAATGTTGTTCTCCAGTGTAGAAAGACATAACAAACAGTGTGTGAAGTCATAACAGTAAACTAATAATGATTTGAAATATGTAAAAAGGTTCCATTTTAAAAAGACATGTGCAAAAGTCAACAGAAAGCAGCAGTGGGGATTAACAGTATAATCTTGTTCGATCTACCTAGGCCCCATGTACACTAACCATTTAATGTAGTTTCCAAACTGGAATTGAAGAAAGTGGTTTCACTGTGCAAATTACCTAGGAAATCCTGGAAACAGTTTAAGGCCCAGCTGGTGATTATACAAACCACAGAGCACTGATGCGCATTAAAGGATTTCTTTCATACATTTTTGTGAGAGTTTGTTTTCTGACCACTGCAGTTCGAAGCTAGTTTCGAACTGCCTTAAATAGTCAGTATGGATGGGGTCATAGAGAGAGTTCCTGCTATGACATTGCCCTTGCATATTAACTTCACCTGAACTCAATGAGACTTATTCCTTAGCAACTGTGCACAGGGTTGCAGCATTAATAATGCAAGAGATGAGAGTAGAGATCAATGATGGCCAATAATGCTGGAAAGAAAGCTTGGAAAAAGTGAACAAGGACATTCGTAATCTTGCTTCATCAACAAGCAATTTATTTTATGCCTCTTCAGGTGTTTTTGAGCTACAGTACCTATCAGTCTTAGCTAGCATATCCAGTGCTGGAAGCCGTAGTCTAGTGGACATCAGAAAGGCCACAAGTTCGTCTTCTGTGAAGAAAATGTGTTCACCTTATAGTCAGTAATATCCAGAAGGTACAGAGTTCTTAACAGTAACAGTTTTGCAAAGCAGTAAGCTCAGCTGATGTCAGTTGAACTTAAACTCTGCTAAGGATTGCAGCCTTTGTCTTCTGGTGTGTGTGCTATTTACACAGGGAGATGAAAGTTCAACTTTCCATACTTTTTCAGCTGAAAACCTTAGTAAGCAGTTTTGCCTCTCCTTACATTTACTTCTACATTTTCTTTTATCACAAAGGCTTATAGATTTGCCACGCATCATGGTGAATCCATGGGCTCCCGGTAGGGGGCATGGAGAACCCATCGCTCCACTCTCCATATTGCACAACTTGCCTTACCTTTCATCCCATTTGAGCAAGCATTGCTGCCTGGCTCCCCCCTCCCCCCTTGTTGGTAAGGCAACACAAGAAAGCTCCCATGTTGCCTTTGGTGGTGGCCTGTCCCACTTCATCTTCTTTTTCAGCATGGAGACTGGCTGGAAGTCCCTATGAATTGTCTAATGGGCTCCGTGCTGAAAGTATAGAGCAAGTGGCGTATGATGAGCAAATGAAGTAGTTAGTTTATAGATGCCAGCAAAGACACATTGCTGATAAAAAAACTGCAGAAAGTACACATTCATTAAAACATTTAATTCAAATCTTTTAAAGACCATATTTAGCTTTTCCCTGTCTGATTGTACGTAATGTTGTCACAGAGCAGTTGAGTAAATCCCTTTAAATTTAGTGTTTTTTGTATGCCAGACATGTTGGCATACTTTGATAGTAACATCAGAGTCAAAATGGTGTAGTGGTTTAAGTGTTGTACTGTGACTCTAGAGACCAGGGTTTGAATGTTAACTTCACCATGGAAAACCAATGGGAATTTTACTTTCTCAATTTCAGTGGGAGGAAACCCCCTCTGAACAAATCCTGCCAAGAAAACCCCATGATAGGTTCACTTTAGCATGACTGTAAGTTGGAAACAATTTAAAGGCACACAACAACAACAACAACAACAACAACAACAACAAAATAATAATTTGGATTATGGCAATTATGTAGACAGTGTATGCTTGCTAGTGTAGAAATGGGTGCATTGCCTTAAACATTTATTTCTTGAGGAATAATATTATTTTGTGATACATATCCTTCAATGGTTGAAATGACTGAACTAGTGAAAACAAAAGAAAATAGCTTAAAACTCAAGTATTCACTGCCGCTCCATTCCGTTTATACATGTATTGAATTCCACTACCATTCTGTCACCACTGTCCTGTGGAGTATTATTTATGACATAATGCTTTGGATCAGACAATTGATCAGGCAATGCAGAAGGGATTTGTATGTAATCCTTTTGGAGACCTAGTTACACATTTGTTGAATAGGGAATTAAATCTCTCTAGGATTTGGTGCTGAAACAGCAGTCTAATTATACTTTAGTCCTTAAGGTGCTTAGAAGTGACTATTTTTTAAAATGACATAAATATGTGTTTTGTTTCTTCATGAACTTTTCTAGATAATTTTATATGGTTTCTCTTTGCCCTCCCAAAAAGAAAGACTGTATGTAAAGAAATAATGCAAACCCTGCTGAGTGCTGTCATGAAAGACCTATTGGCAAGGAGCATAAATGAACAGAAGAAGGACCTCTAGCATTCTGGACAAATATCTGGGCATGGGAGTGGAAATCATTAGGCAAATAGGTAGGCCTGTTTTGGCTAGTTCTTTTTAAGATACGCCCAGTCTACATCATGCTTGTCCTCTGAAGACACATGCACTTATTTTGTCACTTGAGGGTAGAGTGTAAGTGAGACTATATGCTTGAGTTACTAGATCTGCCTGCTTTCTTAGTTCTTGTTTTATAACACTGTTTTGATGAACCATGGAACTACCTTTTTGAGGTAGTGGGATTGTGTGCTACTGCAAGGCCAGAAGCTATTCTGATGGTAGCAGTGTTGTCAGTAGGATCTCCCATGTCAGACAGGCTTTTGTTGTGGAGCCAGACTAAATGTGCTAAGTTTTTACTACTGGGCAGTAGCAATGTGTGGATGTGGGAGATCTCTCAGACACAGTGTCAGTTGCACCATAGCTAACATTTGTTTTTACGGTGCAGAATTTGATTAATTAATTCACCCTGCCCTTTTCCAGAATGGAATTCAAGTTGGTAGATCAAACTCCTTTTCAGTGTCTTTTACCATTAAAATCCCATGATGATGCAATCCAAAATAAAACTGGGTTACACCAGAAGACCACTATGTGTAGCATTGTGGTTAATGTAACTCAACTAAAGGCAAAAGGCTGTTCAGTTGTTGATGTGCTATGCTGATGTAAAAGGATTGTCCAAAGCCACGCAATACATATTGCACTGCTTGGGGTGAGTTAGCTAAAATCGGACATTTTGAGACAGATACTTGTACAGAAATGTACTTTGAAAATGAATCTCTAAGAAACTATATGGCATTAATAACAAGGAGAGATGTAGCAAAAGCAGTCAGAGGATATAATGCAAAGTCAGACCAAATCATAAGACTTCAGGGAAAACCAATGAGTATAACCATAAACCAAGTTTGTACTCTAACTACAGAGGCAAAAGAAGAAATTGAAAGATTCTGTGCTGGGATCCGGGGGAAATTGGCTACACACCAATATAGAAATGATTATTAATCCTAGGTGATTGGAATTAAAAAGTAGGAAGCAGAGCAGAATCAAAGATTATAGGTAAATTTGACCTAGGATCAAGAAATGAAGCAGCTGAGTTGCTTATTGAATTTTGTGAGACCAAGATTTTGTTCATCACAAATACATTCTTCAAGAAACAAAAGAGGTGAGTGAATACATGGACATAACGTCTACATAATTGGAAGCAGGAGATAGAGAAATTCAATTTTCTGCAAAAAGAAAACTAGGAGTAGTTTGTGGCATAGACCATGAACTGCTGATATCAAAAACTAATGTGAAGCATAATAATGACAGTAAACCATCCATTGTGTCAAAATGCATCTTGAAGAACATCCCTGTAGTATTTTAAATAATGTAAAAATAGATTTGTACTATTAAGCCTAATTGTGTTCTTGGAACTATTCAACCTAATTGACTCAGAGCCAAATAGACTCTAGACTGAAATCTGTGACATTGTCAGAACAGAATGCAAAAAATAAAAATAAAAATCCCATTATCTGCAGTTAAAAAGATTGAAAAGCTAAAATGGATGTCAGTTTAAATTCTTCAAGCAGTTAAGGAAGTATGAGGAGCAAAAAAAGATGAAAGAAATAGGGCCAATAGCCTGAAATGCAATTGTTCTGTGACTTTTGAGTGATATTAAATGACAACAAAAAAGGAAGAACAAAACCCCTTTCCCACAAGATCTGAGGATTCAAAGGGAAATTAACCTGAGAGTGAGGATGCTATATGATCAACAAGGGAACATATTACATGATCAACTAGAAATAAAAAGATGATGGAAATAATACACTTAAGAATTATATAAAAAGCGTAAAAAGATAATTGATTCATTCAAGGAAAAACCATTTGAAAATGAATCTACAATTTTAGAAAGTAAAGCAAAAGCTGCATTCAGGGTGCTAGGGGAAAATAACTCACCATAAATGTATAACGTACTAATAGAGCTGCTTCAACTAATGGAGACACAATTCACTTAAATTTTTGCTAAAATCTGTCAACAGATATGGAAAACAAAAGAATGACCCACAGATTGTACATGCTTAATACATTCCAATCTCCAAGAGAGAGGACAGCAAGGGTGGTAAGAATAATAGAGTGTACCAAAGAATAAAATCACCATGTGAGAATAAAATCATCATATTACAGAAGGCCCTTCACTTTCACTGCAGATAGGAACCTCTGTTATAGTGGAAAAACTACAAATAAAGATGCTATTTTTAACCTGCGAAAACACATTTTGAGGAACCTATGTGTTCTCCAGGGTGATTTTGTGGAGGGAATCTGCCATTTTAAACCGCAAAACAGTATTACTTTAAAAATGACACTGGTTGGTGTAATAACTTGAAATAAGGTATCCACAAAGTCCTATTTTAGTTTAATTATACAGTCTTCCCTCACTACTTTGCGGTTCACTTTTCACAGATTCGCTGTTTTGTGGTTTTTTTTAATAAACTCTAAAAGACTATTATAAATCATAAAAAATTACACTTTACAGCTTAAGAAAGGGATGAAGGAGAAGCCAAAGGGAGAGAAAAGGAGCCCAAGTGGCAACAGGAGGAGAAGGAGGTGATTTATCAACACATAATTGGTTGATAAAGACTTAAAAAGTGTATCTATATATATAAAAGAGTGATGGAATAGCGGCACCGAGCAAAACAACGAAACTAAACACCCTCCAAACTCCAAATTTGACAACAGAATCCATTATCGACGCCTCCAGGTTAAAACAACAAAACATCGGGTCAGAACCTCCACAGGATCCACTCACCCCACACTCCTCCAAAACAAGGGCGGGAGAGGGAATGCCCAGCCTTGCCTTTCCCCTCTCTCTGTTACCCCTCCTCCCATGACGTCACTCCCCGGCCGGCCGACAACGGCTGTTCCCCGCGCGCGCCCTGCTCGCAAACCCCGCCCCCCCTGGGAGCCGGAGCCACAGCTTCTCCTTCTGGCTGCCTCCTTCCCCTCACTCGCCGCCATCATCATGATCTCTCACCAGAGCACCCTCCTCAGCTTCTTCTCCAAGTCAGGAAAAACGGCAGCCAACCACACCAACAACAAGAAAGTCACAGGTACCTCCTCCAGGCCAACTTGAATACCATTGAATAGCCTTGCAGCTTCAAAGCCTGGCTGCTTCATACCTAGGGGACTCCATTGTCGGCCATCTTGAATACCATTGAATAGCCTTGCAGCATCAAAGCCTGGCTACTTCATACCTAGGGGACTCCATTGTTGGCCAACATGAATACCATTGAATAGCCTTGCAGCATCAAAGCCTGGCTGCTTCATACCTAGGGGACTCCATTGTCGGCCAACTTGAATACCCTTGAATAGCCTTGCAGCATCAAAGCCTGGCTGCTTCATACCTAGGGGACTCCATTGTTGGCCAACTTGAATACCATTGCATAGCCTTGCAGCATCAAAGCCTGGTTGCTTCATACCTAGGGGACTCCATTGCCGGCCAACTTGAATACCCTTGAATAGCCTTGCAGCATCAAAGCCTGGCTGCTTCATACCTACGGGGAATCCTCTTTATGCTACCTTCCATGCCACGAAGAAAACCCCACTAAACACTACTCCACAGCAACGCGTGGCCGGGTACAGCTAGTAACTACTAAAATAATGTATAAATATTAAAATAAACATAGCGTCCCTACTTCGTGGATTTTCACTTATTGCAGGTGGTCCTGGAACATAACCCCAGCGATAAGTGAGGGAACACTGTATATCACTACGTCTTTTAAGTCCAGTGTTCCACCTGCTTGAAAAAAAAGCAAAAAACAGCAGCTAGAATAATATATGTGAAGAAGTGGAAGTCAACAGAAATACCAACCAAAGAAGAATGGATTTTAAAGATCAAGGACATAAAGAATATGGATATATTGACTTATTATTTGAAAACCCATTATGGCAAACCAAAACAAACAAACAAAAAAACAAGACTGTACTTTATTGACAACTTTTATAGAACAAGAGAAAATTTTCATAAAGATATAGAGATGGAGTGGATATAAAGACGATAATAAAACCAAATATTTTATCACTCAGAAGAAAAGACGGGAAGTACAACTTTTTTGTATTGTTCTTTTTTTTTTAACTTTGATGTGTGGACTTTTTTCTTTTTTAAAATCTTTTTTAAACCATCTTTTCCTTTTTTCCACACCATCCCCCCTTCCTTTTCACTTTCTTTCCTTTACTCAATATTGTTCTCACTCTTTTTATGTTTAAAAGGACCTAATAAAAATATTTTTTAAAAAGAAAAAAAGCAAGGGGGGATATTATATTGTTTCAATAGGCAGCTAAGATCAGAATGAAGCATTTTTATATGGTGAAAAACAATTGGGAAAATACTTCTTGAACCAAAGGAATGGTATGCCACAGGTTTATGCTAAATACTTTGGTATCACACCATCTATATTTTCCCCCATATAGCATCTGGCTTCTCTTGTTTCCCCACTGTTGCAGTACTGAAAGTTTTAAATTTGGTCTAAAAGCAGCAGGTTTTTTGATAAGTGGATCAATTTATGTTTCGTTCTGTAGTATCCTTAATAAAAGAAAAAACTATAAGGATCAGTGTTTTCACAATAAAAAACCCCCTTTTTCTTTTTCCTTCTTTTTGTCCTAGCAGACATATTTTAAAAGGCTTTCCTGAAACCGATTTTCAGATGAAACATTGATTGAGTCTAAGAGTTCAGTCTTCTTCTAGACATTGATATAAATCTATTGAATGAAACTGAATTACTACCACATAAATGACTGTGAAATTAGATTTCAAGGGTATCACCATGGCAATGACATTAAACAAGGGAAGTCTGGGTATGTGCGGATTTGCAAAGGGATTCTTACTCTGTAGATGTTTGCAAATGATAGAACTTTTGAATGATTACTCAGTTATTTAAGTAGGACTAAATTTTATCTTGGGGACATTTACTGTGCCTTGATGTTTTTGACTTATTTTCATATGCATATCTCTGACCTTGCCCTCATGCCTTAGTCTCATTAGAAGTTCACAACTGTTGTACTTTTAGAGCAGCATTAAGCAGATTTTAGCAAGATCAGCATGTTTTTGTACTGAGCTTGTTGTTTTTGTTTTCTTCATGTTTAGAAGAGATTGTTGAATATAAACACAAAATGAGATGTGGTTGTTTTCCTAAGGCAGGAACAATTGCTGAAATGTATGTAGTTTGTTTGATGCGTGCCTTCAACTCCTTTCCAACTTTTGGCAACCTCGACGTGACTCTATCATGGATTTTTTTGGCAAGGTTTGTTCAAAGGGGTTTTCCACTGCATTCCCTTGAGGCTGGGAGAGAGTGCCTTGCCTAAGGTCACACAGTGGATTTCTATGGTTGAGTGTGGATTTGAACCCAGATCTTCCAGAATCCTAATTCAACACTCCAGCCTCCATGCTGCAACCAGTTGCGTAATTATGATATTATTTAAATATGAATATCTAAAAACATAAGTAAATACAGTATCTAACAAGCACCGCCTAATTGCTGTCCAAGGGTGCAGGCCTGGTGTAAGGGCTGAAGCCGAATGGTTCCTGGAAAGGGCAAGGACCCAGAGACCTACCTCAAGGATGGCCAATTTTCCCAAATCCCAAGATCACAGCATATCCTGAAACAGTTCCAAATTTCCATCCTTCACAAAACTGTGCCAGATAGTGCTCACCGACTCATATATCCTCCTATACCTGTCATTGGAACCTATTTTAGACTCCACCCTATGCCAATTTCTAACTCTTCCATGCCAGTGTAACATATGTAAAAAATGCATACCTGGCCCCAAAGTGACCAGTGAAATCTACAATGCACAAGGAGGCATGCGGGTGGGTCATTGAAGTCAAAAGAAGGTACATAAAATAGGCCATCAAGGTCCCACCCCCTTTTCTCGTGTCCAGGTAGAGCAGTTGCAGAGGCCAGTAAAAACAATCTTCTTCCCACTGCTTCACCCAGGAGGAGGAAATTGCACAATCTGAAATCAGTATGGTTTTGTTGAATTTCTGGTAAAGTTTTCATTTTGTGATTTTTAAATTTGCTGTTAAAGTTCTCTCATTCAATTATATGGCAACTCTTGCTAATTTTGATCATTTTAACAACATGAGACCCCATTTACAATTTTTGTTGATGTTTTTTCCATGCCTTCCAAAAGATGCAGTTCTTGCATGCGCTTTGAGTAATTTATTGGAAAAAGAACTTGTATTTATTTAATGGTGGTGAACGTGTTTATATGTTTTAGGCATAAAAGCTGAAGTAATTTTTTAAAAAGATAATAACTACAGTGGAGAGGTGGTCAGGAATGCTATTAGGATCTTAGATCTTAAAAGAGTTTTAAACTTCAGTTGGAAAACAAATGATCTCACTTTGTTAATGTTGGGGTAAAAATGGTAAGGATGTTATTTTTTCTCAATTTAGCTTCTTTCAGGTTAATTATTTTAAAAAGAAGAGAAAGTAGAAGAGGAAAAGCAAAAGAGTATATCATGTTTTTAACTTGCAAAGAACCATATTTTTTGACCCCCCCCCCCCCCGACTCTTTCCATCTTTTCCTGTGCTGCCTTCCTGGAAGGAACAGATTTCTCCTGGCAAAGGACATCTGATACTAGGTTGAGAGTCCTAGAAATTAGGCCAAAGGCTGCAAGTTCGACATCATGCTTGAAAGGAGATTCCAGAAGCTTAGTAAATATTTACTTAGGTTGCAACTGTCCTATTTCAGAATAAGCTTCACTGAGTTCATTGGGGCTGACTTTATAGTAAACCTGCATAGAACCTTTCAGCTCTTGTCACGCCCGTGGCAACGGAGCACCAAGAACCGGACACGGAGGCCAATATCTATCTAATATCTTTATTAAAGAAATATATAAGAATAATAAAAACAAGTAGAAAATATAGTCCAGCAACAGACCTTTCAGGATAGGTCAAATTTAGTCCAGAAATGTAAAGTCCAATATATAATATTAGAGTTCAAAGTTAAATCCAAGAAACCGAAACACACACTATTGCCAAGCAATAGTGTGGGGAAACGTCCAGGTTCTTTCAGGGTCCAAGGTAAAAACCACAACAAGGTCGAGAATAAAACTTGATTCTTGAAACAAGGTCCGTGGCTAGGAACAAGGCAAGGCAATTCTTGAATACTTGGATAGGCAAAGCAAGGTAACTGGGTTCGTGGACTTTGCGAAGTCCACACTAGGCTGGAAACATGAATTCACTCCTGAAGCTGCTCCGTTGATTCCGCACGGAACCTACCGTGCCAGGCACCTATATCTGGGCCCCGTTTTCCTGCCAAGCAGGTGTCCAGCGTTCTCTTTCCTTAGAGAACAGGAAACGAAACCCAGCTTTCTCCAGATGTGAGACTCCCTAGATTTTCCCAGGGGAAACATGGCTAATCAGTGTCTTGTTTAGCTGCAATTCTCAAACTCCTGCGAACCTGTTCTTTCACTCCCCTGTCTGCAGTATAGGACTGTCTCCTAGCAAAAGGGGGTGAGAGCTGCTCAAGGTCTGTTTTAATGGGTTCTTGGGCAAAAACATCAACATCAGGCATCTGGAAAGATTCCGGCTCTTGCTGAGTCGGCGAAAACCCCATGCTTTCGTCTTCATTAGCCACGATGGCACTGGGAGCAGGACTACAAGGCCCATGAGGCATCACAGCTCTCAAGAACTGTAGAGCTAACGGCTCATTTATAGACACAACTCAAAGTATATAATTCTTGTTACATTTGATGTCATGTGTCCTCCTTCAATGTCGTGAGGTCCAAATTATACATGATGCTTAGTTGCATACTTCTGACTTGAGAATGTGTTTTGTCTCAAAATTGTTGCAGAAAAATACCATATTTCATTGCATAATAGTCGCCCCTCCAGAATAGTCACACACCCCTTTTGGGGAAGGCCTGGGTGAGTGAACTAAGAGTGAACTAAGTCTTTTTTGTGCTGTCGGGCTTGACTTGGTTGGGAGCCAAGTTGGGACCCACAGTGCCAAAATGGAAGGAGGGCAAGCGACTATTATCATCACATAATAGTAACATACCCCCTTTCCCTCCCAAAAAATGGGGTAGGAGAATGTTACTATTATGTGCTGAAATGCGGTAGCAGTATGAGCCTTTGCACTCACTATTAAAGTAAATAAGGAACAATATCAAGGACTATTAAGCTTTTGGCTTGGCATCTTTAGCTTTAACTGAGCTCCCTCATAATGCCTTTATCCATTCCAAAACTCACAAAACAGTTACAAAATTCCAGTAATGTGTACTGCAACAATTAAAACGGATAGTATCAGAATCTTAGGGAAAAAGGATTGTCATTAATGCTTTTGTACGATCTTCTCATGTTGTGTAGTAGGTGAGTATGCTATTCCAGTGTCCTATTGAAAGAAGCCAGAGTAGTTAGATTACAGACATAAAAAGTACACAGTTCTAATTAAAAAAAAAGATATACCAAAATAAAATTCACTTGGAACAACACCATATTCAAGATGGCATACTGCAAATAATGTGAAACAGAATTTGGAGAGATCCCTATTTGTCATTCTTTCACTGTTGTTGATTGTGGGACAAGATTTGCAGCAACACTGGCCCTTTGGTATCTTCTGGAATTTGATTTCAGGACCCTCTGTGTGGCTATCAGAATCTGTGAGTGCTTAAGTCCCATTATATACAGTGATGTAGTAAAATGGTGTCACTTATATAAAATGACAAAATTAAGGTTTTCTTTTGGAGTTTTTTTTGGGAGGGGTATTTCCAGCTGTGGATGGTTTAATATGTGGATTCAGAATTGGTAGGTTTGGAGGAGAGGGCCAAATGTACATCTGGGAAGGACAGCTTTGGTTCTGCAGATGTTTCTGGCCTACGATTTCCAGACGTCATAGCCATCAAGTTAGTATTGAGGTGTTTTGAGAGTTGCAGTCCAAAAACACCTGGAGGGCCACAGTTGCTCACATTTGATGTAATTGAGAATAGTAGGGCTTCCATACTTGCTTTCTTACTTCTATTGCCTTATCCCACAGGCTAAAATAAGAATGGGAAGAATGGAAATTCTACTTTGGAAACTTCATTGCTTGTTCTCTTCCTATCAGGCTGATAGCCTGATTTTGAACCAGTTATATCTCTAGTTCATGAAAATAACTAGATATTTGCAAAGATTTTTGTACCGCAAGCTCAAGTTAGTGTGGAATTGGCTAAACAAGGCATGCTGTTTTTAATGAGCTAAGTAACCTTACAGAACATTCCAGCTTTCACTATTGATTGATCTGCCAATGTGACAGACCTGAACATCCATGTCTGATTTATTATGTAATTCAGATAATTAGTAAGCTTTCCAGCTTCTGTCCTGAATTCAGTGGAGTAGATAAAGTGCAAACATTAAACAAAATTCATTAGATTAACAATAATATGTTATTGTTTTCCTAGTTTCTTTTTTGGGCCTCAGGTTCTAAACTCAGGTTTAGAATAGGAAGACTGATTTAAATTTTGTTTATGGCTGTTTATTCTTACGCTCTTCTTATCCTGGAGTTTGTTAAGTTTAGGAATAAATTAGTGTTTCTTAAAGGTCTGAATATGATAGAAAGGAGTACGAGACTGTGGGTGTGTAGGATATTTAAATGTTAAAACAATTGTTCTTAATTTCTCTAAATAAACAAGAGTTTTAAAAATACATTTTGTCATTGTGAGAATGTTTTCTATATGAAAGGTTGGATTCAGAGAAGATGTCTGTAATGGCAGTGAGAACTCAAGGCCCCTTCTAGACTGCCATATAAAATCCAGATTATTTGCTTTGAACTGGATTATATGACAGTGTAGACTCATATCCAGTTCAAAGCAGATAATGTGGATGATCTGGATTATATGGCAGTGTAGAAGGAGCCTAAACCTTCAGATTATGTGGGTTAATAAGTAGAAATTTGGCCACAGTAGTGAGATTTTCTGAGAGGAACCCCCAAAGCCATTGACAAGAGAAGGTTTTCTAGATATGAAACCCTTACAATTGATGGGATAAGGGTTGGAAAACACTAGGTTTAATGGCAGCTTTGGGATTGCTGAAGAGGAGAACTCCACAAGGTGCCAGGAATGTGGACATTTGAAATCTCCATAATATACTATCTTATTAATACCACCAGGATCCTACATGTCTTGTTTCATCCAGTAACTGAATTTACTGGATCTGCTGTTTTTCTAGAATTGAATTTAAACACTGTTTGGTGAAGCAGGGAGTGAGCCATCTCCTATTCCAGACTTGATGGGCACTTCTGTCAGACTCATTTGGGAAGATCATCCACCATGAGCCAATTTCATTAGACTGATGGATGAGTGTGTTCAAGGTAAATTTGCATTCAACAAACTCTTAAAACTGATGTTGTAGTTTGGGTTAAAAATATTTAAGGGCTAAGTCATCTTTGGTACTGATAAGTATTTCCACAAGATTGCTTGAGTAACTTATGACAAGAAATTAAATGGATGGACATATAGTTAAGCAAATTAACTCTGAACTCTCATTAGAGCCATAATGACTAAACTTAACTTATCATACTTTGGACATATTGTGAGATGATACGACTCATTTGAAAAGGCAATAATTCTGGGAAAAGTGAAAAGACTGTATCATGGTGGACTTATTCAATAAAGGAAGCCCTACTCCTAAGTTTTCAAAACTTGATCAGTATTCTTCATGACTAGGGCTTTTGGAGACGTTTCATTTGTAAGTTGAAAGCTAACTTGACAGCAGATAATGACAATCTAATTAACTCTTTCTTGATACATATTTGTCTGTTGGAAGTTATAGACCAAAAACAACGTGCCTATGAATAAGGAATATATTGAGTTGCTATTCTAATTTAGCAGAGGGAGTCCTAGTCAAGTGATACTATCTTATTCAGGCACTTTCTGAATGGAAGGGTGAGGCAAAATTCAAATTAACAAATAAATTGGAAGTGGGAGGTTGAGTGTGCGAACTATTTTGACTGTAGAAAACTTGGGTTTTGTGTACAATGCCCTCAAAACACTATTACCAAAAGCTTTCATTTTCTGATGTGCTTTTGAAAATATGGGGAGTTGTGGTTAAGGAAAGGTAAAAGTGGAACCAAATGCTTCCACACTCTTCAAAGTTATGTGGGAAGAGGTGAGGGAACGAACAAACTTGTTGGCTGATTCACAGTTTACTTATAATGCTTTTTTGGACTCCCCCTTCCACATTTCTTGTGGGACGCACCAAGTTGGACTAGTTTTGCCCCCTCCCCCCACCCCTTATTTTCGGATTACAGCTCCTATGAAGAGCTGTGCTGTCTAGCACTGCTGGGAGTTCTAGAACAAAAAATCTAGTGAGCCCAAATTTCCCTCCTCCAGACTAGATGAACCAGTGATTTGACAATACAAATCAGCTTTATATAGGCATATCAGTGTTAAATGTTACTTGCTTCCCGTATCCCCAAATGACAGGGAACTCCCTTTCTTACATGAATAAATATGCAATTTTAGTAGTGTGTGGTCATCTTGTGGAGGCTCTTGTCACTGTCTTGTATTTAATTTTTAGTGAAAAGCATCACTTTTTGCCTGTGACTCTTGTAGCTCATCATAAGGAGTCTCTCATACGTTGACTAAACCCAGAATTGTAATTTTTCTTTCTTCTCTTCTTTTGCCTTTTCCTCTCACTTTACAGTCTTACCTACACAAGTACCAAATTATAGAGTTAGGATTTCAGGCTTTTAAGTTGAAGATGACTGATTGGAGCAAAGAACTGACAAATCTATAAATGAGATGAGGTCAGAAAAAAAGTTTGTTGGCAGTAGTGGAGAGAGAAATGCTTCAGTAGACAGATTAGAATTAAAACAAGAGTGATAAATTAGGATCAAAGCACTAAGATGAAATTACCTTTTAGACAAATGTATTATTTAGGGAAAGAGAACAAGCATTTTTGGCTTGAGATAACGAGAGCTGGAAGTCTCAATACATCTGGAGGGGAAGCCTTGGTCTGTGTGATTAGGTGGGCTACCATAGCAACTGCAAAATGATATGTCAGAAATTACCAGTGTATCATGAAAAGTCACAAGCTTCTGGCAAACAGTGGATACCAGTTACTCATGAACATATATCAGCACATCTCTTCCCTCCACATTGGTTTTCATCTAAGGAGCTCAAAACTTTGTGTATGGTTTCTCCTGCCAAATCCTCTGAGCAGCCTAGTTAAGTTTAAACCTAAACATTTGAACCTTCTTATCTTGGTCTAAGACCATAATCCAGTCGTCTCTAAACTAGTATGCTTCCAGATATGTTGAGATCATGTCCACATTGTCCCAGATGTATAACCAACATCTACGGTTCTTGGGATGAGGGTTATAGTCCAACACAACTTCAGAATCTTCCATTGCAGTAGATTAAACTGAATGCTCTTTCATAACAGATTTGGCATTTTCCTCTACAGTGGAAGCAGATCCAAGTAGGCAGTTTACAAACCATAGGATTTACATATGGCCTAGCACCTCTGTTCATTCCTACTGCAGTCACAGACTTACTTTCTTTTTTCAGCTTTTCATGAGACCATTGTAGTAAAGAGCACCTCCCCTCCTTTCACAGCAGGAAGCAGTTTTCCAGCCATCTCTCTTCCCTCCCCTTGTTTGAGAGACACCTGTCACATTTTCTACTTGGGGGAGGGGGGGGGAGAGATGCAGCGTCAAAAGAGTTTCACAATAGTCACAGTATGTTATAATGACATTATCAAGGCAAAAAGAAGAAAAAGGGGAGCATTCAATCTTTTTTAAGAAGGTTTAGCTGCAACAGTTTCATTAAATCCACAGGGTCTTTAAAAAGATCAGTGCTGAGAACTGGTTTTAGAGGAAAGGCAAGGGTTCAACTCTTCATCCCATGTACTGTAACAATATTTTGAAAGGTTTGTATAGAAAGACTGATATTTGTAAAAAAGCTATTTTTGAAAGTTAACTCACACCTTGCATTTGGGGTAGTGTTTTCCCTTTGCACTAAATGTACTTCTGGGAATTTTGTTATAAAGATGAGCCACAAGTAATATGCATTTAATGATTTTCTCACAGCAGCTGGGAAATGCAGGATTTGGGTTCATGGTCTGTCCCTCCCGCCTCCTAAAAAAGAAGAAAAGACTAAAAAAGAAAAAGAGGGGGGAATTGGGGCTGATTTAATTCCACCCAGACAACGAAAGTAGTTTTTGACTCTGGAAATTCTAGTCTGATATGGACTTTTCTCTGTGTCCCCAAGGAATAGCAGTGAGGCTTTCAGCTGATAGGCAAGACTCACAGATCAGGTGTTAACCTCATTGTATGAGAAGTTGGAGCTGAGCGAGACTGGCAGAGCTCTTACCCAGCTGCAGCTGTGAGAAAAAGGAAAGAATTGTTCTGCAGATTACTTTTTAAAAAGATAACTGTAGCATGAAATACGCCATGTTAGATATGCAATTGCCCCTTCCCACTCCCCAAGAGTTATATGAATGTTTTGGTAGAGCACAATTTGAACACCCCCACATGACCTACATGTCTGATATGTTCATGACAGATACAAACCTGTGTAATTTACACCAAGCATTGAAATCTAGTTCCCATGTTAAGCTTTTACATGTTGGCTGCTTAAATAAGAGGTGGCAGAAGACAGGTTAGAGATTATTAGCAGACCTTTAGATGCTTTATCATAAACTAACAGTTTGCAGTTGCTTAGAATGGAGTGGGCAACTGTGGTAGGTGTGGCCACCAACTGTATGTGTCTGTGGGGACCCTTTGGAGCCATGCAGCATGCCAAGTATCCTGAAAAAATATTCCTCTTGATGTTTTTAGAAATTCATGTTTCTTTTTAAAGATGGCTATTTAAAACATATTCAACAGAGTTGTGTGTGAGGCATTGCAGGGCAGGGGCTATAGGGTATTTAAAGGGTGAATTGTTGTCCCTGGAGCCTCCTAGGATAGTCAATTCAGTTAAACGTGGCCAGGAAAATAACAGGCAATCCAGGGAGTCTAGATCCAGGGAAGTCATGCTCCCCCTCTATTCTGCCTTGGTCAGACCACACCTGGAATACTGTGTCCAGTTTTGGGCACCGCAGATGAAGGGAGATGCTGACAAGCTGGAAAGCGTCCAGAGGAGGGCGACTAAAATGATTAAGGGTCTGGAGAACAAGCCCTATGAGGAGAGGCTTAAAGAGCTGGGCATGTTTAGCCTGCAGAAGAGAAGGCTGAGAGGAGACATGATAGCCATGTACAAATATGTGAGGGGAAGTCATAGGGAGGAGGGAGCAAGCTTATTTTCTGCTGCCCTGCAGACTAGGACACGGAACAATGGCTTCAAACTACAGGAAAGGAGATTCCACCTGAACATCAGGAAGAACTTCCTCACTGTGAGGGCTGTTCGGCAGTGGAACTCTCTCCCCCGGACTGTGGTGGAGGCTCCTTCTTTGGAGGCTTTTAAGCAGAGGCTGGATGGCCATCTGTCGGGGGTGCTTTGAATGCGATTTCCTGCTTCTTAGCGGGGGGTTGGACTAGATGGCCCTTGAGGTCTCTTCCAACTCTACTATTCTATGATTCTATGATTCTATGATTCTATGAGTCAAAACAGACCACAAAAACAACCCGGGGGCTTGTGTGCACCCTGTATTCATAGAAACTCAGAATCATAGAATAACAGAGCTGGAAGAGTCCAACTCCCTGCCATGAAGGAAAAGCACAATCAAAGTATCCCTGACAGATGTTCACATATTAAGGAGTATGTGTGTTGTGTGCCTTCAAATTATCTATTGACTCATGGTCACCCCCTGAATTTCATAGGGGTTTCTTAGGCAAGGGGTACTCAGGTGATTTTGCAAGATCTGTGAAGATCTGGTGCTTTCAGGGTATTGCATTCCTAAAAAGAAGTTGATAAAATAAATAAATAAAGATGGACAGAACCTTCTATTTGAACTTTCCTGTTCTTTTACTGAAAAAAAAGCCAGGGCTGAACATTGGTTAGTGTGCTAGTCCTGCCTTTCAGTGTTGAGCCTACTGCCATCAGAACACTTTTCTTGTTTTGTGAAGCTATGATCCAGTTTTTATGGAGGTTGGATTTGGGAATGTATGCACTTACCAAATGGGTTGCTGTATAGAAGATACCCTTTATCTGCTAGTTTGTACCAACAGCCATATGTCCTGGTCTGGGAAAGAAAAGAGTCTAAATGCAAATAAAGATAAGCCATGTGTTCGCCAAGTACTTTCATTGCTTAGAATTATGGGGCAATGCACTGACTTTTGTTTGTGTGAAGCATAAAAAACAAGCCTGAAGGGATGAGCAGTACCAGCTGTTTTTACAGCTGAAGCTTGCAAAATCCACACCCTAACAGTCCCCCCCCCCCCCCCCCCGTTAGGCCACACCAGAAGTGTGAAAACAGTAAAAGTTGTAGAAAAGTCTAAACGGGGTTTTTTTGGGAGAGAGGTGGGATAGTCCTCTGCCTCAGACATTTCCCATTTTTCGAATAGGAAAAAAATAGAAATCTGTTTTTTTTTTAAAAGAATCTTTGACTTTGAAGTTGATGAAATTAATTAAGAAGGGGTAGTTGTGTTGGTCATGCCACAAAATATAACAAAACCTCAAATCCCACAGAACAGTGATAGCTTTATTTGTCCAACTAAACAGTACAAAATACATCATGCAAACTTTTGATGCTTTATTGGCTTCTTCATCAGGCAAAGATGTCAAAAATTATAGAGAAGTTCAGTGATGATGTCAGAGTCACACATTCCTACATTTAGTCTCAAGTGTTGCTTCTGTTAGTCAAGATGGTCTGACGGGATCTCAGTTCAGGCTTATGTTTTTCACACATGGTGTGCATTGTTTTCAACTTTTCTCTCTCCCTACTTCTTAGGTGGCAAAATCTAAATAGACCTGTGTGGCATAGAGTGCAATAGTTTTTCTCTCTCTCTCTCATTTTATTATAATCTCTTATTCAAAATGATGGGATTTTTTTGTGCATGAAGCAAAGTTTGTGCACAAATTTCTGCTCAGAAAACAATTATGTCACTATGGAGTATTTCAGATTTTGTAATTCCAGATAAGGGACCATCAACCTTCCTTATTACAGTGGCACTCATACAAAACTAAGGCTGTAATCTTATAGATACTGAGCTTACCTTTGAATAGAAATGTACACTGTCAGGCATGTAGTTATAGTTTTGAGGCTACAATCCTATCCATGCTTTCCTAGGAGTAAATGTCTAAAAAGAGCTGATATAAATCTAAAGTAAAAACTGCATACCACAGTTTTATGTCAGAAATGTTTTTATGCTTGAAAGGCAACCTACAAATACTTAAATACCTTTGTAATTTTCATTACTATAATTGTGCATTTTGTATTAGGAAGGAGACAATTTTGATTTGATAAAGTAAGTATTGCATATATTGGGTTGTTGTATGTCTTTCGGGCTGTGTGGCCATGTTCCAGAAATATTCTCCCCTGACGTTTCGCCCACATCTATGGCAGGCATCCTCAGAGGTTGTGAGGTATGGATAAACTAGGCAAGGAAAGGAAAAAAATATATATATCTGTGGAGAGTCCAGGGTGTGGCAAGAGTCCTTTGTCCTTTGCATATATTTCCCATTGATTTTCTTTCTCCTGAAATAAAATTTCCTCTCATTCACAGCTTTAACATTTCTTGAAATCTGGCATACTTTTGATAAGTGGAAATGTAGATTTATTTATGCATTTGCTCTTCACTTTAAATTGTGATGGTGACTTCAGAACTCAGGAAAAGCCTGGAAAACACCTATAAACATAGATCTGATGACTTTAATGTTCAAATGCTGGCTATTTCTTTCATAACATCTTTGAATAACTCTATAGTGGGCTCAAATTTATATTTTTGTTTCCAGGAGGGTGAGAAGACTACTGTGAGGTATTCTTTAGAAAATGTATTTCAGTTTAATGGTGAGACGAGAAGGGGAGTTAAAATCCAGTAACTGAGTGTTACTGGATTACCCTTTTAAGACTTAGATTTCACTAAGAATTCCTTGTAAACTTTGTGGGCTGTAGGCTATGAACCACAACTAGTTATCTGAAATAAGCATATTGGAAATGCAAAATTGTTTTAAATGTCCAATGTGAGAATTCAGGATTGTAGCCTGTGAGAACAGCCTGAAGAAAAAGTCTTCATTAGATTCTAGTCTCAGACTGCAAATTCTGCAGTCATCTGTAATGTATTTAAAATGGCAGAACGGAAGTTTATTGTGTTTCCCAGTTACTTAAATGTTGATGATAAACTATGTGCGCTTGGCTGGTAATTGTTTGGCCTGTATCCATATAGTTTTAATGTCTCTTAACATGGTTTACAATGCCACTTTCTTTTTATAAGCTTAAATTTTCCAGGTAGTATTCCCATTTATGTTGTGCAACGGAAGAGCCCTACGGCAAGGGTGGAGAACTCCTCTTGGTCTCAAAAAACACTCAGGAGAATCTCTAACCCTATGTCAGCACAGGTTTGGCTGAAGAAGCAATACTTCTTATTTGCAACATTGCATTTGCTTTCTTCGTTTGATAGAAATTAGTCTTCTGCTTCTTAATTTATTTTATTTATATCCCACCTTTCTCCTGACATGAGACCCAGCTACTCTGTTATTAGTAGAATGCTGTTTCCCCGTCTGATACTGTAGGTGGCAGGGACTGAGGAACATAAAGTCCTTCGACATGAAAAGTGTATGCTTTACCACTTAGTTGTACCTACCCACTTGTACCTTTGCTCATTTGAGCCTTGTGTGTCTGAAGCTTTTCTTTTGCATATGAAACTGGTATGCAAAGAACTAATTCAGAAATTGTTTAAGGAATCTGCCTCCTACTATGCTCTTCCAAGAGGCATATTGACCTTGATAAACCTTGGCTGTGTTCCTTTTCAAATTCTACTCATTGCCAACATGATTTGCAGGGCTTTGGAAACATTACATGCAAATAGGAAAATAATTTAATAGGCATAGTGGGAAGGAGGCTGCTGACGTACTAAGTGAATTTTGCCCTCAGATTTGGTATTCCTACTCTTGTTTTGTAACAACAGCTTCTGAGCTTCTGGGAGCTTTTCCTCACATTGAGTGAGTAGCAGTTGGTGGCTAAAAATTATTACTAAGCTGGCGAATCTTCCCTGGTTTACTCTAAGGTAGGTACCCAAGGTGCTGAATCTTATCCCCACAATAGGTTCAGAACTTGGATAGCTCCTTCAGACTAAACTCTGGAATAGAGTCTCACATGATCAGATAAAATGTAGTACAGTGGTTCTCAATCTGGAGTCCCCAGATGTTTTTGGCCTGCAACTCCCAGAAATCCCAGCCAGTTTACCAGCTGTTAGGATTTCTGGGAGCTGAAGGCCAAAATCATCTAGGGACCCTAGGTTGACAACCACTGACTTAGTAGAACTCAAACTTTTCTTTTCTGTGGCTCTGGCTTACAGAAAAGGTGATAGCATTAAGAATATCAGTCCTCTCTATTGCTTTCTAGTCATCTTATTAGAAGAAAGGTTCCTGTGAACTTTTATACAATTCATTAAAAAAATAAACAACTTTATTAGATGCTTTGTTGGGATTCCACATAAAGTCATATAAAACATACAAAAGAACATAGTGTGAACCAAATTTAAAAGCAAAGACATTTAATCACACACTTCTATAGTACTATAGTATAGTACAAAGCTGAGGGCTCTAAGAGCCCACCACAAGATGGAAAGCCACTTTATTTGTTTAATCCAAGAGGAGAATAAAAGGACTCTCCATAGAGCTATGTACAGTACTGATGAACTATACATGTTGCTTTTGAAATTATGGTTTTCAAGATAAGGCCATCAAGTGTCTTTTTTCTCATATTGTCAATCCTTGCATCCATGGATTCCACCATCTATATTTAAACAAACTAAAAAGAAGATACTCATTTTTTTCATTTTGTGTAAGACCTAGGCTTGGAGCAGATATAACATTTTGCCTTGATAGTTTTGTTTTTTCTGTAATAAAGAAACAGTGCCCATATAGGATAATCACGTATTCAAATGTGACAATTCCCCATTGCATATCTGCTAGAGAAGAACACTGTGTTTTTTGTGTAATTTGTATTAATCTTAATGGGGATAGTACCATCTAGGTATCAAGTTATATGCATTCTTTATTTGAGGATGTGCATATTGTGACAAAGATTTATTCTATTTCTGGTCTTCAATAGAAATGTTGAGATTATTTTCCCATATTAGTACTGTACTTCCAGATACTCATAGATGAGTTTTTGATTACTATGTTATCTGTTTTGCTTATTAACATTTTAATTGAGTCAGTAGTATTAATGGTCACTTCTTTTGCAGGGGATAAATCTCCTTAGTGTAGTCTCTTTCACTTGTGGGCAGGAAGAGAAGCATGTTATCTGTATTTTTTAAAACCTTGTTAAAAATCATTAAAACAAATTCAAAGTTAAAAACCATATCACCTCCTGCATTGATCTTAAAAAGCCTGTCAAAGCTATCAAAGGTTTTAATCTGCTGTTGGAAGGACAGCAGGGAAGGGCCTCTTCTGGGTTCCCTGGGCAGAGTCGAGATGCAGCCACAGAGAGAGAAGGCCCGCTCTCTCATTCCCACCAACCATGCTTGAGATGGAGCTGGGACTGAGAGAAGGGCCTCTCCTGAAGATCTCGTATGAGGGGATGTGGTCAGCCAAATAGCCTGGATCTGAACCACCTGGGGCTTTAAAGATCATAACTAGCACTTTGAATTGTACTTGGAAACAGACTGGTAGACCACAGACAATGCTATGATTCCATTTAACTGTCGTGGTTCCATCCTGTGGAATCCTTGGATTTGTAGTTCGGTGAGGTAGTAGAGCTCTCTGTCTAAGAATGCTAAACACCTCTCCATATGCTTCAAATCCTACAAATAATAATAATAATAATAATAATAATAATAATAATAATAATAATAATAATAATAATGATGATGATGATGATGATGATGCTGTATTTATAGCCCGCCCTATCTGCCCAAGGAGACTCAGGGTGGCTCACAAATCTACAGGATATTGTTATAGCTATTAAAGTGGAATCACCACTATATCTGTATTGAGTAAAAGGACCTATGTTGCTATAACTTACATTAAGGTTAAGGAACCAAGGAAAGCAAGGTACTTGTTTGTGATGGGACAGCTCCCAAAATAATTTAGCACATCTGTTTGAAAAAGTGATTTTATAGCTCTAGTTTTGCTCCTTCCCAAGAATGCATTGCTCAAGACCTAATCTATGCAGGGACAACGATATCATGGTATATTGTTTTCAGCCCACCTTCCCAAGTTTCCCACACAAGTTCTTTGTTCTTTGTGATTTTTTAAAAAAGCAGAAGCATTTTGAAGTTCATTAACTGAAATGTAGGTTTTATCAATGAGTTAATTTTTATCAATGATTCAATGAAAGTGGTTTTGCTAAGACTCTTTAAAAATACAGTGTTTTCTTTATGTTTTGCCAATGTGGCAAGGATTTGACTAGAGTTAATACCAAGCTGGAGTGTTAACTTTTGCCGGCAGAAATGTTGGTGGTTGACATGTAGTCCCAGCCCATTTCTTCCCTCTGAGTGTGCCACACCCAGCCCTTCCTGGGAGTACATACTTAGAGGATTAAAAGCAAGCCTTGCTAGTTGGGAATGTTCAAAAATGTAATGCAGCTCCGAGTACAGTGAGGACAAACATATAATTTTCTGTCTGGACTATTTTGTGATTCTGAAATGTAGTGACATTCTCCCCACCTCCCCTCTCCACCCAGCCTGCCGCATAGTTATGTTTTACCAGCCCATAGTAATTCAGGCCTCGCTTGAACAGTCTACTTACTGTTAAAAAACAGAGCAGCTTCTGTTCGCTAGAAACAGTCAACAATAAACATGAAGGGAAAATTTCCTCCTGGAGTTTAGTTTGGAGCTTTTATAGAAGGCATGCTAAAGATATTACACTATATAAAAGCTGAGTGACGGGGCAACTGGTACAAGAGCATGAAAAGATAATCACATTTGTGGGACATTGAAGTGAAGTTGATAATAAGTTCCAAAGCCTGAAAGTGTCTTTTGTCTAGTATTTTCTTTAAAAACACCTCTACATGTGCATATCGTCTTCTTATATTTTTACATGTTTTTATACTTTTTATGTTTTTTAAAGGCTAACTATATGAGTGGCACATATAAATGCTCCTTCAAATTTCACAGAATCCTTTTGTAGTAATTTCTGACCTTGTCCATACATTGACACAATCTATTCTATGTGAAAGGCATGTGATCCATAGCTTTTTATCTGTTCCGTTTACAACTCATTGTTCTCTAGCCTTTAATCTAGAAAAAAGCTCAGTGTATCCCATAGCATACAAAACAAATTCTGCCCTAAGTCTCTTTTCTACATCTGAGACTTAAAGTGAGTCTAGCTAACAAACAGGATCACATGCCTTACTTTGCTGTCTCTAGGAACAAAACTTTAAGCTGATTTATGTGCTTGGTTCAGATACTCAACGTTGAAAAGGTGCGTGATCACATACTCTGCTCCCTCCTCAATGTTAATATGCAATGTGGGTTTTCATAACGTGTATACAAAAATACTGGAAGAGTGAAGGAAGAATTAGTATATAAAGTCACTACATTCAGCATTAGCATGACACAGTGCTTCACATTGGAGGATCAGGAATGTGTTTGCATGGACTATGCTTTACCTTGCAAATCTCAGCCTTGTGGGGGGTCTTAAACCCAGACCTGAAACAGTTTGTAGGGTAAATGTTTGAAACACATGTCATAGTCTCAGAGGTAATAGATAGTTTTCTACTTTGCATTTGTTGACATGGCACAACCATTTTGCTCTACATAAACACATCTAGATCTTGAATGAGAAAGTTGTTTAGAAATGCATGTAAACCTGTTTAAATTGTGAAGAAGAAAGGTTGGATATAAGCACAATAAACTTTCCCTTTGTATTTGTATGTATGTATGTATGCATGCACCCTTACTTATGGATTTTGAAAGAGCTTGTATTCTTTAAAAACCTATTCAACAAACCAGTTCTGATAATTTAAATAATGTTCTAATAGATAGTAGATCCTGGTGGCGCAGCAGGCTAAACCGCTGAGCTGCTGAACTTGCTGACTGAAAGGTTGGTTGTTTGAATCCAGGGCATGAGCTCCCGCTGTTAGCCCCAACTTCTGCCAACCTAGCAGTTCGAAAACATGCAAATGTGAGTAGATCAATAAGTACCACTCCGGCGGGAAGGTAACGGTGCTCCATGCAGTCATGCTGGCCACATGACCTTGGAGTTGTCTATGGACAACACTAGCTCTTCGGTTTAGAAATGGAGATGCGCACCAACCCCCAGAGTCGAACACGGCTAGACTTAATGTTAGGAGTAACCTTTACCTTTACTAGATAGTAGACCAAGCCATGTTTAGTACATCTTTTATCCTTTCATCTCCTGGCCACAGGAGCCCCCAGTGGCACAGAGGGTTAAACCCTTGTGCCGGTAGGACTACTGACCTGAAGGTTGCCAGTTCAAATCCAACCTTGGAGAGCGCGAATGAGCTTCCTCTTGTCAGTTCCAGCTCCATGTGGGGACATGAGAGAAGTCTCCCAAAAGGAAGGTTAAACATCAAATATCCAGGCATCCCCTGGGCAACCGCCAATTATCTCAAACCAGAAGCAACTTGCAGTTTCTCAAATCACTCAGACACAAAAAAAAAAATCTCCTGGCCATTGAGCCTACATTCCTACCTGTGTGTGGTATATTTGTTTATTTTTTTCAAAGAAAGGTTGATTACCTGCTCAGAGAGGCAAATCTATTTGCTTGGCAGCAAAATTGAGCTTTCTCATTGTTTTTTTCTCCTGCTGCCCCTTGCTTTGCTGAAGCAAACAAAAGACCCTGTCTGGCTGCAAGAGGATGCCATCTGTACTGAGCTGTCTGGCAGACCATTGCAAAATTGCATAAAAACCCTGTTTGGGTTGATGGGGCGGGGGGGGGGGGGAATGACTCAGTTTGACTTACATTATTTCCAATTAGCACTAGTAACAACCCATTGATGGTTGCAAGAGGTCCAACAAAAGTAAACCAAAATGCAGAAAGGAAGCCTTGAAAATTCTGGTGCAATGGAATAAATATGAGTCGTGTGAATCTGCTTTTATATGTAGAGAAACCAGTTGCAATGGAAGATCTCTGAAAAGATTATTACTTTGTGGAAACAAATCTCATTAAGAGAAGCAAACCCATGACAGCAGCATGAGTGAACTGTCGCCAGGCAAATCCAATTACTCCAGTGCAATATTTTTCCTTTAATTAAATTGCATTGCCATTAGTATTTCTCTCTGTCTCTTATTTGGCAGTTAAAAGTGACAGCCTGTGGTTTTCCAGATTCTCAATGTAGGTATTTTAAATGTATTTCTCTTTTAAAAAAAATGAGAATATGACAGCATGTCTGCCAGTTGTTTTATTTGCCATTTATAAGTTGCAAAAGTCAGTGGCTTTATCCAAAATTAGTTACCATTTTCATCATCAGAATTATTCATCTACTAGGGAAAAGCCACATTGTTTCTACTACCTTTCTTTCTTATATGGTTTAAAGTTTACACCCCCCTCCCCCAAAAAAGCGGTATCAAAATGTGTTTAGTTTCAAAGGGGTTAAGCAAATGTCTTACTGTTAAGACAAGGCGATACTCTGATTACTGAAGCTTTACTGTTTCATGTCATCCTGGGAAGTCCCTTATCCTCAAGTGCAAATTTTGGGAGGTACCTAGAAGATAGCAGAGGGGAATGGGAAGGCTAAACCCGCATTACTTCAACAGAATACTGTGTTGTGCTCTGTAGACCCAACTGAGAACAAACGGAATACAGGATGAGCATCACTTACCCAAAATTCCAAAATACTCCACATGGGTGGGCTAAAATATTGACCTCTCTGATGATTCAGTGTACAGTAAGCCCTCCACCTATGCAATGGTTAGGGGTTCATAACCTCCTGAAATAGAAAAATGTGAATCAAAAAACACTTTTTTTACTTGAGAGAACACCTCTATAAGAATCTCTAGGTCATCTAGCATATCCTACAGAGGACAACTTCTCTAGACATATATAAATCCATAGAATCACACTGGAGGACCTGGAGAACTAGTTTCTCTAGAAGTCTCTAGTTCCTCTAGCGTGACTATTAATCAAATCCATGAATAACCAAATAGACAAAAGTTAAACTGACAAATGCACAAGGCCAACTGTATTCAGACTTGGTTTCATGAATAAAACTATCCAAAATGTATAAAATTACCTTCAGGCTATGTATATAAGGTGTATATTAAATATACATGAATTTTGTGTTTAGAATTGGATACCATTTCCAAAGTATCTCATTAGGTATGTTTCTGCAAATGCAGGTATTCTAACATCTCAAAAAATAAATAAATCTGAAATTCAAAGTATTTCTGGTCCCAAGCATTTTGGGCATATTTAACTTGTAATAAGGAAAAGCCAATATTTTTCAACCAGTAATAGAATTCTTTTTATTTAAAAGCCAATTAAATATATACTAATACAATCAGTATAGTAATTTCTTTGCTTGCAACTTTATTGAAAGATGTATTTCCTGCTATTCAGGGTGCTCCCTCCCATAGCAGCTAGTGCAAGGACTCAATATAAACATAATACAAAAAAAGCACTCGTGTAAAAATACATAATCTAGAAAACAGAAATCATGAAGCTAGTTCAGTGAAAATAACTATGGGATCTGCAGTCCATAGACAAGAAAAATAGTCTTTTCATTAAAAGCTCTGGTGACGTATTACTATTGAAATATAGCACAAACTAGGAATTACAACTGAGGGAATGTTGAGATAGTTTATATGATTTCTTGTCCTGCGATAACAGATTATTTACTCACTTCAGCCTTGGATTTATCTACATGGTCAAGGATCCAGGGATGCATTCATATGTACTTATCATTGTTTTGGTGGTCTCAACTAGAAGCTGCAACTTGGTTTTCACAATGGGTGAAACAGACCCTGTGAATTACATAGAAAAACTTTTATCATCAGAGTCTGTCATCTCAAATTATCTTCAGGCATTGTGTGTGCTTTGTTAAAAGTATGCAGTCTTTTAAACTGAACTATTGTTTCTTACTACTGCTGTCATAGGAACATGAATTATGTTGGAAGTTGTGGCTGTAAATACTAATAATAACCTCAGAAAACCTCCTTCTGCTACTCTAGACAAGGCCGTGTAAATGGGAGAATTTTTTTCCTAAGAGTTACTCTTGAACCATTTAGTCTCCTTCAGATTATTTAATGGCACAAAATCATGGGCAGGGTTTTGCAGGCACGTGTGCACAGCAAAGAAACCACTTGCAATCCATCGTTATACAAATGTTAATACTGACAAGGTAGACCTCCATAATGAAAATTACTTTGCCCATCAGGCAGATCGTTAGAGTTCATTTTATAGTTTCAAATGACTGTTGTCTTAATAGGCATAAATGGCTTTTCCAGTTTCATCATGTAGTTCAGGTTACATGCTCCTTGGAATCATCTTGTAAGGGGATTAACCAGCAATAAGATTATAAATGCACTTAAACTATGGTGTGGGTTGACATATTTTATTTGCAGATGAAAAATTTCTGTAATAGTGAAAGTGAAGTGAGGTGCAGTTTACCATCCGTATCCACAGATTATGTATGTATGGATTCAACCATCCAAAGCTTGAGGATAATTGAAAAGTGGGAGGTGTGAACCAAAAAGCAAACCATGATTTTGCCATTTTATATATTGAACACCACTGAATATAATAGAACGTGGGCATCTATGGATCTTGGTATCCACAGGAACCAAACCCCAGTGAACACCAGAAAGCCACTTCTAAATTTTTCCAATCTGGATTCACCCAAATGTTTTCGTGTGACACCAATTAATATTCAGTTCAGAAACAAGTTCTAAAATGTTCAAGTTAAAATTGTGACTCATTTACTAACAGAAACAAAAGGATCCACGATTACAGGCTATCAGCTGCATGTGCAAATGCAAACTCTACTGCAAATGCAAACTCTGTCAGCATGGCAGCAGATCCGTGCTCTTTGGAGAGCATTCACGCTTCTTTAAATGTGTCCTGTGATTTTAAATAAATCCAGAATGACTGTCATTGTCCACTAGTGTGACTGCTATTTGATACATTGTACAAGAGTACAAGGAGATAACTATAATGAGAAACAATCTTCTCTTTCAAGGTTTTGAAATGCAAATGTTAGTTTAATTATTAGAATCATGGTCACATTCAACTGCATTTAATGAAGTTCTGCTTTATAGGAACCATGGTCTGAGGGGCAGCCATTTTTTTCTACTTGTCTCTAAAGTCTCCCATTTGTGCAGGGCTTCCAGATTAATAATTTTCTCATGAACATGTATCAGGATCCCCAGGGATTATGGGGTAAAGCAGTGCTAGGTGAGAATGGATTTTAATAGATTAAGCACATTCCTTGCCGATGTGTCATCTGCTCAGAGCAGTACTGGTCTATTGTACTTCTTGCCTGATGTCATAAAAAGGTGGTGCCTTTCACAGACCATGGACAAAAAAAAAATGCAAGGGCAGGCTAAACTTTCTTCAATATCAACAAATTGAACACATTCTTTACTGGAAGCAAGCAGCAGTTATGCTTAGAAACTAAAGGTCTGGCTTACACGAACACATGGGTATCTTCTTCAACACTTGGCTTCATATTGAGGTTACTATATCTTTGCCTAATGGTAAAGCTGGAACTGATACATATTTGCATGTTGACTGTTACTTGCCCATAAGTTTATTTTTTATTATGTTTTGGGTGGTGACTAAACTTATGCTGAAATATTTTAGGATCCTCAACACTGCAGTATTGTAATACTAGAAAGCCTAAGAAATACCTAACTGTGTAATCACTGTTTGGGCTACAGACAAGAAGGCTGCAACTGTCCAGTATTGATCCATACTTTCTTTCTGAAAGTATGACAGTAATATTTAACATCTGAAAACTACTGTGGGGGGGGGGGGACAAAACACAATTTGTGTTATTCTTTGCTACAGTCTCAAGGTTTTCTAAAACTAAACTGGAATGATTTGTCTCCTGTTCTTGTTACAGTTAGTCTACAGTGAGCCTGTTCAAACCAAGGTTGTTTTCTTTGGCAGGCTTTTGCAGTTTTCAAAATAGCGTAAATGACCTGGAGTTTTCTTTTCTGTCATCTTATCGTTGGATAACTGTTGCAAGCATTTACCAATTACATATTTGTTCATTCAGAAGAAAGTCCACCCAGTCCCACAGGAACTTGTCCTAAGTAATTATGAGTAAGGTAGCCACCTTAGTAGCCCACATTGAAAGATATATGGGGTAAACTGAACACCTTTCCTTTTCACATGTATGTTGCAGAAGAATTGTTTGGTTCCTTGTTTATTTACACTTTCTGACATTTCTGGATTCAAATGAGCATTCATTAATATCCAGCTTGGGTACTAGTTTTATTCCAGTGTTGTAATGCTTAGTTTTTTTAATCCTCATAGAATCAGACCTCAGCTAGCAAAAGAGAAGATTGAAGGATGCCACATCTGTACATCTGTCACACCTGGGGAACCTCAAGTGTTCCTGGGAAAAGATAAAGCCTTCACTTTTGATTATGTATTTGATATTGAATCACAGCAAGAGGAAATCTACGTCCAGTGTATAAACAAACTGATTGAAGGCTGCTTTGAAGGATATAATGCTACTGTGTTTGCTTATGGTCAGGTAAGCTCAATGCAGGTTTCCACATGAACTGTTTGCTTTTCAGTAATTGCAAACATTTTTCTGAAGTCAACAAAAGAGGAACTCATAAGGAAGGACTGGTTTCATTTAAGCAAGGGTTTAATTTCACATTTTGGCAGAGTTGAAGAAAAAAATATATTTCAATATGTGAGAAGTTAGCAACACCTAAAAGATTTTTTTGATGTATTTCTGATGAAACTGCAAAGTAACAGCATCTTTCAAGTATGGATGGATCATTAGTGAAGCATGTACTCCTGCTTGAATTGCAATGGTTCTGGTTTAAGAGAATCCATATAAGTATGAGCAAGGCTTGGAGGTCAAAGTATCATGAAAATATTTAGCTACCATTAAAGGTGACCTAAATCCACCTTTTGAGCCTTCATTGTCAGTTACTCATATTCTTTGACAGAAAGCATAGCTGTGTATAAGTGCTGTGATTTTTTTTGCATATTGCTAATGATTGGTCTCCTAAATGCAGACAGGAGCAGGTAAAACATATACAATGGGGACTGGATTTGATGTAAACATAATGGAAGAGGAGCAGGGCATTATCCCACGTGCTGTAAAACACCTGTACAAGTGTATTGAAGAAAAAAAGCATGCAGCTATTAAACAAGGACTTCCTCCACCAGAATTTAAAGTGAATGCCCAGTTCTTAGAGGTATGTCTTCATAATTCAGTTATTTCCATGCGTGAAGCTGTTAGTAGATCTTAATTAGTCTGTATGTGGTTCTAGTTGTCATACTGGTAAATCTAATGTTAATTTAGTAGTCATGCAGTCACTATTACAGTACTCACTTTTACCCTGCTCCCAAATGAATTCTGCTAGTCTTTATTTATTTCAGATGAGGAGGATAGGAAAAAATGTATTTTTAGAATTAGAAGCCTTTGCATTGTGGAACATTATCAGGTGATACTTTTGCCAAAACAAGCTATCACCTGCTCTAAAGCCAAGGAAAAATATTTTGTTTATACAGGTCAATAAGTTGTATCTTCTCTTTATAGGAGAGTTTTTGAAAGTGTTGTGTTTCATTTCCACATTTGCAATTTTGTGGGGAATTAATTTTAACATGACTTCCTGCATAAGGAGTCTAGCAACAGTATTGAAGTTACAGATAGCTAAACATCTGTAGTTTCTGGTGCAGATAAATAGACAGCTATGAAATTTCTGCCAAAGTTGGAATCAGATGTTTTATCTGGTTGGACTAGCAAATACCTATCACTCCTAAGTAAAGTACAGTATTAAAGCTTTTACTTTAAAGCTGTCTGGCTAATATCTATCTTCTGTAGAGGAAAATACAGGCATGCAAAACACACGGTTAAGTGCTTTGACTTCCCTTAGGTCGAAGTTTGCTTTATGAATGCTTTTAGTGTTAATCATTTGCTATTTTGGTGGTTAGTTGGTAGGGAATGAAAGGCTAGTAAGCAAAACCAAACCAATTTACAGAACATACCTCAGCCTTTTAAGTGTATAAGAACAATTTTATTTCTTAGACATCAAATGATTTGAATTAAGCTGCCACCCTAAATTTGTTAGGTTCAGTAATTTGTTTCAGGGCAGAGGTAGGAGCATGCACATCCTTACTAAGAAAATACCATCTAAGAAGTGCATTAAAAATAGAAACAAAGCACAGTTCTGTTACTCTGTGTTTTTTAAGAGATAGGATTGGCAAATATATAGAATGGGAAAATGTATAAAAGCTTCATTTGTACTCCCTAGTCAATAATGGAAAAGACCGACTAGGTTAAGTGATAAGTGATTTGTACTCCCTATAACAAAAAAGACTGGCAAGGTTAAGTCTTGTGTTCCTCCCCAATCCTTTGACTTTTCTACATTTTGTTGTGCTACAACACAGAATTGAAATGGATTTAATTGTATTGTTACCATTTGATGTATTCAAGATACTCCATACTGTGAATGTGCAATATATTTTTGTTCACAATATTTGTTCTTCTTTCATCTCAATATAAAACAATAAACGTACCCAGTTCTCATTTTTTCCTTGTTATATTGTATTAACAAAGCATTAGGTATCCTGGTTTCTAATGTTTGGCACAAAGCGGGTTTTTTTATTCTGTTTACGGTTTTTGGCACTTGCTATCAACTGTTTTGATCAAGCTTAATGCAGTATAGGTTGATAATTATGTGAAAAAATCCCCTACTGATTAGTGTTGAGATATCGATATATTGGCCCTCAAACCTCAGACCAAAAAACCTGAACTAGAAATGGCCATTTCACCTTGAACAATGATCTAATCTTTGCGTTAGTAATAGTATATATACCTATTGAAAGAACCAAATTGCACTGAGTGCCCTTCCAAGGTTAATGGGAAGGAATAAGCACATTGTTCTTTCCTACAGCCTGCGGTTACATTGTCAAGGGCTGATTAAGGAAATTCTCCTGCTGCCTCAGCATTTCCCTTGCAAAAGTCCTGAACAGCTTTTGCACGGCTGTCTTGTCCTTTGGGGGAAAGGAATGTAGAAAAATTCCAGGAGATGGAAGACCTGAAGCCCTTTACATAAATCTTTACCCATCTTTTACCCCTCCAGTCTTAACAATATGTCCTTATGCCTCCTTCTGTATATTTAGATGGCAATTAAGTCCTGTTTGGATGCTTTTCTTTCATCGTTGTGGATTTTTTTAAAAATGGATTTAATCTCCACTGGTTAAGGACTATCCTGTCTGCATTATGTTCTCAACTTTTTTCTCCCCATTAGTATCTAAGGTGCTGCAAGATTCCTTTACATCCTGATATTGCTGATTAATATAGCTGTCTCTTTGCATCCTGTATCAAATGTGGGATCCTGTTTTCAGTTAATTGCTTAACAGTATATGTATTTGTTCCAGCTCTCTCCCACATTTTCTAGAAAGTTTATATGTCTGTTTTGGATTTTGCTTTTACCCAAAAGGCATGCTAAGAAACTGCATCATTTTGTTTATCTTGAATTGTATTGAAGTTGGTTTTGCATCTTAATTGTACTGTTCGTTTCCCCATCTAAATTAGCTTTACAATGAAGAAGTACTCGATCTCTTTGATACAACACGGGATATTGATGCGAAGAACAAAAAATCAAATATCAAAATCCATGAAGATTCAGCAGGAGGAATATATACAGTGGGAGTCACAACACGGACTGTTAATGCAGAATCAGAGGTATCTGCACAGAATAATACTATTCCCATTCCTGACACAAATAACTAAAAGTCAATATAGCCAGCCTTACATATCCACATATCTTTTCAAGCAAGCCTTGATTTTTTCATTATATATAATGGACGCAACTTGACCATGCCATTATATATAATGGGGCGTGAGCATCCACAAATTTTGGTATCAGGAGGTGCAGTAATGGTGGTTCTGGAACAAAACCGCAGTGGATGTCAAGGGCGCTCTTTATCTTTCACAGTGTATAATGTGTTGTTGAAGGCTTTCATGGCCTGAATCACTGGGTTGCTGTGAGTTTTCCGGGCTGTTTGGCTATATTCCAGAAGCATCTCTCCTGATGTTTTGCCCACATCTATGGCAGGCATCCTCACGGGTTGTGAGGTCTGTTGGAAAGTAGGCAAGTGGGGTTTATATATTTGTGGAATGTCCAGGGCGAGAGAAAGTCAGGGCCAGTTAACACCTCCCAACAAAGGATTCTTCCAGGCAGGAAGCAGCCAGGCTTTGACACTACAAGGCTATTCAATGCTAATCAACGTGGCCAATTGCAACATTTACACTTGCCTCAAACAAACAAGAGTTCTTTCTCCCACCCTGAACATTCCACAGATATGCAAACCCCACTTGCCTGGTTTCCAACAGACCTCACAACACCTGAGGATGCCTGCCATAAATGTGGGAGAAATGTCAAGAGAGAATGCTTCTGGAACATGACCATGCAGCCCAGAAAACTCATAGCACCACAGTGTATATTCCATTCTTTTCCATTTTTCTAGATCCATTGTTTCTTTTCCTCTCTAGCCTTTTATCCCCCAAGAGTATGTCAACGGAGTAAGGAGATCATGTTTAGGGAATGAATGTATTTTGGTGTATAGATTATGAGATGGGGTTGTTGTTTCTCGTTTCTTCCTTGGAACATTTGAAACTCACCCTCCATTGCTTTGACTCATTGCCCTTTATATTCTTTCTCTGGCTGTTACTGCTGTGGCATTAAATATTCAGAGCCACTCTTACAGGGAACAAAAGGAGGGATGATACAAAGGCACCCTCTGCCAGCATGCCTTTGGTCACTATAACAACATAAAGCAGCATTCCGCTCAGTGAAATTTGGTTGGTTTCTGCAGTCCATGAACTCAGATCAGTCTGATATATGTTTAGTGTCATTATTTACTTCCCCCTATTTTGGGCATATGTATTTCTCTGTGTGCTTTCTGTGAGCATAAAAGAGCAGGTACCTCTTCCCTTTTATTAATGCTCTTCTAATATGACACATATTCTATAACTTTTGATAGCAGATGGATCTTTCAAAAGTGCACTTTTCTGAGGCATGGATATTATTAGTGGTTTAGAAGGATATCCTTTGAAGACCTTGTTCAGTTTTATGTGTGTTTCATGCTACTGGGAAAAATGTGACAATAATAATTAAAGTTTTATTACAAATGAGTTATTCTAATATGGCTAGTAGTTAGGCTTGTGGTATGCATTCACATGCATATTTTTAAAATAGTAATATTTACCCATTTTCTCTCTATTTTATACAGATGATGCAGTGTTTGAAGCTGGGTGCTTTATCTCGAACCACTGCCAGCACTCAAATGAATGTCCAGAGCTCCCGCTCTCATGCAATCTTCACTGTACACTTATGTCAAACTAGAATTTGTTCCCCAATTGATGCAGTAGGTATCATAGGTCTATGGTCATTTTTTGTATTTTAGGCGCAGCTGGGAGGTGGCACTTTTGGAAATAACTCTGGAACATGTGAAACCTAGGTTAATGTTATTGGAATAGTAGCAGAACCATTTTCATTGATTGATTGAAGAAATCTAGCCTTTCTCCCAATATGAAATCCAAAACATTTTTATGTGCTGCCATCTCATATTATATTGGTTCTGTCAAAGCCATAGTAATGCCAGGGTGACTTTAGATCAGTGATTCTCAACCTGGGTCCCCAGATGTTTTTGGCCTTCAACTCCCAGAAATCCTAACAGCTGGTAAACTGGCTGGATTTCTGGGAGTTGTAGGCGAAAAAACCTGGGGACCCACAGGTTGAGAACCACTGCTTTAGATGATTCGTATCTCTGGTTCTGTGTCCACCATTGTTGGAGTTCTGGATCAGTGCTAGCAAAAGAGAATTGAAGCATCAACTCTATCCACATTACTCAAATCTTATTGGGTTATCCCAGTGGCCCAAAACTACTGCAATATGTTAATCAACATAACATTAGAGCCCAGAACGACTGTTATCAGGAGACTCTGGAACTCCTGATCCAAGAAAGTTATCTCAGAAAACTAAGTATGGCATGTCCATTCATACTGGGGCTCGTTATTTATTTTACAGTTTGCCTAGGTTATCTGCAAGGCTAATTTTTCCCATATGAATATGTCTGGAGTTTGAGCTCTGAAAGGAATTTCCTTTCTTTCCATCACTTTCAGAGCTATTATTGTGACACTAACATGAATTCGTGTGTTTACAGTAGAGTCTCACTTATCCAACCTTTGCTTATCCAACGTTCTGTATTATCCTTAGAGACCGCATCTCCCTCTATGAACCCACACGTTCCCTTCGCTCGTCGGGGGAGGCCCTTCGCTCGTCGGGGGAGGCCCTTCTCTCGCTCCCACCACCCTCACAGTCATGGTTGGTGGGGATGAGAGAGAGGGCCTTCTCCGTCGTGGCCCCCCGGCTTTGGAACGCTTTACCTAGCGAAATCAGGCAGGCCCCTACCCTCCTCTCCTTCCGGAAGAGCTTAAAAACTTGGCTCTTCCAAAAGGCCTTCAATGTTTAATTGTTGCTGGATTGATCTATCTGTCCATTCCATAAAAGTCCCATTGTTGTTGTCTTGTCATTTTATACCGCACTTTATTGTCCATTCAACTATGAAATTTCCTTTCCCCATTTCGTAATACTCTGCACTTTGCCTGGGATCTACGACTTAGTCTCCTGTTTTTAATACTGTATCCTGCTTGTTGATTTTAATGATTGTTTTTATTGATGTTGATGTTTTTTTACTGGGATAATTGTTTTATTGCTTTGTTACTGTTATTTGTTTGTTTTATCGGGCCAGGCTGCATGTAAGCCGCCCCGAGTCCCTTCGGGGCGGGGTATAAAAAATAAAGTTATTATTATTATTATTATTATTATTATTATTATTATTATTATTATTATCCAACGCAGTCTGCCTTTTAGTAATCAACTAGCTGTGCCCGGCCACGCATTGCTTTGGCGAAGTATGGTGGTATGGGAAATAAAGTATTGAGGAATTGGTGGTAGTTAAGGTAAAGGATAAAGGTTTTCCCCTGACATTAAGTCCAGTCATGTCTGACTCTGGGGGTTGGAGCTCATCTCCATTTCTAAGCCGAAGAGCCAGCATTGTCCATAGACTCCTCCAAGGTCATGTGGGATGACTGCATGGAGCGGCGTTACCTTCCTGCCGGAGCAGTACCTATTGATGCACTCACATTTCCATGTTTTTGAACTTCTGGGTTGGCAGAAGCTGGGGCTAACAGTGGGGGCTCTCTCCGCTCCCCCAATTCGGCCATTAGGTCCAGAAGTTCAGCAGCTCAGCGCTTTAACACGCTGCGCCATCAGGTGATATTATTTCCTAAAGGTTGTGAATATACAATATTTCTGATTTTTTTTTGTCTGTTGGAGGCAAGTATGAATGCTGCAATTGGGGAAAATTATTAGGATGTAATGGCCTTGCAGCTTTAAAGCCTGGCTGTTTCCTCCCTGAGTGAATTTTTTGTTGGGAGGTGTTAGCTGGCCTGGATTGTTTCCTGTCTGGAATTCCCTTGTTTTCAGAGTGGTGTTCTTTGCGATATTTTATGTGTTTCTACTGTCTGTGGCCCTGAGAAAACAGAGGATTTGCCAGGCTTTGATGATGGGAATACTTTGTTGAGAGGTGTTAGCTGGCCCTGATTGTTTCCTATGTGGAATTCCCCTGTTTTCAGAGTGTTGTTCTTTATTTAGTGTTCTGATTTTAGAGATTGTATTGTTCTGTTTTATTATACCACATTAATTTTTATATATTCTGATTTTAGTGTTTTTGAATACTTGGAACCAGATTGTATTCATTTTCATGGTTGACTGCAACACAATAATAACAATAACAATAACAATAACAATAATAATAATAATAATAATAATAGTAATGATAGTAATAATAATGACTTTGGTAATACACAGTGCTTCACTCCCTTCTCAGCTTCCTTTCTGGAAGAAACCTTTCTTGGGAGGTGTTAGCTGGCCCTGATTGTTTTCTTTGTGGAATTTCCAATTTCCCTACTTTCAGCGGGTTTCTCTTTATTTACTGTCCTGGTTTTAGAGATTATATTGTTCTGCATTATTCTATCCCAGTAATTATTTCATATTAAAGTAGAATCTCACTTATCCAACATTCGTTTATACAATGTTCTGGATTATCCAACGCAGTCTGCCTTTTTGTAATCAATGTTTTTGTAGTCAGTGTTTTAAATTCATTGTATTATTTTAGTGGTAAATTTGTAAATACGTAATTACTACATAGCATTACTGTGCATGGAACTACTTTTTCTGTCAAATGTGTTGTATAATATGATGTTTTGGCGCTTAATTTGTATAACGATTACCTAATTTGATATTTAATCGGCTTTTCCTGAATCCCTTCTTATTATCCAACATATTCACTTATCCTGCCGGCCTGTTTATGTTGGATAAGTGAGACTCTACTGCATATTGATAATCTTATAGTATCTGCTTAGAACTGGATTATATGAGGCCCCTTCTACACAGCTGTATAAAATGCACACTGAAGTGGATTATATGGTAGTGTGGAGTCAAGATAATACAGTGCAAAGCAGATAATATAAGGTTATAAATGGGTTATATAGCTGTGTGGAAGGGCCTTGAGTCTACACTGCCATATAATCCAGTGCAAATTAGATAATCTGTGGAAGAAGCCTAAGTGAGGCCTGACTCTGCCTGTCCCCTGGGCTGAGTGGGTTGCTAGGAGACCAAGTGGGCAGAGATTAGCCCTCTAACTGGCAGCAATTGGATAAAAAAGTTTATTCCTTTCCCTCTAATTAGGACTTTATTTTTCTTTTCTTTTTGTTGTATCAATCTAAAGTCGTGGATGATGGGTTGTGTTGTCAAATTTCGAGGTTGGGGGGCCTGTAGTTTGTTGTTTTGTCAGTCGCCGTGATGCCATCACTCATTTATATATATAGATGTTTCTGTGGTCAAGGTTTTCAATACATTGCGATGTTTTGGTGCTTAATTTGTAATTACACTAATCACTACATAACATTATCATGTATTGAACTGCTTTTTCTGTCGATTTATTGTAAAACATGATGCTTAATTTGTAAAATCATAATGTAATTTGACATTTACAGTAATAGGCTTTTCCTTAATCCCTCCTTATTATCCAGCATTTTGGCTTATCCAACATTCTGCTGGCCCATTTATGTTGGATAAGCGAGACTCTACTGTATCATCGTCTGCCGACTTAAGCCACGAATATCATAGCGCTTATACCTCGACTTTTCCCCCCTAGAGGTAAAGCTTAAAGCAACTTACAATTTAAAATTAGTGCAGTATAATTGAAATATCCAAAGGATTGACATTAAAATAGAACTAAACAATTATCATACTTTAAATGTGTTATTAAAATTAAAATAGTATAATTACAACATAACTACATTTGGTGGGAATAAGGGAGAGTCTGCTTGTGAATTCGCTTCGTAGAGAAGCTAGACTGCCTCATTTCTTGTTCTTCTGCCTGTAGTGAAATTAGGTTTTTTTTCCTTTTGTTTGTTTGTTTTTTGACAGGTCCCTAGGATATTTTTGTGATGTATCTTTTTTTAATCTGTTTGTATCCATTATCATTTTTGTAATCTGCCTTGCAATCTAGGGTGGGAAGGAAAGGGATAATATTTTTGTTATCATTATCATTGTCATATTTGTGTATGCTCATAAAGAAATCCAATTAAAAATTGTCCTCTAATAGTAATAAACTTGTCAGGGTTGTATCAGTGTTCAGCTGTCCTGCAGTATAAGTCTGGTGGCAAAATACCATTTGACTAATATATCTCCACGTATTGTGGTTAGGTCTTGTTAAGTTAGAGAAATTAATGTTGGGTATAAAATGGTGTGTTTATGAGAGCTGTATCCTAGCTCAACTGCATAGTATCCTACCTTGGTTTGACCTCTTTACTTCCCCACACACTCATTTTAATTCAAACTACTGGTATTTATGTGTCTCCCAGATCGGATTATGTCCAGTCACATGGCCACAGTGACTGTGGCTTTTTTTTTGTTCTCAGCATACATGTGAATATTCACATAATCAAATAGCTTTAAAGATCTATTACTTTGATCATGTAGATCCCACCAAAGAGAGAGAAAAAGTTGATTAATTTGCCCTTACTTTTATCTCTGCTAGGAAAGCAAGTAATACTATGGCAAGTAAGACTGTATTATACTTGGAAGAACAGCTAGTCCAAAATTAATAAAAGATGACCTACGTAATTTTCATTTAATGTTCCCATTGTATGGCCAATTCTTAATATAGGTAAAGGCAGGGAAGCATTGCTTTCAAGGGGCTAAAATGTGAAAACAAACCACACCATCCTATGCATGACCTGCATTTGGGTTGCTTTTAAAATGCCATTTGATTTGATTTGATATTTCTCAATGGTCTCTTCCTTGGATTCTAAAATATGTTATCCATGCATGTAAGTATATGCTCTGAGACATTAACTTTGGTTTAAATAGATTTAAAATAAGAAACCAATTTGAGAACAAATTAGGAAAGTCGTTGCAGTGGAAGGCTTCTGATTTGCATTGTACTTAGTTAATTAAAATCATGAAATGTTCATTAGCCTCTGGCAGTATATGTGTTTCAGTTGTGAAAACTGCGTGTGCTCAAAAGATAATTTGTATGTCCTCATTTTTCATGGTAGTGTTGTGTAAGTATTCTCCCATTTAGAAGTAATTTATGTTGGTATACATAATTAGAAGTTTTGCAAGGTTTTAGAGATCAGTGAGCAAGGTATTTGAGGGCCAAGGCCACCTGTCTCTGAGTAGAAAAGATGCTTTTTTGTACTTACTGCCTTATATTTTGTCACCTTCTTCTGAAATGTACATGAATACCTATTCCACATTCTTATTCTTTAGTGGCAGCTGAAATTACCCTCTTTCCCCCAAAATAAGACAAGGTCTTATATTAATTTTTGCTCCAAAAGATGTGTTAGGGCTTGTTTTCAGGGGCACTCTTATTTTCCCAAATTGACTTTTAAAATTAACTATATCTAGGGCTTATTTTTGAAATAGGGCTTATATTTTGAGCATCCTCAGACATGCTGAAAAATCATGATAGGTCTTATTTTCAGGGTAGGTCTTATTTTGGAGGAAAGAGGGTAGTACAGATTCTGTTCATCTTAGGACAGGAGTTTTTTTTAAAGAAAGCTGAAAGCTGTTTAAGACAGGGATGGAAATCTTGTAGCCCTTCAAATGACTTTAACTCACTCACCATTAGCTAGAATTAATGGGAACTACAGCTCTGCAGCATCCCAGAAGTTGTGTGTTCCCACACTGAGGTCTGAGAAGCCTGGCTTCCCATGAGATATGCTTAAAATTGTGTAGTCTGTTCTGTTTGGTCTTTTTCAGTCCATTGATTTCTAGTCTGTATTGCTGGCTTGTCTTAGAAGAAGAAATTACCCCATCATGAGTACAATCAGGCCACCAGCATAAAATGCTACCTTTAGTTGTTATACTACAACTATATTTTACCAAATCTAAGGCACACTTTATTTCCCATTTTAGGGGCTCCAGAAACCGGGTGCACCTTAAATTTGATGACACCTTACATTCACCATTTTGTTTATTTTTTAAACCATCTTACCTAGGAGGGAGGAGGAGGGGCCTCAGCCCCAAATGGTTCTGGTTTGAAGTGTGTTTTAAAACAGTCTTACCTCCTAAGCAGGGGGCTGAGGTGGCACAGTGGGTTAAACCGCTAAGCTGCAGAACCTGCTGACCAGAAGGTCGGCAGTTCGAAGCTGTGGGACAGAGTGAGCTCCCGCTGATAGCCTCAGCTTATGCCAACCAAGCAGTCAAAAACATGCAAATGTGAGTAGATTAATGCTCCATGCTGTCATCCTGGCCAGATGACCTAGGAGGTGTCTACGGACAACGCCGGCTCTTTGACTTAGAAATGGAGATGAGCACCAACCCCCAGTGTTGGACTCAACTAGACTTAATGTCAAGGGGAAACCTTTGCCTTTACTTTACCTCCCAAGAGGGGAGGAAAGAGGAGGAGGAGGAGGAAAAGGAGTCTGGCTGAGCTAAGCACCATTTCCTGCTTCTGCTGTCCCTCCAATGGGCCCATAGACTTCGTAAAAAAGATTTCTCCAGACAAGATGATTTCTGGGTTTCTTCATACTTGGAAGTCATTGTGTCTATATGAGTCTTTTTTTTTTATTAAGTTCATGGGCCTGTTATGCATGCAGAAGAAATTATAAATAGTATTGTGCATATTTAAATTAATTAAATTAAAATATTCTAAGAATGTAAAGAAAAGTATTTCCCCCCAAAATTGAAGCTTTAAAAAGTGGTGTTCCTTACATTTAATGGCACCTCATATTTGGTGAAATATGGTATTATTATATTTATTTATATCTCGCTTTTATGTCTTGATAAAGATCCAGAGCAGCTCACTATGTTAAGAAAAAAAAGATACAATTTATAATCTACAACATAATAATATTAGAATTAAATCTGCAAGCCATTCAAAATCATGTAAAATGCTTAGAAACTGTTAAAATAATTAAAACACTGACTTGCTCTTAACAAAATCTTCTTTAAAAGAGTATTGTATCGTCATCTGGTTACAACAACAAAAATGATACCATTGCAGCTGCACAAGGAAATTGGAGGTTCTTGAAAGATCACCACTTCATTATCGGAATAAGGATGAAGGTTATATAATTGGGTCTGTACAGAAAGCTGCGCTGTTGTAGTAGATAGTCAGTACCTTTCTGGATATAATTTTCCCCCCTCAATTTTCCTTTCATCACCTCTTTTTGCTTGGAATGGTGTAAAAACTCTTCTTATTTGTTCTCTTTGATCCAAATATAGATGTCTTTAAAGATATTTTTAACAGTCCAAGTTCCTCTGAAAAGCCTTTCTTTCCAACAAAATTGGGGGAAAGCTGTTTAAGAAGCTATTAATAAAGAATGTATAAGGCAGAAATATGGGGAATTACCTTTTACAAAAGTACATGTGTTATCACCCACAGTTAGCATGTAACAGAGACCATTTTCTGCGTTTCTAAATACACAGGACTATTTTTAAAACATTCCTACTGTGTAGTTTTAAAGATTTTACTTTTTTCTTCTCAGGACAACATGACAGATAATAGAATAATATCAGAGTCATCGGAGCTGAATGAATTTGAAACACTTACGGCTAAGTTTCATTTTGTGGATCTGGCAGGATCTGAGCGGTTAAAGCGTACAGGAGCCACCGGAGAGAGAGCAAAAGAAGGCATTTCTATCAACTGTGGACTAGTAGGTTTTTTCTTCTACCTTGCCAGTTAACCCAGTTCATTAGAAAGTTCTTTGAAGCAGAAAGTTACATTTCTTTTGCTGCCTTTGTTCTTTATGGCCAAGAAGGGTGAAGTCTCTGTCTACATCATCTTTCCTTTGAGATCCTATCAACGTTCTGAACAAAATTCAGGCCTATTACCCTAACCTTATCACTTTTCTCCTTCTATATGACTTTTGGTATCTTTGCCTGATGAAGAAGCTAGTGAGCTTTCAAATGCTTGGGCCCTGTTACACTAACTGCTAATGTGGGTCCAATCTTGCATTCTGAGCCCAGGAATATGGGATGGCAGTCAAGACAGCTGTGATCAGTTCCAGTTAGGCACCAGATCATCTATCTTGACAGCTCTAAGTCAAGGATTTGAGCTTTCTTTCAATTTTGTTTAACCCAGGGCAGGTCCGCATTAAGACAGCCTTGCCTTGGGTTAAGTAGGATCAGCTTCGTGCAGTATTGGCCGCATTTCTGTTTCCGACCACCGCTTCCAAAAACGGGTGCCTATACAAATGAGCTTTTCCACCCAAAGTCAGAAAAAAAACCCAAGATTTTCAGACCTTGGGTGGCACAGTGCCAGGGCCTGCCAGGTCCTTTAAGCTCTGCCAGCCAGGGCCTACATCTGAGCACTCAAATGTAAACCCTGATTGGCAGGGTCTACAAGTATTGAGCACTCAGCTGTAGGCCCTGCGAGCACTCGATGCTCGTAGGCCCAGCAGGCAGGGTCTACAGCTGAGCACTAGGCCCAGTCGGATGGAGGCCCTAGCTGGCAGGGCCTATGAGCATTGAGTGCTAGGCTGTAGGCCCTGCCTGCCGGGTCTACAAGTGTTGAGTGCTCAGTGCTTGACTGTAGGTGCAGGGCCTACAAACATTGAGCACTTGGCACTCGTAGGCCCCATAGGCAGGGCCTACAGCTGAGCGTCAGGTGCTGAGCCCACTCAGGTGTAGGCCCTGGCTGGCAGGGGCTACAAGCGTTGAGTGCTCGGCTGTAGTCCCTGCCTGCCAGGCCTACAAATGTTGAGTGCTTGGTGCTCAACTGTAGGCTCCTCCTGCTGGGCCTACAAGCGTCGATCGCGGCACTCTGCTGCATGCCAGGGCCTACAGCTGCCGCGCCAAAAATCAACCAACCAAATGGCTACCGTTCCCCCATTTTTCGTTTCACTGCTCTTTCAATTCCGTACGGGATTGTACCGTTCCATGCTATCTGAATGGACGGAACAGTACAAATATACGAAAGAAACAGATGAAACGGTATCTGGGCCCAACTCTAGTAGGGAAGCCATTTCTAAAATGAAACAATGGCTTGACTTGTCAGTGAGAAGTACTGCATTGGAAAAGAACATTATATAATTCTTCTAAGCATATTGCTTTACACACCCTTTCTAATGTATCAAACTCTTGACAATAACATTCCTGATTCTGTCAGTGCCTGCGTGTACCTGTTTGATTTTTAATTTAAATCTCTTTTTGTAAATTCTCTAGTTGGCATTGGGCAATGTAATAAGCGCACTGGGAGATAAGAGTAAGAAGGTTACCCATGTACCATACAGAGATTCAAAATTAACTCGACTATTGCAAGACTCCCTTGGAGGAAACAGGTATGGGCAAGAACTCAACATTGTGTGAAATTGTGTTTGAAAAAGGAAAGATTAAAAAACTTTCATTAACTTGCTATCGCTGAGGTGAAACTATATCAATATAACACAAATTTAAAATTCGTATAACTCTTTCAGTAGCTAGATTAAAGCAGCTACTATTTAAATATCTCATTGGAGAAACAAACAATTGTGTCATAATTCACTTCTGAATGCTGAATAACTTGAGAAATGATGTTCCTTACCTCACATAAATGATGGCAATTTACTCTTTTTAAAACCTATTAAACAAAAAAAAATCTGATGGTGAAAGCAGACTAAGTAAATGATCTGAAATATGAATACAGGTTAAATAGTTATTATCCGGAAATCCAAAATGCTCCAAAATTGAATATTGTCTGCATGAATGGTTGTGATTGGGACAGCTTTCCTTTCTGATAGTTTAATATAAACAAACTTTGTTTCATGCACAATATTATTTAAATTATTTAAATAATAGCAACAACAACAACAACACACTTTATTTATATTCTGATCTATCTCCCCGGAGGGAATCAGAGCGGATTAAAGAGCACATATAAGGCAAACATTCAATGCCTTTTACACAACGACATACAATACACAGACAGAGGTAAGGTCTTCCTTTTCCATCTCCGGTGTCTGGAGGCGATGCTCAACTCTGGCCATGGGGAAGTACTCTTGTTTCATTTTTCGATGCCGAGGAGCCTGTTATCCGTAGATATCTCTGATCTGTTACTGGCATGTTTTGCACATCTTCACAGGGCGTCCTTTTACCTTCTCACCAAGGCGGTACCTAGTGATCTACTCGCATTGCATGCTTTCAAACTGCTAGGTTGGCAGAAGCTAGGGCGAATAGTCAGGAGCTCACCTCGACTTGCAGCTTTGAACTGCCAACTCTCTGGTCGACAGATTTCCTGCAGCTAGAGGTTTAATCCGCTGTGCTGCCGCAGCCCAGATTATTTATTATTATAATGATTATTAACATGTTTTGTATAAAATTACCTTCAAACTATGTGTATAAGGTTTACTTGAAACATAAATGAATGTTAAGTTTAGACTTGGGTCCCAAGATAGCTCCTGTTGTATATGGAAATATTCCAAAATCCTCCAAAATCTGAAATCCGAAACACTTCTGGTTCCAAACATTTCACTTTGTCATGCATTTATATTCTGATATTGATACATTATTAATACAGTAGGATTTTAAAAATGAGTAAACCTTAAAAACATGGCCATATAAAGATGTATTAATTTGGGTTCAGAAATAGAATGTTTTTAAATTTTAAACTGAATAGAAATATCATATACAGGTGATATTTTTTCACTTCAGTGATTTATAAATTAAAAAGGCTACCACAGGAATGGCACTGGGATTTTTTCCTTTGCACTTGTTTCAGCAGTCCTCTTGAAATCTCATGCTAAATATGCCTGCCCTGTATTCTTGGTTCTCTCTAGTTTTCAGAAAGTAAGGAAACAATAAGGAATATGCGTTGCTTTACAAAGATCGTTTTATAATTTGGCAGTGAAAGTTGCTGAGAAATAAACTGCAGATACTAGACAAAAACTGTAGAATAAGAGCCATGTTGTCTTGGCTTACATTGTTGCAGTGGGCCCTAAATTTTTAAAAGCCAGCCATCAGTTGTACTATCCGGAATGTAATATTTTTTATATTGTGCAAGCTTTTTTGATTATTATAGAAATAAAACATACAATTAAAGGCAGCCTTTAAATTTAAATGATTATCATTCCAGGTATTACAAATTTAAATGTTTGTGAGGTAATGTAAGTACAGGTGCATGCTGTTTAATAATATGGTTGGGCAAACAGACATCACTTAACATAGTTTTGTTTAAAAGGAAGGTGGAAATTTTCAGGAACGGTCACAAAATCTATTGTGAAGTGTTATACACAAAATACAGTGCTGAGCAAAAAACATGATGATCTAACAGGGACAAACGGGAAATATGGTCTGGAACAATGAAAGATATCAAGGGCACATCACGATAATTAATTCCATAAAGTAACCTTTCCTCATCAAATTATGGAATGTCTTTGGAATGCTTTATAATTTGCTCTTAAATTTGGGCAGTGTTCCAGTTATCAGCCTTTCCAATTATATGCAATACCAATCCTTTTTTGCTAAATGCATTCTTTTTAGTGCTTGGATGACCTTCTAAGAGATATGGCTAACTTTTAATATTACTATGTTTAGGCAAAGTTCAGTATGAGCTGTTCTGTATGAGCTTTTATGAGGACACTGGTATAAGAGGAGGTCAGTTCTCATCTTGGGTAGAATCCATCAGCCAATACACCCATGGTTTCTGATTGTCACCATTTTAGCAATATATTCAGCATTTTTCCTTTTTCAGCTATAATTTTCTGGCAATAGCAGTGGGTGAAGTAAAAGTTTTGAATGTTTTAAATATCTGAAATTACTTCAGAGGTAAATAAAAATGGCCAGTTACCTCTGTACCTAGGATTCAACTATCTGTGGTTTTAAAGTATTCTAAAAACAAAACAAAACCTTGGTGTTTTTACAAGGGATCCTGTTTTACTGCATTCAAATATTTCATTATCAATGGGGTGATAGTCCTGGTATCAAACCACAGTGGATACCAAGGGCTCACAGTAATTTCAAACATGTTAATGAACTTTTGTAGTCTACCCCTCCCTCTTATCATTACCTGGCATGTAGTAACTCTCTCACTTAATTTGAGAGTTTTTCTTGAGTATTAAAACTGAATTACGTTGATTCCTTTTGCAGTCAAACAGTCATGATAGCATGCGTAAGCCCTTCAGACAGAGATTTCATGGAAACACTGAACACTCTAAAGTATGCAAATAGGGCACGAAATATCAAGAACAAAGTGATGGTCAACCAGGACAGAGCTAGCCAGCAAATTAATGCACTACGGAGTGAGATCACTCGGCTTCAGATGGAACTAATGGAGTACAAAACGGTAAAGTTTAATGATGTTTGTATATGCTTTTGTCAGTTGTATTTGTCTACTTGGACGAGTCTTTGCTTTTTGAGTTTTCATTGTTGTTGATGGTGCTCGTTTAAGGTCTTTCATGTAGTTTCATTTAACATTTTATCTTGTATTTGATAATCTGATTTTCATGTATTTATTTGTTTGCCTTGTATGTGAAAGACCTATGGTCTAAGCATTGAATAATACTTGTATCAGAATCCCCCAGCCAGTATGATCAATAGCCATGTTCGCTGGAGAATTATGGGAGACATAACTCTTTCAGGCTCTGAGTCACCATCACCAAGGTCATCATTTGTGCAGAGAAATGCTATTTGTTTCTCACATGGTTTTTAAAAATCTAACATGCTTCAAGGTTTGTGAGTAGCTGCTTTGTTTTGGAGTAGGCTACATAATTAGCTACTTCTGTATTTTTGTCTAGAGGTGACTGCGGCTTCAAAACTGCCAGAGGACCTTTATCTTCAAAAGATTACTTCATTAACTTAAGTTTCAAAGGCAGTTCTGCATATTCAGCAAAGGAAGGCATAGCTAGTTATTTCTGCAAGATTGTAATCAAAGAGATACAAGAAATGAGGTGCACAGGTGACATTTAATCCTTTTGGATGTTGTTTAAATTACATAAATTATATAGCATCTGAACGATTGTACACATGGTTGCATTCAGTGCATTGGTAGAAGCAAAACTGATGATTGTTAGACCCTTTTTCATCAGGGATTAGAGGACTCCAGAACATTTGGGCCTAAATGCATCTCACAAAATTGCGTATTTATTTAATATTACTATCAGAAGTTAAGTCAGTTGGGAAACCTTACAAACGTGGTATGGAATATCAGAGAATCATAGAGTTGAAAAGAGACCTCAGGGGCTGTCTAGTTCAAGCAAATCTCCACTCAACTTGCACAAATGAATAATCTCCCCCAACAGATAGTACAATGTTACTCACACAAAATCTTCCAAATTACTCTCTGGCCTCTTCTACACTGCCATATAAATCAGATTACCAAAGCAAATAATCCACTTTATCTACTTTGAACTGGATTATATGAGTCTACACTTCCATATAATCCGGTTCAAAGCAGATTATCTGGATTTTATATAGCAGTGTAGAAGGGGCCTCTGATACCGAAGAGGTTTGACTCAAGAGACACAGGTTCACTTTAGGCTATTTCTTCCATCACACCCATAATATTAGATGAATATGAAGAAAGGGACTGGCATTTTATAGTTTAATAGTATTCTTGTAAGATAGTTTTCTGTATAGGATCCATATGCTTGGTATTTTCTATGAAGTTCCATGACTGAAATCAATTATACTGCATCATCTATATTTGAGAAGATTCTTGGAGATTTATAAGCAGCTTCTTAAGAGCTATGAAGAGGTGTAGTTTAGTCTGTGTGTTTCTGGAGCATGTCTCTTATCATAAATGCTGTAATTCAGATTTTGGTTGGTAGTAATGTGATAAGAACGTTTTGCAGGTAGGTGAAGCATGATGATGGTACATCTGTGCATTACAAAGAAACGGTAATTTTCCTTTGGGAGCCAAGTGAGATACTAAATTGACAAGCCCCCTAGATTTCAGTTTTGACAATTGTTAGGACTGGCCTTTGGTAAGTGAGAAAATAATTGTATTTATCTTCTCATAGGGTAAAAGGATTATAGATGAAGAAGGTGTTGAAAGTATTAATGACATGTTTCATGAAAATGCCATGTTACAAACAGAAAATAACAACCTGCGAGTGAGGATAAAGGCCATGCAAGAGACGATCGATGCACTCAGAGCCCGAATCACACAGCTTGTGAGTGATCAGGCCAATCAGGTCCTTGCCAGAGCAGGTAATATGTTCTGATCTTTCAAAGAATGTTTGGGTGAATTAAAACCTATAGAGACTGGTCTGGGATATAGATAAGTATATAGATAGATAAAAGAAGGAAGAACCAAGTTCCAACATACTTTATGCAGCTATTAAGCAAATTACATTCCTTGAATCAATGGTAGGAGATCCAATGAGATGTTTCTGTATCCACTAGTGTATGTCTTAATCCAGTGCCAGCGGAATGTAGAACTTCTTCCCCTTTGCATTGGAAGAAAAACAACTGTGTACATCCATATAAATGATTTGACCCTCAGGGCCAAAATATCAAAGCCCCCTGCAATTCTGTCAAGATTTAGGATTGGGCTCCTACATCTATTTGTCCCTTTTGAAAATCTTCGTTTAGTCAAGTTCTAATTTTTTGAATATCATTACATGTACTGTAGTTCAGCATAAATACTGGCCAAAATAGGTACACTGGATATCAATTTATGAATTTAATTAAAAAAAACTGAGATTAATGCAATATTTCCACTACCCGTCTATAAAAGCTGGTATACTTGTTACAGATACTGAAAATAGCAGTAAATAATCCTACTTTTAAGACAATCCCAATTTGTATAAGTTTTTAATCACATCTGGTATCCAGCTGCATTGTTCTTGGAACAAACAATGTCTTAAGAGACACATTTGAAAGCAAGTTCTCAAACATGATAATAAGATTTCATTTATCCATTTAGCCACTACTCTTAATTAGTGATTAAATAGAATCAGGAAGCATAAGGAATAGGCCAAGTATAGTCACATAGAAACAGATACTCTAGAGCAGGGGTCCCCAAACTTTTGAAGCAGAGGGCCGGTCCACAATCCTTCAGACTGTTGAGGGGCCGAATTATCATTTGAAAAAAACAAAACAAATTCCTATGCATACTGCACATGTCTTATTTGTAGTGCAACAACAACAACAACGAAAAAACAATACAATATTTAAAAATGAAAACAATTTTAACCAACATAAACCTATCAGGATTTCAGTGGAAAGTGTGGGCCTGCTACTGGCCAATGAGATAGTCAAGTTAATTAGGATTGTTTTTGTTGTGTGCCTTCAAGTCATTTCAGACTTTGGCCGAGCCTAAGTCTAAAATTAATTATTTATTTACTACATTTATATCCCACCCTTCTCACCCCGAAGGGGACTCAGAGCAGCTGTATGTACATACAATATATTATATTATTAGCATAACACATTATTAGCAGTATATATTACTATATTGAACTATACCACTATACTATTATATAATATGTAATATATAACATATAATTAATATTATTATATGGTATTACTATTAGTATTATATTGTATAACATAATATTATTATCAATATTATATGTATATACAATATATTATATTATTAAGACTGATATAAAATATTATATTATAAAACTGAGGGCGGGGGCCAGGTAAATGACCTTGGAGGGCCGCATCTGGCCCCCGGGCCTTAGTTTGGGGACCCCTGCTCTAGAGTTTAGCTGGACAAGAATCTGAAATTTTCTAGACAAGGCTAGTAGGGACTAGCAAACTGTACAGTTACAAGATGAGAAGAAGAAAATAAATTGCTATTATGATGATAGACAAGAGAGCTGCACAAATCTCGTCTGATATCAAGATAAATATTTGGGCATTGCTTAAAAACTATAATCAATAATATTAAACATTTATCAACTGGGAGTAATACAAATCCACATCTATTGCAATAGCATCCTATCATAAACACAGTAATTCAGGTACAAAATCTCAACATGGCAGAGCCCATGTTTGGTTTTGTAAAGTGGCAAGTTCTGTGGGTCATTTAATGATTGACAATTCTACATTTGATTTTGATTTCACAAATGGGAAGGCATTCTACACATCAAAATTGAATAAGTTATGTCAGTGTTTCTCGAACTGTGCTCCTCCAGATGTTTTGGACTTCAGCTTCCACAATTCTAACAGCTGATAAGCTGGCTGGGATTTCTGGGAATTGAAATCCAAAACACCTGGAGGAGCACAGTTTGAGAAACACTGGGTTATGTGAAGCATTTGGGTAAGATAGAACTGGTTTTCCATGCATCCTTCAAATCATAGAATCATAGAATCATAGAATCATAGAATAGTAGAGTTGGAAGAGACCTCAAGGGCCATCCAGTCCAACCCCCCGCTAAGAAGCAGGAAATCGCATTCAAAGCACCCCCGACAGATGGCCATCCAGCCTCTGCTTAAAAGCTTCCAAAGAAGGAGCCTCCACCACATTCCGGGGGAGAGAGTTCCACTGCCGAACAGCCCTCACAGTGAGGAAGTTCTTCCTGATGTTCAGGTGGAATCTCCTTTCCTGTAGTTTGAAGCCATTGTTCCGTGTCCTAGTCTGCAGGGCAGCAGAAAATAAGCTTGCTCCCTCCTCCCTATGACTTCCCCTCACATATTTGTACATGGCTATCATGTCTCCTCTCAGCCTTCTCTTCTGCAGGCTAAACATGCCCAGCTCTTTAAGCCTCTCCTCATAGGGCTTGTTCTCCAGACCCTTAATCATTTTAGTCGCCCTCCTCTGGACGCTTTCTAGCTTGTCAGCATTTCCCTTCATCTGCGGTGCCCAAAACTGGACACAGTATTCCAGGTGTGGTCTGACCAAGGCAGAATAGAGGGGGAGCATGACTTCCCTGGATCTAGACGTTATTCCCCTATTGATGCAGGCCAAAATCCCATTGGCTTTTTTAGCTGCCGCATCACATTGTAGGCTCATGTTTAACTTGTTGTCCACGAGGACTCCAAGATCTTTTTCGCACACACTGCTGTCAAGCCAGGCGTCCCCCATTCTGTATCTTTGATTTCCATTTTTTCTGCCGAAGTGAAGTATCTTGCATTTGTCATTTGTAAATCATTGTGTATATATTCAGTAACCCAGTAGAACTTTTTTGTCAAACCTCTGTTGTGTTTTTGGCATTTAACATTCCCTCTTGTGATATTTAATAGTAAATAGCTGCTATTTTTGGAGAATGGCAGACTATAAATTCAATAAATAAATAAAATGTGCATAACCTTTGCTCAAGTGTCTGTATTTTCCATTCTAATTTTTGTGACACATTTCGTGCATTTTTTTTACAACTACTACTGTATCAATCACTTTGGCTCAATCCTTCTGATACCTTTCAGCCAGCCCTGGATGATGGGACATCATACATGCATGCAGATGTTTATGTACACATGGTTTCTCTCTTTTCCTTTCTCAACCCCCCCCCCCACATTTTCTCAGATAACATCAGTTTTTAAAGTAATCTATTTAAATATTTTTATCTTCATTGTATTCCTTACACACACACATATATAACATGTACCTTCTGTATAACCTTTAGTAAATAGACCTGATTTTATTCTCTTCTTTTTAAAGGGGAAGGTAATGAAGAAATCAGTAACATGATTCATAACTACATCAAGGAAATTGAAGACCTCAGGTATAATTTGTTGTCTGTCATAATTTTGACTTGGTTGTACAGTATATATTTTTTCAAAATGTAAATATAAATATAGTTAAACCAGCCTCTGTAATTTAAAGACACAGTGTCTTTATATAGTTCAGTGTGGCAAGGCCTTGCTTCTCCTTTTCCCTCTATATGTACCTCTCTGTGTCTGAACAAACACATTTTATAAACATGCACTCATTTTATATGCACATGTGAATACATTTATGGAGGTTTAACTGACTTTTAGTATTATTTCTGAATCTGGACAAGCTGTAATTAGACTAAAAATGACTTGAACATAATGCTGGATACAGTTTGTTTTTTAAGAAAAGGCATTAAATCTTCAAGCCTATTTCATACAAGTAGACAAGAGTGGGAATTCATCAAACCAGTAAATAGCATCTTCTTCTGCTTGCTCCTCAATATTTTTTATGTTTGTGTTTAGGGCCAAGCTGCTGGAAAGTGAAGCTGTAAACGAAAATCTTCGGCGCAACTTGTCGAGAGCTTCCACAAGATCAACATATTTTGGTGGCCCCTCAGCATTTTCTGCTTCAATGCTTTCCTCTGATAAAGAAACAATAGAAATTCTTGATCTAGCTAAAAAAGACTTAGAAAAACTGAAGAAAAAAGAAAAGAAGAAGAAAAAGAGGTACAATTTAAAATTCCACATTTTGCTAGAGAAGTGTATTTTTTTTTAAAAGGTTAACTTATGGGGTGAAAAAGACCTGTTTTGTGTTTTATGTGCTTTGCTTGAACAGTATGTACTGTCACAGGAATACTGCAGATACTTAACCAAGTGGTTCACCTTGTGGCCCATTATGCTGTCAGTCAGCAATGTGCCAATTCATGTGCATGCTCCTTTTTTGGAAAATAATAACTGACAATTTTCTTCAATAGTTCTTAGATTTGCTTTTTTTTTTTTTGCTTTCTTCATACTCAGTCTGTGCTTGCCTTCTTTTTCTGTCTTTCTGTCACTGCACACATCCCCAATTTGTTTTTTTTAGTTTCTAATCCCTGCAATCTATACCAACTTCAACATACATTATTTTATTTTGTACTGTTAATAATTAAACAAGGACAATAAATTGCATGTAGTACCCTCTCTTTTAGTCTGTAGTCCTTGCTTTCCTCTCAGATATCAAAGATTATTGAGGGTTTTTTTTAACCTTTTAATAATATATATAGAATTTATCTGTTACAAATTCAAACATTCTTATTTGGCCGAAGCAAACACATATCTTATGTGGTATTTGCTGTCTTTGTCTTCCTGAGTATCTTAGTGGTTAGATTTTCTCCTGGGCTGTCTGTATTTATACAAAACCAAGTAGCATAGGCATATTGGATGTAAAAGTAAAGGTCCAACCAAGCAAAGGTTTGACCTTGCCTGTCACTTTAAACTCCTTTTTTGAAGTAATAACTAGTATGAAGTAATAGTTTGAGTGTAGTCCTGCAACTCTTTTGGACTGATTCATTTGCTTTGTAAGCACATCTCATTTTGTATAGTCTTTCAGTCAGTTAGATATCTCTCAAATGTAGTAACTCAGTTCCTTTAGACCAGAATACGAGGTGAAGGTGGGTAATTTTCTTTCCATCCCCGAACTGACAGTTTTTGTGTGGAGTGTAACGTGTGTCTCTGTGTGTTGGATGATGTGTGTGTGTGAGAGAGAGAGAAAGAGAGAGAGACTGCAGTTGAGTTGATAATATGCAACAATACTGAAAATATTAAGCATCAAATTAAAAAGGAGCTGAAAAACAGTGATATCAATTCACTGAGGTTTTTTGGCTCTCCAGTATACTTTTAAAATAGCTAAATTATTTTACCCCTTAAACTAAATTTAATTATTACACATTAATTCTGCATTTTTGTCTTTGACAACCACATTTTTATTAAATTCTCCATATCTTTTTGTTTCCAATTTCAGTGTCATGTTAAAATAATTTCACAGTCATAAACGTCACTAAAATAATTCATGTATGTCTCTGCATCTCATTAAAAATTAAGACATGGATGCTACATTCTTTTCATTGCTCTGATAACAGAGGTTTATTTTTTCTTTCTAACAAGCAGTAATTGACACATATTGGATTCTAGTTAGTCATGACAAAAATATAAATACTTCAGGTTTTAATATTTAAATGTAAGGTTATTTAAAATGTTGAAATTTTAACACTTTTTTACATTTTTAAAAATAAAGAATACCTTATGTACTCATGTATAAGTCTAGAAATTTTAGTCAAAAAAACAACCCACAAAATCTGGATCAATTTATCCATGGGTCAATGTGAGTAATGTGGTACTTTAATTCTTATAAAAAGGGAATTATCTCTTTCTTTGTGTGGAGCGGTGAAGGGCAAGAGCTTAGTCCATCTCAGGAGAACTTAAAAGAAGCGCCAACACTCTCTACTCTCTTTGCTGTGGGTACCATGGCCTTTGAATGCCTGGGTGGGGAAATTATGGTAGTAAGAGTGACTGGCCCCTTGAAGGAGTGTTGGTGATTTCCTCTCTTCACAGGATTATCCTCAATTTAGTCAGGGGTTATATAAAAATCCATAATTTTGATCCTCAAACCTGCCCTCAACTTTTACATGAATAGATACAGTAGGTTTTTAGATAAGAGGGATCACAATAAATTCCTTTGCATTCTGCAAGTGTGGATAAAAAGTACTATGCATCATCCTAATGTTGTTTACATTTTTTATATCTAAGAAATAATATAAACTGTCATTTAACTAAGCACTGCTTCTAGAAGGAAGAAGCAACATCCTTAAATTATGCTACAGCATTTCTTGAAAGTAACAACCATTCCTCTTTATACTATATAATTTATCACGTGTGTACATCACTCTTCTTTCAAAGAGTTTGGACATGACCTAGCCAGACCTTCTTAGTTTCATCATGGCATATGCCTTCTGAGGGGAGGAGATAGGGTCTGTTTATATCAGTGGTTCTCAGCCTGGGGGTTGCGACCCCTTGGGGGGTTGATCGGTCACCAGACACGGCGCCTTCTCCTTTGGCTCTGCCTCTGCCTCTCCGGAACGGCTGCTGGGGACCCCTCTCTTTCTCCCCCTTTCCTTTTCTCTCTTTCCTTTTCTTTCTCATCTTTCAGTGACGGTGCTGAGGGCGGGGGAGATGGAGAAGTGGAGTACTAGCCTGCTGCAGCTGTGGAAGAAGCAGGGCAGATGGGCTGAGCCTGCTCTCACTGGATGGCGGCACGGGGGTGGCGGGAAGGAGCTATCTTTCTCAGCCTCAGAGGAAGGCAATGATGATACAACACAATCTGTCCAAGAAAACCCTGATGGTTTTGGCCTAAGATTTCCAAAAGCCAGGTTTGGTTTGAAGTCACATTATGTGCAGTTTGTAATAATGAAAATAATAATAATAATGATAATAATAATAATAATAATAACAACAACAACAACAACAGTAACAACAACAACAACAAAAACTTTATTTTTATATCCCGCGCCCATCTCCCCAGAGGGGACTCGGGGCGGCTCACATGGGAAAAGCCCAGTTTCAAAATACAATAAAATACAGCATAATTAAACCAATGAAAATACATCCTACGTATCAGATATTTACATTACAATTCATAATAGTAGCAAAATTACGGTTATGAAGTAGCAACAAAAATAGTTTTATGGTTGGGGGTCACCACAACATGAGGAACTGTATTTAGGAGTCATGGCATTAGGAAGGTTGGGAACTACTGGTTTATATGAACCATAACTTCTGGCTAGATTTGAGTGAGATTAGTAAAAGTGGGCTCATCCCATTATTTATAATGTATTTATTTTCATTCGATCATGTTGAATTTCTTATTTTCACTAATTATAAAGTTGCCATATATATATACTTATAAGTTGAGGGCAAGTTTTGGGGGGGGGCAACATCATGGATTTTAAAATGACTTACCGATAAGTCGAAGGTCATTCTGCAGGGAGGGGAAAACACCAATGCCACCTCAGGGGCAGCTATCCCTGGTCATCATTGCCATTTTCCTGCCTTCGTATTTAAAAAGGCCAGAGATGATACTATGGCAGAGAAACTAGAGGGGGTCAATGCTTCTTTTAGGTTCTCCTCAGATAAATGAAGCTCCTGCCTTTTGCCACTTTACTCAGAGAAAATGATGTTTTCTTTTGTGATACGTGTTAAGGTACAGTACTTACATTGACCTGTGGATAAGACAACCAATGGTTTTTGGATGGATTTTTTGACTAAAATCTGTAGACATATACATGGGTATATAGACTATATTGCATTTTATCTGTCTTCAGATGACATGGCCAGCTTTTGTTAATAAAAATAGATGTTTCCATACTATTTGTGGCTGGGTTAAAGGAAGTGACTGGAGTCTGCAAGCCTGGGTGGAAGCTAGGCTTGTTCTTCTATTTCAAACCATGATTTAGTGTTGTTTCCAAATAACCTTGGCAATAGAGAATCAATTCAGATAAAATATTATTCTAGTGAAAACCATGTGGTCACCATGTGGCCCCCTCACTTTGAAAGTACATGGCTAGGGAGACTAGAAGTGTGGGAGAGACTGTCCCCAAATGTTGTGATGGTTCTTTGATTTGAAATTGCATATGAAATACATATGCAAGGAGAAAATGGGACATACATTAGTAGAAATGACATACCAAGACAATCTTATATTAGAAAAGTTGCTTGCAAAAATGCATATTAAAAGAATATGGATTTTTGTGCAGATGTTAACAAAACTCATTAACTGCTTCAGGACTGAAATGAAACTAACTGGGAAAGTAATAAACCAGCATTGACAGATTTGTTCCTCTATAGGAGAGACAAAAGCATTGGGAAGGTTTTCTTCACAGTTACCACTTATTTCAGTGGGATCCACATAGAACATCTTCCCAGTATGTAGCATCTCTTTATTTTCTAATGATTTTCCAACTCTGAAGAATGCATTGTTTTTCTTTTCTTTTCTTTTTTGATATTTGTGTCTTTTGATGGTGTCTCTTTTTTAAAAAAAGAATTTGAAATCCTCAAGCTCATATGTCATCTTTTTTTGTTTTGCTTTCTTGTTGCCCTTGCTTTTCACTGTCTGGTTTATTCTTCATTGGCTTGGCCTTCCAATACTGTACCTCGTGCTTTTGAAGGCTGCAGAAACTTGAGGAAAGCAGTCAAGAAGAAAGAAGGTTGGAATGTTTCCCAGGTTTTTAATTAAATTGTCATTGTAACAACAACAACAAAAAGCTGTCCCCGTGTAAACACAAACTATCCTACATATATATAGTCCAAAAGTTTTTCCAAAGACTAATTCCTCTCAGTTGTTACACATGCCCATCAGAATGAAACACATTACACCAAACAAAGTATTGCCATATACATGTGGGATTGAAATGACCAGAGCAGTTTAAAGGGGACTGTGTGTAAAGTAGATCCCATTTTAGAATGATAGTTAAGAGATTAAGGTATGAACCTTATCCGTTCAAATAATTTTGACCATTGCTTCTTGAACTGTGGGTCCCAACCCCAATTGGAGTCCCTTTCGCTCAATGTTGGGGGTCACAGAAAATTTGGCAACAGTAAAAGGTTTCTGAACATCACTCCTTTACACAAATCTGTTAGTAACAACATGCAGTATTTACAGTGGACCCTGCAGAAAATGCTGTACTCCACAAAAAGTGAAGTCAGCCTGTTTGACAAGGCTTGTAAATGCTGATTTATTGTCAGTAATGTTTGATTTTTATACTTGTTTTATATACCTTTATACCTGGGGTCATGTAAAAATGTGTTAGTTGGAAAGGAGTCGTAAGTGGAAATAGCTTTAAAAGTATTGATTTTTTTTACTATTTTTCTTAAATGTCTTGTGTAACTTTTAGAGTTACACTAATGACTGATTTTAGAATTTAACCTACAGACAACCATTTGAGCAATAGATCTATAGTATTAATATTTCATTTTCTTACTAGCCCACCTTTTTAGTCTATTTGAATTCAGAGTTTGAGCTTAACTCTCCTTTACTGTTACACCTTAAATGTGTGTTCAAAGTTTCCTACATGATAGCATAAAGAGATTGAATTAGATCTACAAAACACTGCCAAAAGCCTGTTCATGAAACAGATCCCCCCTACGCTTCTATAATACTCATAGGATGTAGGCTGTCTTTGGATGTGAGCACTTTTAATTGATACCTTCTTGTTTACATCCACCCTGTGTATTTGTATGTTTTAGTTCTGGGATATACTGGAACTGCAAGAAGAAACATCTATAAAAGACAGGTGCTATATTGTATATTAATAACATTATTCAGTGTGGACTGATATAATTCCCAATGAAACAGGGATCAATTTTGCATTGCTGTTTTTCTTGTAAAGGAGAGAATTTGTGTTTTTGTGATTTTATCGTAGGGAGAAATTCAACATTTGTATCTGTCTCCTTTGATATTACTTTTCTGTAGAATTCCTTGCTTGTCATTTTACTTTTAGAAAGAAGAGCTCTGCAATCTTTTTTTAAAGGGACAACACCGGGTACTCTTTTTTTTTTTTTTTTTTTTGGCCGGATGTGGAGATTATACAACCAGAATTAGCACACAGAGGCTCTCGCAAAAATCCATGTAATGAAGCTTAATCCTACAGCTTCAGTGCGATTAAGTGTTCTGTTGATGGCAGTATGTTTCTGAATAGGACTTATTTTGGATAGTGGTGCCTGTGTTGTACAAGCTAGTGATGTCAGGAAGTAAGCATCTATTATTTAGGGTACACTGAATCAGTTTATTGTGGTTACATGATTAAGGTTTAGTTGAACACAAAGCTAGATGTCTCAAAATCTAAGTCCCAAAAGCTGTATTATAGTCACTTTGGCGACTGAGCACATAGAACTTTACAAAACAAAAGGGGACATTAGATAGCATTCTTTCACTGAGATATGCATGTGTAAGACAAATCCAAGGCTGGAGTTAAAATTGCTGGAAGAAAAATTAACAACCTTAGATATTCAGATGATACCATTCTGATGGCTGAAAGTGAGGAGGAGCTGAGGAACCTTATCACCAAGGTGAAAGAAGAAAGTGTAAAAGCTGGGTTACAGTTAAACATCAAGAAAACCAAGATTATGGCAACCAGACTGATTGATAACTGGCAAATAGAGGGAGAAAACGTGGAGGTAGTGATAGACTTTATATTTCTAGGTGTGAAAATCACTGCAGATGCAGACTGCAGCTAGGAAATCAGAAGATGTTTACTTCTTGGGAGTAGAGTAATGGCCAACCTTGATAAAATAGCGAAGAGTAGAGACATCACACTGGTCTTCATAGTTAAAGCAATGGTATTCCCTATAGTAACCTATGGATGCAAGAGCTGGACCATAAGGAAGGCTGAGCGAAAGAAGATAGATGCTTTTGAACTGTGGTGTTGGAGGAAAATTCTGAGAGTGCCACAAGAAGATCCAACCAGTCCATACTCCAGGAAATAATGCCCAACTGCTCACTGGATGGAAGGATATTAGAGGCAAAGATGACATACTTTGGCCACATAAGGAGAAGACAAGAAAGCTTGGAAAAGATCATAATGCTGGGGAAAATGGAAGGAAAAAGGAAGAGGGGCTGATCAAGGTCAAGATGGATGGATGGTATCCTTGAAGTGACTGGCTTGACCTTGAAGGAACTGGGGGCGGTGACGGCCAACAGGAAGCTCTGGTGTGGGCTGTTCCATGAGGTCATGAAGACTCGGAAGCGGCTGAACTAATAAACAACAAAAAAGTTGTGCTACACATGTGTGTGTGAATTATTCATCTTAGCACAACAGACAGATTCTGCTGGCAGAAGTCGGAGTGAAATTGTCCATGATCATGGCACTTTGCAATTAAGTACTATAAATTTCTTATTGTAGTTGTGCATTACCTATTACACAATGGCACCCAATCATTGACATGTTTAACTCAATGCTATACTGAATGGAGGTTGTGTAGTGCTGGATGTATAATTTACATTAAGGTGAGTGGATGTTGGATTGTAGCCATTGTGTGAATATTAAGGATAAGGTAGATTTCTTTTTTGGACAGAGCAGCTGTTTTCAAAATAGATAATTTATAAAAAATGAATGATCATATACTGGCCAATTAACTGGATTTGCAATTAGTAAGAGGCTTAATGGCTGCCAAAGTGAAGGTTTCCTTTATATAATTGCTCCGTAAAGAGAGCTAGACAAGCCATTTAGAGTATGGTGGGCACTTGGCATCTACTGGAGACTGGTTTCAGGATCTCCTGTGGATACCAGAATCCGTGTACTCAAGTCCCATTACAGATAATGTTGAAATAAAATAGTGTTCCTTCTATAAAATGACAAAATCAATCTTCGCTCTTTGAAATTGGGGTGGGTAGATGAGAGGGTTATTTTGAAATCGTGGATGGTTGAATCTGTGAATGCAGAATCTCTGGATATAGAGGGCTGATTGCATTAGACATAGAATTATGTTTCATTTCTGTGACTATAAATTCAAAGCTAATTGTGAACACTGCTCTTTTAGTTCTCTTGTTTCAAGGTGTAGTAATTGAAATTCAAAGAACTGCAGAAAATATCTTAATTGAGGGCCTCCATTATAAGGTCTTCGAACTTGATCAGGAAACAGAACAGTGTACTGGGTACAGTATATGGAAGCATGTTGAAGGATAGCAGGAGGGCATGAGTCAGAGGAATATAGGGATACCAGTCATCTATTCATTTATTTAGATTCAATATTAATGGTTTCCCTGACCATATGCAAGCAAATTGTCTCGTTGGCTTTGACACGGAGAAAAATAAAGAAGTTGTCCAAAACCAGTTTCTGTAGGTCTTATTAGTTATGTACCTTCAGCTCCAACTTTTGGCAACCCTACCACGGGATTGCTTTTTGCAAGATTCATTCAGAATACGTTTTCTATTGCCTTCCTATTAGTACGTCTTGTACATTGGGCAAACTTCTGGGTTTCCATGGCTGAATGGGAATACAAACTATAGTCTTTCCTAGTCCAACACTCAAATCATTACACTACACCAGCTCTATAGTATTGCATACTGGTGGAATTGCTAGGAGGGGAGAGAGGGTGCTAGGATCTGCCATGCCTAGCCTGTTGGTGGGATCTGCTCCTGGATGTGCTGGGTTGCCCAGAGTTTCACTCATCTGTACTTATGAGCTATGACTTGCCTTGTCACCATATGTCTTCTACAAATGGCTTGGGGGAGCTTCCTTGGGCACACTGTAAGAACCTCTGGTCAGTGTCCTTAATCTGTGTTTTAGAGATTGATTGGCTAGTGAGCCAGTGCTACTTTTTAGGTTTTTCCTTTGCTTGGGGAATATATTAGCTTGCTAAATGATGTAAAAACTGTTTCTCTTTAAACATGCTCGTAGCCACATTGTATTTTGTCTGAGTATTGTTATTTCTACATTTGGTTTGCATAACATCTAAAATTATTATTTGCCATTTCTGCCGCTGTGCTTTACACTTGTCTAAGATAGACTAGACTGACTGAAATGCATGTGTGGCTTTGCATTTGTGTTTGTTCAGTCCATTATAAAGGGTTAGCATGTGCAAAAATAAACTTAGGAATCATTTGTTCAATCTGTGTTTAAAATAACTATCCCAATATAACAGCCACATTTCCCCCAATCAGCGCATATGCAACTCATCTGTTATCCCTGTGTGTGAAGATCTCAGGTCCAACTTAAAAAGTCCATAAAACAGCTGTAATTCAGAACATCTTAAAGTGATTGGGCTCTATTGGATAGGGCCTAATCACTTTAATATTGGATTGATTAAATACACCTAGGCTTTTATTGCATGTGCTGCTTTAACTGCTACACCTCCTTTCCTCAATATCTTGTTTTGTTCTTTTTCTGTGGAACCCACAGTTTTTCTTCACTAAAATGAAAGTGGAGGGGAAGAGTCTATCTAAAGGTTCATGATTCCTTCAGTCTTTTTTCCTTCTTACAGAACCTTCTCTGATGGTGGTACATAACTATTTCATGTACCAGATTATGACTTTGGGACTTTTTGTCCAAAGGTGGCTTTTGTTCCAACTTATCTTTACACCCGTCTTAACTTTAAGCTGCTCTGGCATGATGTACAGAATCACTTAACATTTTTCTAGAACCATTTTGGTTTGTGTTTCTGGAAAGCTATGCAACACAGTCACTTTTGCTCACTCCCCTACTGTGTTGCCTTGCTTGCCCCTGTAATGCAGGTTTATGCATTGGGTCAGGGGAATGTCCTTGGGCTCTTTATGGTTTCCTTTGAATCTCAAAACTTTTGATTTTACAAATAGCTACAATGTTTAATATTGTGATATTCTCAAATACTTTTTGTTCTCAACAAAGTACCAGCTTGTGGCCATTACTATAAGTTGACTGTAAGTTCTTGGTGAGTAAGAATGAATCCTTTTCTAATAGTTTATGTTCTTATTGTATTTGTTCTCATAGCACTGTCAAAGAGGAGAACACTGACAATGAACAGGAGAAGAGGGATGAAAAGGGCATTTCTGAAAGAGAAAATCATGAACTTGAAGCAGTGAGTATAATGATTCCATATAAAAATGGGAAATGTTTGTTTATGAACTAAGTTAGAATTAGGTCCTCCAATTAAATTAAGGAATCTGTTGAGGACTTTGTACAGTTCCGCTTCTCTTTTTATTATTTTAGGAAGAATGTCAGGAAGTTAGTGATCGTGAAGATGAGGAGGAGGAAGAAGATGAAGATGAAGATGACATGGAAGTTGTTGAAAGTTCAGATGAATCAGATTCTGATTCTGATGAAAAAGGTAATAATGCTTTTTTAAAAGTTCATAATCTTTACATTGGCATTTTTAAGGGAAGTAGTTTGGAGGTGCTGGCATCTGTTTCATAGAATTGAAGTTTTCATTTTTCTTAGATGTGGTTTCTCATAGGTTGTTTGCAAAACAATGCTTTACCTAATGTTGCTGTTCAGACTACCAGTGAAAGAAATGTTACATTTATAGCTGGAAAGAATGTACATTTTGTTCTAAAACTTTACCATTCTATTTGATATACAACATAACATTGACAGGCACATTTAGAGGTATTACATTCCAGATTCAAAGGCATTCTTAGTAATCACCTCTGAAACTCTTAATATAATGTGTTTGTAATTGTAGATGCCAAGGGAGACCAGGTATTGGTAGGGATGCTACCAGTTTTTCCTGCTAAAGGATAGAAGTTAGAATAAAGTGATATTGGAAATAATTGTTAGTTTAACTGCCTTTGGAGTGATTATTTTAAACATAAATGAAACTTCCAATTTCTGATATTCTAACATGCTAAATTACTGTATTGGGTATACAATATATATTTAATTTTAAAAAATATTGATTTAAAAGTTTCTGAAATTATAGGGGAGTTTTCTTAGTTTTACATATTTTAGTCTAAATAATAACAATAAGAAGAAATCAAATTATTATTATTTATTAGCCTCTCCTTGTGGCTCAAAGCGAGTTATATAGGCTGCGTATCACAGCCTGCATCTATTATTATTATGTTTATTTATATTCTTTTTCTCTCCATAAGGAGACTCAAAGCAGCTCACAATTAAAAGCATTACAATACAACTTAAAATATACAAATATACAATACAAATATTAAAACAGTATGAAACATCATTAATATTAAAAACAATTCAGGGGCAGCCACCGACCTGCTCTCTTGTTCCCACCAATTGTGTTTGAGATGGAGGTGGGTCCAAGAGAAGGGCCTCTCCTGAAGATGTCAGGGCTTGGGCAGGTTCGCACAAGGGGATACGGTCAGCCAAATAGCCTGGACTTGAACCATCTAGGGCTTTAAAGGTCATAACCAGCACTTTGAATTGTGCCTGGAAACAGACTGGCATCTATCTTTCCTTTTAATTTTTTTTCTTAAATTACAGCACATTATCAAGCTGATTTAGCAAATATCACATGTGAAATTGCCATAAAGCAGAAGCTGATTGATGAACTGGAAAACAGCCAACGAAGACTTCAGACCTTGAAAAGACAATATGAAGAGAAGCTCATAATGTTACAGCATAAAATTCGAGACACTCAGCTTGAAAGAGATCAGGTGCTTCAAAACCTGGGTAAGAAGAAAATATTCTGATTCTTTAATGTCAGTATCCCAGAGAGTTTTTAAGAGCAGTCTGCTGAGTTAAAACTTCTAATAAAGATAAGACTGGGAAATCTTGGTCAAAACATCTGCCCAATTATGAAGCACACAGATTTTTGCCTGTCATTTTTTTCCTCAATCTATTTTGTTTTAGAGTAAATTGTGCTGATTCTGATGTAACTTCTTCCTCCTCTGTAGTGGTGAACTAGGTTGTCAAGCACAGGACTTCTTAAACCTTTTCCACTTGTGATCTCTTATGTCCAAGAAATTTTTATGCAACTTGGTTATATAAATATATAAAATAGGTATAAAATCATTAAATGATAATGAATCAAAAAGAATTTTTTAAATCAAAATTTAAAGAGAAGTATTTTTGAAACTGAAAATATAGCACTCAAGCAAAATTAACATTTTTAAGGCTTGCTAAACAAAGCAGGCTGATTTTCCTAGGTATTAAGTGGAAAGGTACATTATTTTTTTTGTGACCTCTATATTCAGTTAATGTAACCCCAAATGAGGTTGCATCCCACAGTTTATGAAGCTTTGGTCTAGCAAAACTATGAAAGGAGATGTGCAGATAAAACTATTGGCATTGCAAATAAAGCTTTGAGCATAGATTTGTATTATTGATTGAGAAAATCACCTATTATTTAGGATCAGTAGAATCTTGCTCAGAAGAAAAGGCAAAAAAGGTTAAAACAGAATATGAAAAGAGGCTCCAGTCCATGAACAAAGAACTTCAGAGGCTACAGACTGCTCAGAAAGAGCATGCACGGTTGCTGAAAAACCAGTCTCAGTATGAAAAACAACTGAAAAAACTGCAGCAAGATGTTGCAGAAATGAAGAAGACAAAGGTATTTATTTATCTAGAAAAAAAATGCTCAAGTACCGTAATTTATATTCTGTATTTTTCTGCGAAGAAAGCCAGTTGAAAAGTGAAATTATTCTTGATTAATCATCTTGCCATGAACAGAGATGGCCATTTATCAAGTATGGTATGCGCTTGCTTGGATGAACCAATTAATTGTAACAATTTACTCTCAAGATAAGAAAAATGTTTTGACAGCTGTTTTCCTTTCTTGTCAGTACAAATGTTTCTTGGGTACAAATATTTCTTACTACAACCATAAGGGCTGACAGTAAAGACAACTCTGGCTTACCAAGGGGTGGTTCACTCACTGCAATAAGTCACCCCCTAGTAAACAGCTGTTTGAAGGAAAACTGTGTCTGAGGGTGCATCTATACTGTGGAATTAATGCAGTTCATAGAATCATAGAATAAAAGAGTTGGAAGAGACCTCATGGGCTATCCAGTCCAACCCCCTGCCAAGAAGCAGGAAATCACATTCAAAGCACCCCCGACAGATGGCCATCCAGCCTCTTCTTAAAAGCCTCCAAAGAAGGAGCCTCCACCACAGTTCGGGGGAGAGAGTTCCACTGCCGAACAGCTCTCTCACAGTGAGGAAGTTCTTCCTGATGTTCAGGTGGAATCTCCTTTCCTTTAACACCACTTTAACTACTATGACTCAATGCTGTCAAATGCTTGAATTTGTACCTTGATAAAGCTGCAGCACTCTTTGATAGTTGTAAAAAATACAACAGTTATGATTCTATACTGGTATCAAACTATTGGTTCTACAGCGTAGAGGCACCCCAAGAAGCTGAGACTGTGCACAAATATTTATTGGCTCTGAGACAGTAAAGAAACAGAAGAAGATTATTATGGCAAGATAATATGGGTGTTAGCATAATACCAACCTTTTAGGAAACGAGTAGCATAAATTAAACATTATGCATGCATATGTATTTTTTTGTTCTGTAAAGAAAAGGAGTAAAATTTAATTTTAAAAGGCTGAATACCTGTGATATAGGTTCGCCTGATGAAGCAAATGAAAGAAGAACAAGAGAAAGCAAGGAAGAATGAATCAAGAAGAAACAGAGAGATTGCACAACTTAAGAAAGAGCAGCGAAAACGAGAGGTAATTAATAGCATAGAAAAAGAAATACTATGTTTATCTAGACCTTCTCTTCCTGGAAACAATAGTTTCTCTTTTTCTGATGGTAGATTGGATAATTGTGTTTTTCTGGTAATTGAAACCAAGATGGAACCAGGATATCAAATTGTTGCAGAGTAGCTTTTACATTGATTCCTGAGGGAAAACGGGCAAAAATTGACTGCCTGTCTGCTACTGAACTGTATTCATTGTTGTCCTGTTGAACACATAGAGCCCTCAGCACCTTCATACTTATACTTTCCCTTATGCTTGCTAACATTGCCTAATTTTGAGAAGGTGGCATCCAACTTTTGGGACACTTTCCGCTGTGATTTGAGAAATAGAACTATGTCAGGGATCAAAGTCTGCTTCAAAACATACTAATTTATTTAGGCCTTACCTGACTGACACACATTTTTGCCTAATTTATAGGTTTTGTGTAGAAATTTACTTAATTATTTCTTATTTTAAAATATTTTTATGTCCTTTATTCACACACATACACTTCTGCCCACAACTAAGACTATATATAAAAGGCATAACTAAAAAGGTTTAGGGAGTGTGTAGTTTAGGATGAACCATTCCAGGTATTTCTAATTGCCCTGGTGTGACCCAGGTATAACTAAGCAATGACAATCAAAGAAACCAAAAAGAACTGATCTGTTGATGCTCTGTCTTTACAGCATCAGCTAAAACTCTTGGAGACTCAGAAGAGGAATCAAGAAGTTATTCTGCGCCGCAAAACAGAAGAGGTAACAGACCATTTAATTGTTGAACTATATATGTACATCATGATGTGAAATGTTCTTATTTGATAGCTAAATAAAGCATCTTGATAGAGCATCCAGTACCAGGGAACCATTTGATCACTGTTTTAGGTTACGGCTCTTCGTCGACAAGCAAGACCTATGTCTGAAAAGGTGGCTGGGAGGGCAAGTCGGAAGCTGAGTTTACCTGAGCACGCCAATCAAGAACCAAGTGCTGGTGTGTCATCCGGAGACAATGAGGGATCCAGAGGAGCATCACAACAGAAGATGAAAATACCTGTAGCGAGGGTTCAAGCATTGCCAGCAGCTACAACCAATGGAACCAGGTAATACTGTACAAAATTTTAAAAAACCCTTTCCAAAAACAACAACTTTGTATCATCAAGATAATGATTGATTAATTGATTGATTTTAAAACATATTTTTAAAAAACTTAAAACAACAAAAGTAGTTGAAAAGCATTATTACAACATATAACAAAGTATTACAAATCAGAACAGTGAAAACCAAATACAGGCAGCCTCCAGAATACAAACAAGATAGGTCCTGTAGGTTTCTTCTTAAGCTGACTTGTATGGTCATAATAGGTACATTTTAAAGTGTAACTCCAACCAATTGTTGTTTTTTAGATTTGGATAGTATAGGGAAGAGTTAACATGCATGTAATGTTTGTTTTGCTGTCTGTGCCTGTCTTCAGAAGATTTCACCTCACTTTCTGTATGATAATTGGATTTTGAAAATTCTGGGTTGTTGTGGAAATAAGGATTGATGATAAAGCTTCAGTGGAGACATCTTTTTCCCATGATGACTCTTAGAGAAGAGAATTTCCCTTCCTAGGGGTAGATTTCCTCTTGCTTTCTGTTGTCTCACCCCCATTTGTAACAACTAGGAGTCATAGATAAATTGGGGGCTGCGTCACTTTTATAAATAAGGACATATCTTAATTGGCACTCAAGCCAACATGGGTACTAATTGGGCCTGTAAAGGCTGGCCTTCTATGTCTGAGATGCAACAACAGACAACTTTCAACCCCACATAGCATCTTTTCCCACCAATGGGGCACAAGGAGGATCTCTTTCTGGTGTGTTGAGCCTGGCTTGCAAGCTTGGTGGTTGGAACAAATGCAGAAATGAATTAGAAATAAATAAATCTTTCAGAGAAAGTTATTCTAGTTTTGTATAGTAGCACCCAAATGTCTAACTCGCACTGTGTTTAAGTGCTGTTTATATATGAGCAAATATAAGTGTGTATCTGGTATAACCATATGCTTTATAAGTTAAAGTGTATAATTTGTGTAAAGGTATTATAAAAATGACATGGGAGAATTCTTAGTTTTGGAACCTACACAGCCCAGTTCAGTAGACTTTCTGTTGTACAGCATAATTTTTCAATATGAAGATTTTCTGTTGTCACGAATATGCATCCTACCATAGATCAAAGTTAGAAAATTGTTGGCTTTTAATGTATTGTTTTATAGTAAACTCTGAGTTGTTTGTGATAATACAGTATTCAGATCTAAAAGATTATTTCTGAACATAAATATTTCTCCCATTCGTTCACATTTCAATGTGTTCTCTTTTTAAAAATTACTCATGCAGAACATAAACCAAAAAGTATAATGTTTTATTTGAAAAATGTTAATCTTTGTACTGTTTACAGGAATAAATATCAAAGAAAAACAATGACTACAAGGGTTTACACTTCCAAGGGAGCCAGAATGAAGTGGCAATTGCTGGAACGCAGAGTAACTGAGATTATTATGCAGAAAATGACGATATCCAACATGGAGACTGATATGAACAGACTGCTTAAGGTAAAGTGCTTTGTTTTGTTGGGAGATATCAGCAACATTATTTGCAACAATAGCATATATGTGGTGCTTGCAGTAGGCGAAAATATGCTGCAAACACCATATTAATACTGTTGTTGCAAATAATGGTGCTGATGTCTCTTGACTTGGACTTGTACCACTAATGCACCATGATTCCACTGTAACTCACATGGTTGCATTTCAGGTTTTGCAGTTTGGTCAGCAACAGTAGAGGAGCTCCTGGTTGAGAATTCAAGTGTTTGTCCCAAAATTGCAAATTTTCAGATTCCAGAAGCTGCTGCTATATAATGGAAGTATGGTGCTATATTTGGATAGTAGTGTGAAAGAGCCCTAAGTGTAGACTGGATTCTGAAAACGAAGCTCAACAAATGTAACACCACTGTTGGAACATTCACAGTATCTCCAGTGGAATCAATTAATAGATTTGATTTGCAGTCATAACACCTACAATTATTAAGTAATGTACATACATATATAAACAAGCCTTAACATTATGAAAACTAGCTGTTTTGTCAGATGTGTTACATATTTCTTATTTCTCTTCATAGAATGCAATATCTATATCATATCTATCTGTCTCTTAGCAGTATGTATATGTGTACATATATAGAGAGCTTCATTTATTTGCTTTTTCCACCACTATTAAGTACTGTTAAGTTTCTTTTACATACACCTTTGCATTACAGCAACGTGAGGAACTTACCAAAAGGAAAGAGAAACTTTGCAAAAAGAGGGAGAGAGTGATAAAAGAAGGTGGTCCAGATGCTGACAAAAACATCCACAACATCAATGAAGAGATGGAATCTCTGACAGCAAATATAGATTATATCAACGACAGTATTTCTGACTGCCAAGCAAGTATCATGCAGATGGAAGAAGCAAAGGTATGTTCTGTAAAAGTATTATGCTCACAAAGGGAAGTAAATTATCTTTATGAATATGTTTCTTACCTATTGATTTAACTGTTATTTTGTGAATTATCCAATTTTACTACTTGCATTGAAATTGGTACATCAGAACCAAGTTCCTGGTGTGCTCTCTCTCACTCACTTCCTTTAAAATCAAATTATCATGTCTGAAAATTAAATAACCTAATTATTAGTTACCATGACATGATTTTATTTATAAGTAAAATAAAATTCTCCTGAAACTATTCACATAATGTTTTCTTTGCACTTTTTCCATACAAATTCTGTATATTCAAAGTTTTGGAGTATAAAATACCTTGCAAACTTGCATAGCTGAGTGTGATAACAACATTTCTACTTGCATCCTCATCATGAATTTCATTTTTACAATGATGAAGCTTAAGAAAGGATGGGCCAGGATAGCCTTTGCCCTGAATATCTTCATCTTTGTAGAGGGAATGAGAACAGCTGTCACCCGTCTGTGTGTCACTCTTTAGATATTGTTGTACTGCAACTTCCAGCAGTCATAGGCAGCATAGTTAATAGTAAAGCATGGAGAAAGTTGCAATTCAGCAACCTATGGAGAATGATACACTTTTTACCCCAACTATAGAGATTTCCATACTATTTAATCTCTAACTTACCAGGTTTTAAATTTTGTAGAGAGCTTCCATGGATAGTTTGTGAACTCTGTAAATTTCACCAAATTTACCTCCACATGTGAGGGTGACTAATACATCATCAAAAGTGTCTGGGACTAACATGCTTTCCTGCTTATGTGCTTAAGCAACATAAAGCAGAACACCTTGAAATAAGTTCATTTGCTGTATAAACATTTCATGAGCCTATGGCTTATGAAAAGTTTTGTTTTATGGTATTTTTTTTCTAAATTCTTTAGGCTTAATAGGATTAATTTTCAATTAGAAAAGTTATCCATTCTGATCTTTTAGTATAACTAACTCTTATGATGTCTGTGGAGCAATCAAGTGATTTGTTTTAACTAACAATGTTTCTATTTATGCAGGAGGAAGGAGAGACTCTAGATGTTACAGCAGTTATCAATGCTTGTACATTAACAGAGGCACGATATTTACTTGACCATTTCCTTACAATGGGCATTAATAAGGTAAACACATTAAAAAGCTTGTGGCAATTCATTTTGGACTACTTTTGCATGCTACTGAGCTGAAGACAAGAAAAAAAATAAGCATGTGGGTAAAGCACAAAATGTGAAAGTGTGGGTATGTGCCACTTTATAGTATCAAAGTGGAAGTTGTGTGATGTTCTAGAGCAGTGGTTCTCAACTTGTGGGTCCCCAGGTGTTTTGGCCTACAACTCCCAGAAACCACGGTCAGTTGACCAGCTGTTAGAATTTCTGGGAGTTGAAAGCCAAAACATCTGGGGACACACGAGTTGAGGACCACTGTCCTAGAGGTTCTTGGGTTGCATGTCCAAGTATTCTTTACCATTGTTTGTGCTGGTTTAAAGGTGCAGGGAATTGCAGACCCTCAACATCTAGAGAGCCTCATAAATGCTATCCCTTTTAATAATAAATATTTAATTCTGGTGTTGTCTCAGTTGTCAAGGTTTTAGAAGTCCATATCATCAACTCTATAGGAGATAGAGGTATGTGACATAGTAGAGTGGCCTCTTTTGTTCTCTTTAATGATCTGTTTTTAAAAATACCCCTTCAAGCCAGTTCCATGCATTCCAAATGCATAGTGACCACATGATGGTGAAATATTTGCTTCTGTGCCTCAGTCAATAAAGTTTTTTATTCATTCTGTGTTATATGCTTTGGACTTTCAGTGATTTCTAACAACAAGAAAAAGTTTCACTAGTGTGAGGCCTTTGGGTCTTGTCCTTTAGGAGTTTCTTCTTTTTATTTTGGTTGATGTATGAATGAGAAAACTTAAGTTACATAATGCTTTTGCCAATGTTTGTTATTTTATCCATCCCTTGTGCATTGAAAATAACTTCTACATATTAAAATGTCCTTTGATATATAAATTGTGCATAAAAAAGCATAGCACATTCTAGGAAAAATGCGAAAGAGTACAAGTCTGGCTGGTTCCAGAGAGGAAAATTCCCATATGGCTGATATGATGGCGGCAAAATATTGATTTTTTAGAGTGACAGCCATATATTACAAAAAACCAGGGTTGGATGGCTGGCTTTTGTGGTCTCTTTCAATTGTGATTCTGTAATTTTAAGTGTCTAGCTGTGGTGTATGCATTCATCCATATGCCCGAATTATTGCATTTTTTACACACACACACACGACTGATTGCTTACAACAATAGTTTTGAGGAAACAATAGTTCCTTTTGCATCTTCAACAGGGTCTACAAGCAGCTCAGAAGGAAGCTCAGATTAAAGTCCTTGAAGGACGCCTTAAACAAACAGAAATTACCAGTGCTACTCAAAATCAGCTGCTATTTCACATGCTGAAAGAAAAGGCAGAATTGAATCCTGAACTTGATGCTCTGCTGGGCCATGCATTGCAAGGTAATTTCAATATTTTAGAAAATACAATTATACTGCATGCTAGATCTGCTTATGATGCATGTTGTATTTAGTGTGTTTCAAATAAGGTGGTGTATGAATAGATGCTGTATTTATATTATAAAGTTTTTCTTCAAGTTTGTGCATGCAAAAAGTTAGTTTTTGCAAATTACACGAAACCACACAGTTAATGACTGTTACATCATGATTTCAGGTAGCACTACTGTACATAATTAGGAGTATAACCAATTGGAATGCTGCAATTATAAGTGTTTAAATTTTTGTACTCAGTTGAAATACAGAAAATTTGTCTATGCGTGCACTACGGCATCTATTCTAATAATTATGATAGAATAAATCTGTTTATCATGTAATGTAGGACGATTTATTGGCCACTCTGCAAATGGATTGGTTTTGATTGGAGTGTTGCTTTTTGTTTCCTCTTTGCTGTTGTTTTACACAGACCTAGATAGCATACCGTTAGGTAAGTATATGTAGCTTTCTGTGTACTGCACAGCTGCATGACATACTAATGATACATGTGTACACTAACTGGCGCATCACAATGTCAGTGCGTATCAAGTTTGCATGTACTATTTGGAAAATGTACTTATTATATGCTTACAGGGTCTTTTTTCCCTTAGGGTTACCACTTTTTAAAATAAGATTACAAGTAGGATGCTAACAGCTGGAACAGATATGAAATGAATGCAACTAAGTTTGAATGTACTTAAAATCCTTTTTATTGTTGACAAGGATGTTGTCACATGTACAATTGTGCATTCACATTTTCTATAGCTACAACACATTTCTTTTGCAAAATATTACTTAATCTAAAATTCATTTTAGAAGTGGATGTAATAGTTTCCTTTTCAGCTTTTATACAAACTTAGTTTTTAAAGTAACAGTGGTCTTTGTATGATATGTTTGATATGTTTCAGATGGTAAATAAGCAAGAAAAAAAATACTTGTGTTGATTAGCCAACATTGTTTTAAAAGTAGTGAGAAGTCCAGAGTAGAGTGTTGGTTTAATTATAAGAATTACCTGCCATTATATTTGAAATGGAGTAGTGATTGTAGTTGCTTCTGTCAGCATGAACCAATTGCATGAAAATGTGTGATGTAATCTGCGTAGTGGAAAAATGGCCTTATATTTGCTCAGTGCAATGCTTCTTTAGTGTCACACCATGTTATGCTGGTTGTGTGTTTGGTGCAGAATGTACTTCATGGATACTCAGTTGAAGGTAGCCTCCATTACTGTTAAGCTGTTCTAGGTCCCAAGATGAGATTTGGGAGTAAGTTTTACCCTGATATATACCTTTCACTGTCATTCTCGGATTTCTCATGTTGTCCGATTTGAGGTATTGACAGTTAAATTTTTGCAGAATGTCAGGAATCAGCCTTAAGTTTGTGTCCTATTGGGTATATTTTTTTTCTTCCCTGGAAACTTTCCTGGGACCAGGAGCTAGTGGCTCAGGAATTGGCATTGGTTGAGGGATCACCACTTTGAGTAGCTCTGGTTTAGAGGAAAGTAAAATCTTGCATTCAGCTAACATAAACTTCATATAGTTTAGCCTTTGTCCTTTTAGTCACACTTAAGGAAGTTCTGCCTTGCAAGGTACAGTCCTGTTAGCCAAGTAGGGAGCAAACAGGCCCACTGTCTTTTAGAAGACTGGGGAATATGTAAGAAGACCACAGCTATGGATAATGGGGTGTAGATGGATTGTACATAGCATGAAAGTTGTGAATGAAATGTAGGGTACTTGTGATAGAGGATGATTGGCCAGAAGGAAAAGCAGATGGTTGGGGATGAAGGCACAATTACTCAATTGTTTGTTGTTTTTAATTAAATTGAGTTAAACTATATATCAGTTTCATGTTAAAACAATATACATAAATATCATCATGTTAGACCCATGAAGACACTTACTTTTTCAACAAAGAACAATGGAAACAAGAAGAAAATGTTGAGTCCCATCCCCAATTTAATTGTAGTATGAATGACCTATCGTCTTTTACTGTGTATTTTATACTCTCACATGAGGCATGACCTAAGTGCCTAGTGGCTTCAGTCATGCATATGGATCTATAATAATTTCATGCTTTTTTTACTTGGTTGTAATGTCTCTGTTTTATTTGTCAATAAGCTTACTTCATAATTAGGTAAAATTTGTTTTCTTATTTTGGACTGGAAGATTATAACTAAATCATATCTCACCCCCAGTTTACTTCATTGTTATCTCATCCCAATTACTGAGGGTATGGTGACCCTTAAAGGCAAATGGAAGGTTGGATAGTAGAAGCTGGCAGAATTTCACAGGGCACTCCAGTTAGAGCTCTCAGCCAAAGCAATTTCCTCTCACCTATGTCTCTGCTCTTTAGTCCAGTGTATAGTAGGGCTGTGCAAAATAATGGCTAGTCCCGTAAGTCGTTAGCAATTTGTTAGATTTGTGCAAACGAATCGCTATTAAGAAACCCCTCTATTCTGCCTTGGTCAGGCCACACCTGGAATACTGTGTCCAATTCTGGGCACCACAGTTGAAGGGAGATGTTGACAAGCTGGAAAGCGTCCAGAGGAGGGCGACTAAAATGATCAGGGGTCTGGAGAACAAACCCTATGAGGAGTGGCTTAAAGAGCTGGGTATGTTTAGCCTGCAGAAGAGAAGGCTGAGAGGAGACATGATAGCCATGTACAAATATGTGAGGGGAAGTCATAGGGAGGAGGGAGCAAGCTTGTTTTCTGCTGCCCTGGAGACTAGGACACGGAACAATGGCTTCCAACTACAGGAAAGGAGATTCCACCTGAACATCAGGAAGAACTTCTTGACTGTGAGAGCTGTTCGGCAGTGAAACTCTCTGTGGCTTATCCATAGCCATGTACAACTCTCTGTGGCTTATCTATAGCCATGTACAAATATGTGAGGGGAAGTCATAGGGAGGAAGGAGCAAGCTTGTTTTTTGCTGCCCTGGAGACTAGGACACGGAACAATGGCTTCCAACTACAGGAAAGGAGATTCCACCTGAACATCAGGAAGAACTTCTTGACTGTGAGAGCTGTTCGGCAGTGAAACTCTCTGCCCCGGACTGTGGTGGAGGCTCCTTCTTTGAAGGTTTTTAAGCAGAGGCTGGATGGCCATCTGTCGGGGATGCTTTGAATGAGGTTTTCCTGCTTCTTGCAGGGGGTTGGACTGGATGGCCCATGAGGTCTCTTCCAACTCTACGATTCTATGATTCTATGAAACATGCAAAAAGGGGAGGGGAGAAAAATTGAAGAATCAAAACACTCATCAATAATTTTTGTTAAGGTTCTGTAACATTTGGAATCCTCCCATGTCGGTTTAATTTTCAGTATAAGCATTAAGCAACTTTGGTAAAGGCAAAAAGGTCATTGCTAGAACAAGGCTGCTTGCTGGTCACCATAAGGAAGGGCAACTAGCTGGGCTGAGCATGAGACTGAGAACATAGCATAGTTTGGGAATGCGAGGCCCCTCTGGCAGAGAATTATAAAGACCCTGCCCTAAACTAGTTTTTCCAGAATGCAGTGCTCAGCATCAGAAAGCCCAATGATGGCTGAGAGTTAGTCTAATAGTAATAAATAAAATTATTGAATCTCCAAAGAGAACTAAAGTAAATAAGTAACAGTATAAATATGTGCTAAGTGGAATTTCTATGGCTACTTGTGTGTCATATAGACACACTGTTAGACAAACATTCAATGAGATTGCTGTGGCTATTTGGGGTATAAATATTTTTGTCTAAATTTTTAAAAATCCCCCAAAACAGTAGATATGTGAATCTTTCTGAAACTTTTGGGAATTGATGCACTGGATATCTTGAGCATTGTATATAAATTTCAAGTAGATAGCTCTTCCTTGTAAAACATTCAAAATTCCCTCAAAATTAGTGGATGAGTGTAATGTTCTGAAATTTGGTAGGCTAACAGTGTAAAATATGTAATACAATTATAACAAGTTTCATCACGATAACGCTAAAAATGAGGGATAAACGATTCCCTGAAGTTTCCCCACTTGCTCAATTACTTAATGAAAAAACTAATGAAAAAGGTGTTACTTCGTTATAGTTACAAAATTTTGGAAACATCCTCAAAAATGATTCACCTCCCTCCCCAGTTGTATAATGATTAATGAAATTGATCACACAGCTCTAGTATATAGTACTCTTTTGGGGGAGGGATAGTGTTATCTGTGAAAGAGTGAAGTGACATGGTGGTTTGGGTGTCAACCTGAGAAGGGGACACAAATAAAGGAAGAGAATGTTACCAGAATTGTGCAACAAGACTTTTTAATGTATTGGTGACAGTACTATTTAGGCTCTGCTCAGATATCTTGGAGTGGCACTAGTCCCAGGCAATGATTTTTGCTTTATGCTGGAATTAGGGCTTGACGAATGTTACAATTCCTTTAGTATTTCCTTTTCTGATTTAAACCTAGAATATTTTCAGCGATAGGTGGTGTGTATATGTTTGTTTTGGGCTTATCCATTTGGCATTTCCCTGCATGTAGACATGTTTATGATGTACTGTGGCAACGACTGACAAGCATGCAAGTGTTTTCCTTGTGTGAGCAGATGCATACAGTTATCATTGTTTGTTGCAGGTTCCATTTCATTTGTGCAGCTCCTCTCCCTTCCCATTTCTTCTATAGATGCTATAGGAAACTGTTGTGTTAACATAGCATAGTAAAATCATTGTGCTTTATAAGGCTTAAGTGGTTGTTTATTAATAACATTTACCCAAGTAGTAATCATCACCTGCTAAATTTAACCTGTATGCTTAATGAATATGTAATACATGCCACATCTCCTTGCTTTCATTGAGTATAATTCAAGCAATATGTATTTATATAAAATAATTTATAATGTATCACTATCCAACAACAGCAGAACATTAACTTACCTCTTGTAAGATACAAGAGTTACAGCAACCTGGAATTGTGAGAGCTAAATATATGGGTATTCTGGCAAACATTTTTTTGAATTCCCCTGACATTAAGTCTAGTCGTGTCTGACTCTGGGGGTTGATTCTCATCTCCATTTTTAAGCTGAAAAGCCAGCATTGTCCATAGCCACCTCCAAGGTTATGTGGCTGGCATGAATGCATGGAGCACTGTTACTTTCCTGCCGGGGCGGTACCTATTGATCTACTCACATTTGCATATTTTCGGACTGCTAGGTTGGCAGAAGTTCACTTCGCTCCCCAAATTCAAACCGCCAACCTTTCGGTCAGCAAGTTTAGCAGCTCAGTGATTTAACCGTCTGAGCCACTGGGGGCTCCTCTAGCAAACTAGATCTCTCATATTTAACTGAATTTCTGTCACAGTGGGAAGGCATTACAAATTGATTTCCCTTTTAGCAATAGTAGGAACCTTTGGAGGAAATGTATATTGCTTACGAAACTGCCTAACAAAATAATGACTTTGGGAATTTTCCAGAAAATGTGGACGACAGTACGGATGAAGATGCTCCTTTGAACAGTCCTGGGGCTGAAGGAAGGTGAGAAATCAGTATAAACTGTAGAGGTGGATCCTTTTATAAAGATTATTATCATATTTCATTTAAATGATTTCATTTCTAGGCAGATTCACTCAGCATCTTCCATTACAGATTCTAGAGAAACTGGGGAATGAGTTAAAGGGCTGAAGGTGCTGCAGATAAAAGATCTAACAAGGATAAGCTCACTGAATTTTCTCTTTTAACTAGTAAGAACATTGACTAGTTTCTTCCAGCCCAAGGCCATTTCTTCCTCTTTGTCTCTAAATAATGAGTCCCAGCTTTAACTATCTCCCAGAAGTCTTGGTGAAGTAGACCTACATTCTTCTCTTGCAGTGGTTACTTCTGCTTAGTTTCTAAGGGTCAATCAAATAATTTGCTGACCTCTGTTGAATAAAATGTCAGCTAGGATCAGATTACAAATGCATACTTGGTAGGTCAAGTGAAAGTTTGCATTTGTGAATTTTGGTATCTGTTTCAAAGTAACTATTGGAAGAAAACTACTGTTTTGGATTAGAGCAATGAAATGCGATGCATAGATGTGTGAACCTTGATAACTATAGTACAGCTATGTGTTCTTTGCTACTGCTAGAATTAGCTTCTAAGTGGGAAAGAGTTATTTTGTTTCTGTTAAAGCTTCTCACTGAATTGCCAATTTTGTTTTCAGTTCATTGTCTTCTGACCTCATGAAGCTTTGTGGCGAAGTCAAGCCTAAAAATAAGGTAAGCTCTGTGCATATGTGTGTGTGTGTGGGGGGGGGGGGGAGGTTGGGCATAGTTACATAACCTAAAGCTCAGCAAAGATGGAGCACTTGAAATACTTTAGGTCCATGCAGTTGATTTGTCAAAATCCCAAATAACGAAACAAATTGGACTGATTTAAACCAATTTGTACCAGTTTCAGATCAAATCAGATTCTGGACCAGGTTTCTAGAATGGAACAGCACAGTCAGAAGCAGTCTGAAGAACTGGGTGGCATTCTCTTTAGTTTTGGATAAGAGAAATTTCAGTGGTGTGAGCCAGTTGTATGATTTGCCCTTGTTGAATGATTTCAGACTGGAGGGGCATGCAAAGACAAGTGTCTTCTTAAAAGTAATTCTTCTACTTTTTGTATTGAGAAGGGAACTGAAGAAGTTTGAGCATGACAAGAGGATCACTCACTTGTGAAGTGTTGTAGCTCATGTATTATGAGATATCAGAACTTCCTTGAATGCATCAATTCAGATAATGCCTGCATTATTTGTTGTTTATATGCCTTCAGATTAGTTCCAATTTATTGTGACCTTTTTATGGAGTTTTTATTTGTAAGATTTGTTCAGAAAGGAGGTTGCCTTTGTCTTCTTCTGAGGTTGAGGATGTGACTTCATGGGCTTCCATGACTGGGTACATACAGATTTGAATTCTTCAGGTTTTAAGAATAAGGGAATGGTTAAGTCTTCAGTTTCAGAATTAATGGTTGGCCATACTGAAATTTATGGTGTGTTAGGTACCTAAAACCGATTGACTTATGTGTTCATTTTTATTTAAGTACCATACTTTAAAGTTTCTTTGGCTTGCTTGTTTCCAATTTATTCCAGGCACGTCGTAGGACCACAACTCAAATGGAATTGCTTTATGCTGATAGCAGTGATTTAGCTCCAGACACCAGTACAGGAGACACAGCTTTGGCTGGCCCTCTTTCATCTTTTGCAGAAGCTCAGGAAGGCGGAATGAACACTGATACAAAAGAGTCTCCAACTAGGGATAGAGAGGTCATTCCTCCACAGTCAGGCTTGCCTTCTAAGACTGGCAGCATGTAAGTTTTGAACAGTGCACTAACTTCCTTTCAGCTTCTTAAAATGCATGTGGCTAAATTCTTGAAGACTTAAAAACTTTGATTCAGAGGGCAATGTACATCAGGCTAATCAGGGATCTTCTGGTTTTCACATTGTCTACTGTGCTCTTGTCTCAGAATTGTCATTTTTCTCTGTTCTTCATATTTTTGAGTAGATGGAGTTATTTAACATATTTGGGTACTGGAAGTCCCAATTTTATATACATAGAGAAAGAGAGTAAGAATAATGATATATCAAAATGTTTTAAGGTGCCCTAAAATCCAATAACAATGAGCAACAGTTTTGTAACTTTTCTGAAATACTTTCATCGAGTAGATCTAGTAAACTGATTATCTGTGAAATAGGTCCTTAAAATATTTGTTAGTGTATGGTGTACTCCACAGATTTTGTCTCCCATTTCAGCTACTGCAAATATTCTGCAGTCAAAAGGCGACGCTAACAGCTAAGGCAAACAGCATGTTAACCTCTTGACAAGAAACCTAGCATTAGGGTAGTGCTATCATTAGGAAATAAGAATATTCTTATTTCACCAGGAATCTCATTCTGATGTCACATATTAAAATTCATATGAAATGGCAGTGAACATATTAGGCACAAAAAATGCAATTGGAAAATGTACCAAAATTAGTTATGCTTCTGTATTAATTGCTTGTAAATAAAAGCACTAATATGTCTTACCTACTTGAAGAAAAACATTTTTTCACAGCAGCTCAAATTCTAATTTCACATTTTTCATGCATGTTGCTTGTGGCAGTAAAAGAAAATACAGATAGCTCTGGCAGGTAGTATTAATAATTTTGGCTTGACTGCTTTTGCAAGGCTCTAAAAGACTGCTTTTAGTACAGAAGTAAAATAGTAGTGAGCAGCAGTAGGTGGAAAACCTATTTTTGTGCTGAACTGTTTGGAGAACCTCACAACTTAAACAAAATGAAGTATTTTGACATGGAATCCAGGATCCAGGTAACCTTTCTTGCAGTTTCCTAAAGTATTTTGCTCTAACAGATTGTTTCACATGAAGGAAAGCAGTTCATATAATTTGGAAATAAATGAATTTGTTCATTTTGCTCCTATTCTATGTATTCATTTTCTACAGTAGGGCCGAAAATGAACTGACTTCTTTATAACAATTTCATAGATAGGCTTGGATCAAGACCTCCTTATGTTTAGAACAGATGCAGGACAAGTCAGGATTTTAGCCCACCGGGTTCAGTATAAATGACTAGGCCTGGATCCAATGTTTTATCTTTTCAGATGTTCTACTAAAATGTCAAATATGTGTGTGATTTCTGTTTTTATATTATAAAGTATTATGCATCAGTTAACTGTGATTGCCTCAGGTCCAGATGTAATGTGCAAACAGCCCCAGCTCTGTTTATTTTGGGACTTTGCTTGGTAGATATCTGTATTCTATAATAGTCTCCTTACATTTTTTTAAAAAGTAAAAAGTAGCCATACTAGGTTATACATCTGAGCATCAAAGAACTGGTATATAATTTGTAGATTCTTCTTTGCTATGGCTTTCTCTTTGCTCAGAATCAACAACAATTTCTAGGATAAAGCATTGATGCAAGCATAATTGCTGATTGAAAACTTTGTTTGTGCTAGGACCATTTTTACTGAATTGTGGCAGAAACAGAAAAAGGGGTTACATAATCATTCTCCCAAAATACCTCTTTTTCACAAAGTACTGTGTGGTTATTTTTAATTTTAAAGATGTGAAATAATATTCAAAGTCTGGTATATTTGTCTGCTGTATAACATCCAATGACCCTTGTACTTCAGAACTCATGCCAAGTCTGTAAATTGTAGGTTCTGATTAATTTTGGAGTATCAAGAGAGGAGAAAAATGAAAAAGGCAGAACATAAATATGTAACACTCAAGTCAGTGAAATACCTTGAATGCACATTATTAGGGCAAGAATTGGGTCCTATATACCGTATATACTCGAGCATAAGCTGACCTGAATATAAGCCGAAGCACCTAATTTTTACCACAAAAAACTGGGAAACTTATTGATGCGAGTATAAGATGAGGGTGAGAAATGCAGCAGCTACTGGTAAATTTAAAAAATAAAAATAGATACCAATAAAATTACATTAATTGAGGCATCAGTAGGTTAAATGTTTTTGAAGATTTACATAAAACTGTAATTTAAGATAATAATAAGACTTTAATAGGATAAGGCTGTGCAACTCTTATACTCGAGTATAAACTGATTCGAATATAATCCGGCCTGAATCCTCACGTGAGTATAAGCCAAGGGGGGCTTTTTCAATCCTAAAAAGGGCTGAAAATCTTGGCTTATACTTGAATATATACAGTAGATTGGTGTGGACTCAAAAGATCACATGTTTGTGTAATTTTCCAAGATGGTGATTACTAAGCAAAATATTAATTATCTTGTGTAGTTTGCTCTTGAGACTAATTACATTATCTGAGGGCCTGATCTGAAGGACTGTCTCCTTCAAATCATAGTGTCATGGATTTTCTGGATGCGACTCTTGTGGGTATATAACAGAGTAATAATGCTTAAAAACCTTTGAACACCCATTTATAACTTTGTATGCACATCTTGTGTGGCAGATGTTCTTCCTATTTGCCTTAATCTAAAACATTGACTATGGAACTCATCACATTGAGGTCTTATTTGCAAATGATAGTGGGGGGATTTGCCATGGATCATTGTGAATTCGGCAGGGAACATGAGGAACCCATCACTCTGTGTCATCTCTACCTCATCCCATGGGGAGGAAGCATTGCCACCCAGCTTTCTTTTCAATGGCACGCGGGAAGCCTCCCATGTTCCCAGCACTGCCTCTTACGACAGTTCGACCTCACTTCAGGCACAGAGCCTCACTGAAAATAGATCTACATTGTGTGATGGGATTTGGCGGGCTCTGTGCCTGAGGTGAGACCGAACTGTCAGTTTTTGCCCATGTGATGGGGGTAGTATGAGAAGTGAAACCAGTGATTTTTATTTATATTACCCAATTATTTGATTTAGAATACAAATTTGTCGAATGTAATATATTATAAACATAGGGTACTAGATTATGACATGAGAACTTCTTGAACAGTTCAGAATTTGATGAGATTATGTACATTAGCAGCTAATATATTTTCAGTTGCTCTACATAGTCTTGTGTGCATGAGAGAAAGAATTATGTGCCTTTAAATATTGTCTTACCTGTGGTGAAACTATCACAGTGTTTTTTGGTAAGATTGGTTTAGAGGGAACTGGCAGCATGAGACCTGCCTAAGGTCATTCAGTGTGTTTCCATGGCCAAGTGGGGATTCAGATCCTCATCTCTCCAAGTCCTAGTCTAGCACATAACCACTGCACCACACTGGCTGTCATGCGTATCATGCAAGGTACTGGATATGGTTATAGCTGAGAACAAAAACACTTGACACTATGCTATACAAAACCACCTTTTCCCCAGTGGCTGATTTTTAAGAGTTTCCTCAAGGTTTTGGGGATTATCTTGAATATTTTCCAAGACATGGTTGACTGAATCCATGAATGTAGAAGCCATGGACAAAGAGGGCCAGCTATAATCCTTAAGCAACTTCTGTGCTCCTTTGTGATATCTGTGAAAATCTAAAATATAATCTAACGCAATTATTAAAAATTACCAGAAATTGTAGAGATGTATGACTACAAGATTGAGAACTAGAAACTATATAAACCTTAGAATTCTTGCAAGACAAATTAACTTTCATTATTTCCTGAGGGTGGTTATAAATCAAGGCAAGTCAATTTGACAGTTGTTTTTAAAAAGGTATTAGTCACAGGGGAAAGATCCCTTTAAGCAAAGCAGCCTTCTCCATCTTACTTTCTACATGTCTTTTGGCAATCTCCCATAATTCGTGACCATTGGTCATTGAGACTAATCCTGATTTATATTGTAGTCCAAGACATATAGGAGGCAAAAAGTTTGGAAAGCTAATATATCAGTTGAAACCACATTTAATTTTTTTTAAAATCATGAATATGTAGAATTAGGTCATGTATTCCAATTCCCTGCCAGTGTAGACGTCAACTAAAATGTTCAAATAGAATTATTTTTCATGCATGGTTATAATTTAACTTACTATCACCCCCTGAGAAGTTCTGCAAACTACAGAAGGGAAAACAAATGCCTGCTAATTGGAATTATAGGAGGCAGCAGAGAATTAAATTCTTGCTCTCTTCTCATTGCTACCCTTATCTAAACTGCTTTTACCAAAGGAATTATATGAAAACAGATTTTGTCATTGATCTTTATCATGCCCGTGTTTGTTTTCTTGCTCTGCTCTTTTTGTTTTCCTCTGTTCCTGTTTAGAACATGTGGCTGCTTGTATTCCATTGGCACATTTGCTAGATCAATCTCAGTAACTTTCCATTGTAACGAAAAATAAAATAACATTAAAATGATGCACACTAAAAAAACAGGCTGAGTTTATGCCAGTAAATGTGTAATTGCAGTTTCCCCTAGAGATTTTAAAACAAAACAAGCCAAAACAAAACAGGATATTGGTAGCTGGAAGGAGAGATAACAGGATAATTATGAAAAACAGTGCATTAATCCCTAAGGTAATACTAATTATGTCAATGTGTGTGGGACACATTACATTCTTTTAAGATTTGAAAATTGTTTTTGATTGTGTGCGTCACAGCCACACCTGTGTGTATCTAATTTAATCTTATCTATTTCTCTATCAACTTCATCTATAGGCTTGTTCCCACTAATTTTAATTAGAATGACAACTGATGTCTGTATTAAACTATTCCATGTGTGTGCCTTTGAGTCACCTGTCAATGTATGGTGAACCCATGAGTTTCATGCAATTTTCTTAGGCAAAGAATGTTGAAAAGATAGTTTTGTGAATTTCTTTCTCTGAAATACAACTAGTTTTACAGAGATTATGGGTTCAGCTCCCCTGCAAAAGTTGAAAAATTGTGAATATTTCTATTGGAGGTGGAATGTGATGCTACTGTTGTGGGCCCGGGAGTAAGAGAAGTTGTGCACTAAGCGCTCCTCCGCTTGCCTGCTTGCTGTGAGTGATTCTTTTGCCCCAGCAAAGAAAGTGAAGTACCAGACAAAACAAATATTCTTTTCTTCATGTTTAGTTTTCTTCCACACAACCAGCTGTTACTTTTGTGGGGGCTGTACTGTTAATGGAACAAACTACAGACTGCAGGGTAAAAGCACAGGGTCTTTCTGATTGCTGTTAACTACAGTAGTCTCTCGCTTATCCAACCTTCTGTATGTCTGCTTTTTAGTAGTCAGTCTGCTTTTTAGTAGTCAATTTTTTGTAGTCAAAGTTTTCAATACATTGCAATGTTTTGGTGCTAAGTTCGTAAATACAGTAATTACTACATAACGTTATCATGTATTGAACTGCTTTTTCTGCCAATTTGTTGTAAAACATGATGTTTTGTTGCTTAATTTGTAAAATCATAACATAATTTGATGTTTAATAGGCTTTTTCTTAATCCCTCCTTATTATCCAACATTTTCGCTTATCTAATGTTCTGCCAGCCCATTTACGTTGGATAAGTGAGGCTCTACTGTACTATCAAGTCTACTCTATGAATGAGGAACATCCAAGTCACATCATCATCAACAGCTCTGCTCAGCTTTTGTAAACTCAGGACTGTGACTTCTTTGAGGCTATAATGAAGTCTCTCTTTTTTCCTGATGCCATATACCTTGCCAAGCTTAATTGTCTTTTCATGTGGGTCATATCTTCTCATGATATGTTCAAAGTATGACAATCTCAGTTTAGTCATCTTGGCTTCTAGGGGAGAGTTCAGATTTCATTTGCTTTAGGAATTTGAGCATCGCTTTGCTTGCGTGGAAGATTAATGCAATGGTTCTATGCTCAACGCAATTCCTGGTGTTCCTTTTCTTCAGGATTGGAATGTATATTAAATGTTTCCAATCTATGGACCATTATTGTATTTTTCTGTATTTGTGAACAGATTTTAGTTGAAACTAGATGTCAAAGGTCAGACGTCAGCCAGTAAGATAGATATAGTTTATTCAAAAAATAACTCAAAAAAGCTCAGCACAATGTCCAGAGAGCTCACAACACTTTAACTTCAGTGTGAATTAACAGTTCAGAGCAAGAAATCCCAAAAAATGCAAACCGGAATATAATCCGGATTATCTGGAGATATAATCCAGATTAAAACCAAAGTGTTCGGAAACAGCTCAAAATTGCAAGGCAAAGTCAAAACAGCAAAATAAACAAGGGCAAGAATTCCCAAAGGCTCAAAACCTCCCCAAACCCAAAAGTACAGCAAAAAGCCCAAAACTAAAAGAAAGCCCAAACCGGGCTAAAAGTTCTTCGCCAAAAGTGGTGCAGGCAAACAATGTTGGAAAATGCTGAGGCAATGGCGACGAGCTGCTGCGGAGCCGAAAGCCAAGCCAGACGTCAGGGGAACGAAGCGTTGTCAAACTGGTCCGGAGTCAGGATTGGAGAACAGCGTCGGAGTCAAAGGTGAAACCAGCGGTAAGCAACAGAAGTCAGCCATGTACACGGGAATGATGCCAAGCTGAGTTTAAGAGCGAAGAGATATGCCAAGTTGAGTTCTGGTCCAAGGTCCAAAGGGTGAAGTCGTCACAGTGAGGTCCACATTGCGGGATAACACAAAGAGCCAAGACAACGGAGGCGAGCAGCAGCTAATGCAAAATAGTAATAACAATTTAGTCCACACAGAAAACCCAGACAGTTCCAGCCCTCCATTGTAGAATAACCCGGATCAAACTTACATCGGTTGCAAAGTCCCAAGCCAGTCTTCGGAGTCAAATACAGGAAACCCAATGGCGCCCAACAACACCTTGCCACACACAAGGGTCAATGGCCAAAAAACCCAATTTATTTAGGTTTCCTTGGGTGTCCAAACAACCAACGCCTTAGGATCAGGTGTCCCAAACTCCTCATCAGAATCCAAGTTCCAAACAGCCAATGCCTTTGGATCAGGCGTCCCAAGTTCCTCATCAGAGTCAAAATCACTCTGCCTATGCCCAACCCCATCCACACCTGCGGAATCGCCCTCATTCCTCCAGGCAGACCATGTGGGGTCTGCTTCTGAAGAAACCCAAGCCTCTCCTGCGTCCTCAGCATCCATGGGCCCAGTTTCCTCCTCCGGAGCCCGTGCCCAGTCTATGCCAACCCCTTCCGCCACCAGCGGGTCCTCAACAGTCATTTCCACCTCAGGATTCCCTTCCAACTCCCCAAATGAATCCTCATCTGAGGATTCCTCATCTATCTCCCTGACTCTCTTCCTATGTAAATCTTCCAGCGAGCCCTCCTCGTGAGGATTCTTCCTTCCCCTCCTGATCCTCCCATTATCACTCACAGCCTCAGAAGAGTCATTCACAACACTAGAGATCTCTAGAGTCTGATTTGAACCAGTTTTGTTGGTATGCCATCAGTTCCTGGTGATTTATTTCTTCCAGTTGCTCTGAGTGCAGCTTCAACTTTACTTTTTGAAATTGTTGTTTTTTCTTTATATGAAATTGTTATCCTTTCATCTATTACATATTGTTCTTCATTGTATTGTTTCTGATATCTTTTTATTTTGGACTTGGCCATGTCATGTGTTCTCTGCTGGTTGTATAGCATCCCCACTCTTGGTTTAAACTTTCCTTTGGTTTCTCAGATCATCTATCCTCCCTGACAATGTCTCTGGCTTCAGTCCAGAGTTCTTGTTTCTGGTCAATTAGCAGTAATAATGCCAGTCAGGTTTTTCTTTACATTATGTTCAGATTTGATGGGGATGTTCTTTAGGTAGTATTTTGGCACAGTGGTTGGTTTAATGTTCTTTAGCTTTACTCAATTTTTTAAATCAGCAGTTCATGGTCTGTGCCACAATCTGCTCCTGGGCTTGCTTTTTCAGAGAGAATAGAGTTCTCCATGTTATGTTTCTGATTATGTAATCTATTTGATTTCTGTTTTGGCTATCAGGTGATGTATGTGTATATATAGTTGCCTTTTTGGGTTGCTCAAAAATGTGTTTCAGTAAACAAACTGTTTACATTGCAAAATTCAATCAGTCATTTCCCTACTTAATTTCTTGATTCTTGGCCATTTAATTACAACCTCATTTAATTACAATTCTCTCGGTTTCCTACTTTTCCATTCCAATCACCTATGATTAACAGCAAGTCCTGTTTTGGTGTGTGATCAATTTCATATCGGACTCCAGCACATAATCTTTCTTTTTATTTTGCCTGTGCAGTTGGAACATACATTTGGATTATGCTTTTATTGGTGGGTTTTCCCTGTAGTCTGATCAATATGATTCAGTCAAACTTTACATTTTATCCTTTGACTGCTTTTGTTACATCATTCCTCACTATTAAAGTTGCCCCCATTTATTTTCATAGTTTCATCTGCTGAGGAAAACACTGCATAATTATCTGTTTGAAAATGTCCAATTCCTATCTACTTTACCTGTCGCATCCAAAGTATTTCATTGTTGACAATTCAATTTCTTATTTTACTATGTTTAGCTCCCCTTGATTCATGCTTCTCACATTCAATTTTCATATAATGCTGTGCAAATTTGGAGTGTGCATGTCAGCATCTGAACATCTTTTCAGCTCGATTCCAGTTGTATCATTAGCCACAGCGTTACTGATAGTTGTCTTCTGCTGTAACCCAGTAGCTTGTTGGGTGCCTCCTAACTGGAGATCTCATCTTCAGGCACTGTCACTTGGTTTATTTTGGATAGTCTCTTCATGGAGGTTTTCGTGGTAAAATCCACTCAAAAGAGCTATAAGTATGCATTAGCTATAGTGCCACTGCCATTGTCTCATAGAGATCCTCCCCCAGTAGCACCTTCCACCCTCTGCTGCTGCCAAGTGGCAGTTTGGTGCATTTAGTCTGGCTTTTTAGCAAAAGTCAGTCTGACATAGAAAATCCTCATAGAAGTATATACTCCCACCAGTATAGAAATATACTGATTAGTTGGGACTTTCTGATGAGTAGGTTAGAATTATAATATCTGGCAATCCCTGTATGCACCATCTCGATTCGGGCTACGTGCCAGGATGAATTTTGCAAGAAACCATATATTATCTTGAGTTGCTGCTGCAATGCATTGTTTTGCATTGCAACAGCAACTCAATGTGTTTTGCATTGACTTTGTTTTCTAATGTATTGTAGCTGCTCCTGAGTGGTCCCATCAAACTGCATTCACTTTACAAAGCATCTGATTTTTAGTAGAGATAAAAATTATAAAAGCTAAATTATTGATATGGAATAACACAGTTGCTTGTATTTTTGAATTCTTCTTGAAAGGGTTTTGGTTTTGGGAATGATTGTGTCTGTATATCAAAATGTATTAATCTCAATAGGAGGGAGAAGAATAGCTGTATTATATCTCCAAAAGGGCAAATGTAGCTGAGAAGGGGCAGAATTGGAAGGAAGAAAATGAGCAAAGGTTTGGGATGCCTGCTTTGTCCCTCTCCAAAAATAATATTCCAGATAACAACCACTTTAAGTTAAAAAAATATAAAAAGAAGAAAGAGAAACACATTGAATGCCCTGTGGGAACAGGATGTTTGAAAGACATCATTTTTCATTTGAGCTCTTGAACAAGTTAGAGGGATTAGACATTATTCTCATACATTATTTTGATTCTTGGTGGGAAAACATTTTGTGTTAGCCAGTGTTTCCTATAGAAATTGGCAGCTCATACAATCAATTATTAAGTCATATATAATGCATATAAGGAGCCGGTGGAGTTTACACAGTGTTTCTACTGAAATCTTGTGATGAGTTGTAACAATATGAAAGTTGCACTTCGGCATGATGCAAAAAGAACTGGTTACATCCAATAGAAGGGATATGCAGAAGAGACAAAGTCTCAGGGTGTTTGAAAAGATGATTTTCTCCTTATTTGGGCTAATTGGTAGAGTAAAATTGTCTTTTCTTATTTCCTGAGACTTTGTCTCTTCTATATATCCCTTTGCTGACATAGACCTGATGTTACAATCACCAGGAGTATGTATGTATGTTTCTATGAACTTATTTTGATAGATATTCATTTATCTCCTGTTTCTTTTTTTCTAGACATCTGACAATTAGAAGTAGGGTCACCAGAGTCAAAAGTAAACAGGGCTCCTGAATGTGTTTGTGGTTGTGTAAAAGAAGGAATTTCAGCATGCAGCCAAGTTACAAGCAGCACCTACTGAAATTCCTCTTCCACACAGCCATTAAATGTATAAGAGTCTTCTTCAGTTTTCATTCTGGCAACTGTAATTAGAAAATTGTAAAGAATGCATATATAACTAAAATATATGAACCAATGCTTTAAGACAAACAATGGTTTTTGTTGTCTCAGATCTAGACAGTCATCTCTGACAGAAAAGAAAATCCCAGAACCCTCACCTTTATCAAAGAGAAAAACCTATGAGAAATCTCCAGATAAACCAAAGTCAAAAGAACAAAAACAGTAAGAAATTTCATTTTTAAAAAAAAGTAATTCTGGCCTTTTGTGCCATAAATATTCAAAGTAACTTAATTTTATTCTAGAAGGCTCCTTTGTAAAGACATATTATTGTACCTGGCTTAATGCCACTGAAAATCCATGTGAAAACTTCATTAATAATTATTTTTAATGATACTCAGAGTCTTTCAGACACCTATAGCTATTACTTGAACTCTTCTCTTTTACGCTACCTTGTTCTGTGTAGGTTAATTTTCTGAAAAGATGTTTGAATGAATATGCTGCCGCCTTGTGGCCAGCAGCATTTTGTTATTTTATATTTAAGTTCTGCTTGGTTAGTTTACAAAACTGCATCTCCTGATAAAGCAAGTTGGCATCAGTGACTTGTTCCAAGGCATGTTTCATTCATTTTAACCTCTCTAACAGTTTCATTTGCCTTCATTATTATTATGATTTTTAATAGAAGAGGCTTTTAATGTTTAATTTTTTTCTTGTAGCTCAGATTCTGGAACCTCAGAGGCTAGTCTGTCACCTCCTTCCTCCCCAACAAGCCGATCCCGTAATGAACTGAATGTTTTTAGCCGCCTTACTGTTTCCCAAGGAAACACATCAGTTCAGCAGGATAAGTAAGTCACAAAGGAAAGACCTAGAATCCCATGGTTTGTGGATGTGCCGAAAGCACACATAAGCCTGAAATATAGCTTCAGAACTAATTCTCTGGCTCTCTTGATGCCAGGGATGAAACTAAAATGGCTCTTTCTCTTGCTATTCCTCCCACTCCACCCCACCCCAGAGTAGATGACCTAGTGATGCCACAGGTCCTCAACTCTTATTTCCTGCTGAAACTTACTTCTTGTGCTTATGCAACCTACTCCCTCTCACACGGTCCCTCAGCCTTCTGTTTCCCTGTGTTATGTTTCTTGAATCACAATAGTTTTTCCTTTAGTTGCTGTTGGGTGATGCAGGGTTAGTTATCAGACAATAACGACATTTCTTGCATAAGTAGATTTGCAAGGAGTCAGCTCTGAGAGTCACCCACAAAACACATAGTGAGGGTTTAAGGCATATCTAGGGGTGAACAACTGTTTCGTCACCTTTTTTCTTTTTTTTAAAAAAAAGTGACAACCCATATGGGTTGATCCAGAATCTTACTGCAAGGTTTCTGAATCTGAAGTGCTGCAAAATTCAGCATACCTCTGCTTTAAATTGTAGCATTATCTCCTGTTGCTGTTCTTCCTCTTCTGATTTAATCAGTTGTCTCACCTGCAACTAAACAAGTCCCTAACAGTTGTCTCAAAGCTTTCCATTAGTTTTAGCCCATGCTTGTAGCTATTTCGAGTAGTAATCCTATAGTTGTAATTATGCTGATTGGAGATAGTGACTTTTAAGGTTGTCTATGCTTTGATTTAATGAATGTATTTTATTATTACAGTCACAGATCAGGAGTGTAAAATTTTAAAACATTAAAAACAGAGGGTTTTTTTTATTTTTAAGAGCGTTAGCATTTAGACCAGAAATTCATAACATTAAAAGCATAAATTCTATAATATGAAATCAATCTACACATCATTATACAGGGTGTTTGAAAAAGAACTCCCTAGTTTTAAGTATAAATACATAAAAACTAGGAAGTTCTTTTTCAAACACCCTGTATATGCTTTGATTGTCATAAATTGAAATCATACTCAAATAGTTCGGCATGTTTGATTTGCTTTGAACGTGAAGAATGCAGTACCCTTAATTATTAAGATGTAATTGTATGGTTTTAAAAATCCGGGGATTTTTAAACAATTGCAGACTAAAATTAAATCACTATCTTCATTCATTTAAAATTAAGGTTAATGTATTTAAAAAAAAATGATTTTGAACACCCATAGATTACCTTCCACTTTCATAGTGCATGTAAAAATTTACATGAAAAGAACAAAGCTACATTGTGACCATTTGATCTTGTCTTTTAAAATCCTCTCCTCCCTGTGGACCTTTGCAAAAATTATTGCGGAAACTGGAAATGACTCGCATAAGAATCTAACTAGAATTTTAAAATATTTTTTGATCTGGAGAAACATACATTGTTTTAACATTCCCCAATATTACTAAACATAGTAAAGCCAGTTTGGATGCACTCCACAAACAGGCTTTGCTTTCTCATCTAGCAATGCTGTTCATTTTTTTTTTAAATGAACTCTTTACTCTGCTGATGCCTGTATTTTCTCCGTAATCTTACCACTGTTCATTGTAGGTCTGATGAAAATGATTCCTCTCTGTCGGAGGTACACAGGTACACTCTCTTCCTAATTTCCATCTTCTGGACTCCTAGTGATTTGTTGAATAGCTTTCTTGCAGTTCTTAAGCTAACTAATTCTTTTTGCATGGCTTTGAAAAAAAATCATTTTCTGAAACATTCATGGACTTCTTGTATTGTTTTACTTTTGGGATTTTTTTTTTAAAAAAATAGAAGTATAAAGTATTTCCTTCTTGTGTGATTTTAATTAGTCCAGCATGTACAGAAGAATGTTTTGTTGTGGTATTTTTATTTTATTTAAATGTTTTGGTTCATGCACTTTTTGTTGTTTGTTAAAAAAAATCCATGACAAATATGATCTTGGAGGTGATTAATTGATACACAATTTTGTCCTCAATCTGTTTTGGTAAATAAAAAAAAGCTGTATTAAACTGTAATGAAGTTGGGGTTTGGCTTATACAAATCTGATGTGGCATTGCTCACAAGAGTTGATTTACAGTGAAACATGTTGCGGTTTGTTCAGTGCATGCAGGTCCAGAAGATTAGCACCTTTGTTCAAAGTTGAGCAATTCAAAACAGAAAATGCGAAGCTCAAATTTATTCTTGTATGAGCAGAGTTCAAGAAAATAGCAATTTCAATACAAACCAACACAAGTTACAGTTCTTCTGAGTATTGCGCTTACATATAATCCATGCATTTGATTGATGCAATTCTTCCAGTAGAAAATAGGTCTCTTCAAATGTTCCTTCCTTGGACGTGGAGACAAACTTGCCAGCATCAAATGGACTGCAAGTCAGGAGCTTATGCCAAGTAGCAAAGATTCAACAAGCCGAGGAGCAAACATTCAGTGAGCCCAAATAATAGAACAAACACTCCTCAGTTATACCCCTTTGGGAGTGGATCAAACTGATTGACCTTAATTACCCAGCCTGTGATTTGCAATTAATCGGGGCAAGTCTTTTCCTCTTAACACACACACTTGGTAGTGATCCCACAGGAACTTAAACATTAACCTTAATAAAACATGGGAGAAAATTGGAGAAATGGGGTGAAGCAAAAAGAACTAGTGTTTTTCCTGTTTACATTTTAAGCACTGAGTAAAGATAAATAGTTTTCCCCAGGTGCAGTTTATTCAATGTGACAAAGAAAGAAATGGCATGGAAAGATTTACCTAGAATTGTTTTGCCCAGAGGAGTTTTCTTATTCATTGTAATTCAGGAAGAAGCATCCACAAGTCCATATTTTGGCACATATTACTCATACTTTTTCTCTTGGAAGAAATGGCGACAGCCCATGTGCACTTAATATCTGTACATTCCAATCTGACCTTATGCAGCAGAACTTTCCAAACATATCATGTTGGTGACACACCTTTTAAACATGCATCACTTCACAACACAGTAATTCAGTTTTACTAGCAAACTGGAGGTTAAACCAACCACTTAGAAGGGATATGGACATATGTATATCTCATGATTTTTTTAAAAAAAAACATGCCTTGTAGATAATAACTTACAATTCCAAGATTTTTGTCATTTGTTATATTTGCACTACACATCCACACACTGCAGCCGGCACACAGCTTGGAAAACTCTGTAATACAGTTTTCTCTGGATTGCAGAGAATGACACTTTAGTGCAGCTGTTAGGTTTGTATTCTTCTCTCCAGCACAGTCATTTGCATTTGTTTGTTTTTAAATTAATTTAGCTGCAGACTAACTTGTCAGGTCCTCCTTTGAAGGGTTCCTTTCATGTTCCTTCTGCTGTGCCTCCAGAGACTTGTACTGATCTGCTTTATTATCTTTGTTTCTTCTAACTTGTTTTTCACTGTATACAATGAATCCAGTTTAGGCTTTTGATAAATAAAAAAACAAGGAATTATGCTGGTCTCGCTACAAGTCTATTTGTATTTGAAATAGCACAAATCTGAATGAGGGTAAGAGTTCATTTTCTCTACTCTTTTAAACAATTTAGTTTCTCAGGAATATCAGGGCTCCAATGTTTCCTGGTTGCCACACCAATTTTAAAAATATTAGATTTGTTTCAGAATTTGTTTCAAATACCCTCTTTTTGTCAGAATGATTTTATTGGCTATGAAGAGTAAATATCCATCACCTTCTTTTGACCTGTTTTAGGTCAATGGATTGTTGGCCTTCAAGTCATTTCTTAAGGCCATAATTCAGAAATGACATGTTACAGGGTTTTCTGTGACTCAGAGTGTGTGACTTGCCCAAGGTCACCCTGTGGGTTTCCAGGGGCGATTTACTACTCTCTAAATTATCTGAAGCAAATTCAACTTCTGCCTGGTATTGGGCAATGAAAAAAATGTGGCAGAAATACTGATATGAAGGAAGCGATCATATTTCCTTACAGATTCACTCTGTTACTCTACAAGATTCACTTCTTCAACATTTCCCTGCTAAACTTCCAAGAGCAGATGGGATCTGGTGCCTTTAGGACTTTTAGGCCTCACTCTATTTCTGCTACTATTTCCCTCTGACTTCTATTTCTGGTACTGCTCCCATTTGTCAGTAGTTGTGGGTTTTTTTTTCCTTTAGGGCTGCGTTTCAGCACCTGATCTTTTGTATTCATATGTTGCTCTTCTCAAAGCTTTTTTTTCTTCGTGTACTCTGTGAATTCACACTAATGGGGAAGCTGCGCCTGCGCAGGTTCCGACGGAAACTCTTCGAAGCTGAAGTTCAAATTTTGGCGGTAACCACGCCCCCCCTTCCCAAGGGGCATATAAGGCAGCCCCAGGCGCCCGCTCTCCAGTTCCTTTTTTTCCGCCGCAAGGTTCACTTCGGACTCTTCGCATGTCTACTACTCGTTTCAAGCGTTGCACGCAGTGTGCTGCTAAAATTCCTGACTCGGACGGCCACGCCAAGTGCCTCTTCTGTCTTGGCGAGGCTCATGTGGTCAGTACCTGCCGTTTCTGCCTAGCTCTCACAGCTCAGGCCAGAAAGAACAGAGCCGCTAGGCTTAGAGCGGCACTTTACGAAAGATCTCTCGCGCCAGAACCGACTCCGTCGACGTCGGGTACGTCGTCGTCTTCAGCTCTGAGAGCTATGTCGGCGCCACCAGCTAAGCCTCCAACAGCTAAAGCCTCCTCGGTCTCGTCCAGAGCGTCCAGGACCTCCAGGGCCGCTAAACCGGTCAAGCCACCGTGTACTGTGACGACGGCTACCGTGTCGACCCGCTCCGGAAAGGTGGGGCCTTCCTCGACGTCGAGCTCTCTGGCTTCGGTGACCTCGATCCGCTCTCGTATCGGCTCCCCTCCGTCCTCCTCTGCTATCAAAATAGCCTTTAAAAGGGCTCACGAGGAGTCTCGTCGAGCGCAATCTGACTCAGCTGTGGTTCCTCCCACACCTGGCAAGTCCTTGAGGGTTGCATCCAAGCAACCGCCGACAAAGAAACGGCTGACTCAGCGCTCCTCTTCCTCGGCCTCCTCAAGGAGAGACCCGCCATCTTCCTCGGCAACCTCCTCGAGAAGGTCTTCTCCAATTGTGCCAGCCCAGAGGCCTAGAGATGTTTCTCAATCTCCATTGCACCCCCTGTCTGACGGGGAGCTGCAGGACTCACCCCACCACTCTACCCAAACGGTGGTCAGGGTGCCGGTGCCGGAGCCCCTTGCGCCGCCTCACTCGTCGCGCCAACAGCTCTTCCCTCCCACCTCGACACCGGAGCGTGGCAGACAAACGGCTCGCCTGGCTCGAGCAGCCCAGGCCTCAGCGTCTAAGGATCCTCGGCTCCCGGCCCTCTCTTCCCGCGAGGCCATGCCTCCTCCCGAGACTGTGCTTTCTTCTCCCCCTCAGTCCCCCCAAGGCGCTGAGGAGGAAGATGTTGATATTGACCGCCCAGACTCTGTCCTCTCGGCCTCGGTGGTCTCTCTCGGTCTCGACCTCTCTCCTCCCCACGATGCGTATGAGGCAGACCCGCCTTCTCCTACTGACAATATTCGTGCTTTCTCTGATCAAATGGTCAGAATGGCCGACGCCCTGGGTTTGGAGATCAAGCAGACTTCCAAAGCAGTGTCTGATCCAGTTTTCAAAAGGGTGCAGGCCCAAGCTCCGCCGGCCACGCTACTCCCTTTTCTGCCTTATCTCTTGGACGTTATCCAGGCCTCCTGGAAAACCCCTTCCTCCATTCCTCCGACCTCGAAGAGGATCGAGACTTGGTACCGTACCGACGATGATACCTTGGAGTGGCTCAAACACCACCCCGACCCCAACTCCCTGGTCATTAAGGCCTCTCAATCCTCAGGTTGTCAGTCGAACACTCCGGCCGACAGAGAAGGGAAGCGCTTCGACGCCGTGGGTCGAAAACTTTACTCTGGAGCCCTTTTGCTTTGCCGCATGGCGAACTATGGAGCCTGCATGGGTGCCTACCAGCAGATTATCTGGGAGAAGGCACAGCCCTTCTTCGCTAAGATGTCGGACGAAGACCGCTCCGTCCTCACTACCCTCCAACAGGAAGCAGACTCGCTTGCTCACCACCAAATACAAATGGCGAAACATACAGGTGATACTGCGGGCAAGATGATTGCCCACGCGATATCCATCCGCCGCCACGCCTGGCTGAGGTCTTCGGGTCTCTCCTCATCTTCCAGACAGGTCATTGAGGACCTTCCCTTTGACGCGCTCGGACTATTTAACTCCGGTACCGATGACAAACTCAAGTCTAATCATGACTTTAAAATTCTTGCGTCTAAATGTGGCGACCAACCGCAACCTCAGCGCACCCGCTGGTTCCCGCACCGCTCCCGCCGCTTCCCGCCGCAATCTTTCAGACACCACTCTTTCAGGCGGCCTTCGGGCTCGAATAATCAAACCCATCACCAACCTCGTCGGGGACCTCATCCGCAAAAGCAACGCGGTCGAACCACCCCCGCTCCTCCGCAGGCTAACCGGCGTACCTGACGCCAACCCCTGCCAAAGCTCCTCGCCCGCTACCGCTGTAGAGCCCACGCTGCCTCGACCCTCCGGTGCCTTTGCCGACCGCCTAGCCCCCTTTTACAATCAATGGGAGTCCATTACTTCAGATGCATGGGTTCTTCGCATTGTCCAAGACGGCTACGCCTTAGAGTTCACGGACCTCCCACCTACAGGTCGCATTCTCTACTCAACTCCTTCCCCAGAGATACTGGCCGAAGTCGATGCATTACTGGCCAAAGGCGCCATCCGTCCCTCCCCTCCCGAACTGGACCCTTTAAGTTTCTTCTCCAGATACCTTACAGTCCCGAAGAGGGGGGGCGGGCTACGCCCCATTCTGGACCTAAGGGCCCTCAATATATTCATTCGCCCTTCCAAATTCAGGATGGTCTCTATTGCCTCTATCCTCCCGATGCTGCAGCGGGGAGACTACTTTGCCTCCATAGACTTACGAGACGCCTACTTCCACGTGGCGATACGGGAGGCGCACAGACGGTTCCTCTGTTTCAAAGTTCTCGACCAAACCTACCAATTTACCGTTTTACCCTTCGGTCTCGTTACGGCCCCAAGGGTCTTTACCAAGGTCGTCGCCGCCGTAGCGGCCCACCTCAGGCTACATGGCATCACGGTCTTTCCTTATCTGGACGACTGGCTTCTCGTCGGGCCCGATCCGGTTCTTCTCGAAAACCACGTCTCCTTCACGCTGCGTCTTCTAAAATCTCTCTGCCTCCAACTCAACTCCGAGAAGTCAAATCTCTCCCCGTCAACCCGAATCCGGTTCATCGGGGCCCTCTTCGACTCCGTCACAGAGACTGTTTCACTACCGTTCGACAGATTCCTAGCTCTCCGCCACCACATCGCCCTTTGTCGATCCGCCCGGAGGGTCAGAGCCCGTGCCATTCAAGTCCTTCTGGGCCACATGGCCTCCATGGTTCTCACGACCCCGTTTGCCAGGCTGCGCCTTCGGGTCCTACAAAGGTGGTTTATAGACACTTTCAAGCCGTTCTACCACCACAACTCCAAGTACTTGTCGGTACCGTCGTTCGTCCGCCAGTCCCTCTCATGGTGGACGTCTCACCAAAACGTGTGCAGGGGCCTCCCATTTCATCCAGCCCCGCCGTCGCTAACCATAACCACGGACTCCTCCACCTACGCTTGGGGAGCCCACATGAGCGGTCTAACGGTTCAAGATCTTTGGTCCCCATCCGAGAGGGCCAACCACATAAACTTCCTCGAGCTTCTCGCCATTCTCAAAGCCCTGAAAGCATTCTCCCGCCTCATCCGTCACAAGTCCATCCTCATTCAATCGGACAACCTCGTAGCAGTATTCTACATCAACAAACAGGGCGGTACGGGTTCGAGGAAATTGATGCTCCTCTCCTCCCGTCTCTGGGTTTGGTGCATAGCCCACGACGTACAGGTCTCTGCAATCCACCTGCCGGGTGCCCAAAACGACTTAGCAGATGCCCTCAGCAGGATGACATCTTCCTCTCACGAGTGGAAGCTCGATCCCGAGATCCTCGACGGTCTGTTCCTCCACTGGGGACGCCCTACTCTGGATCTCTTCGCGTCCCCCCACAACGCTCAGCTACCCCGCTACGGAGCGAGACTTCCCCCGAACTCCTTCCCCGGCTGTCTAGGGGACGCCTTTCTGCTGGACTGGTCAGCGGAGATGCTTTATCTTTTTCCACCGATTCCCCTCATACCGAAAGTTCTCAAAAGACTTCTCTCGATCTCGGTCACAGCGATTCTCATAGCTCCGGCCTGGCCCCGCCAACCGTGGTATCCAGCCCTTCTTCGTCTCTCCAGAGGAACGTTTCGCCCTCTGCCTCCCTCGCCGCACCTTCTCTCAAGGGAGGACGGCAAAATTCTTCACCCGGACCTCCCTTCCCTTCATCTCACTGCATGGAGGATTCTTACCTAGCCTCCCTTCCGCAGAACCTGCAAGACGTCCTTCGGGCAGCCCATAAGCCGTCTACTACCAAGGCTTATTCCTATAAACTCTCTCGCTTTCACGCCTTCCTTCGATCCCGTAACGTCGACACCTTTCCGACCTCGGTATCGGTGGTCCTCGACTTCCTCATGACCCTCGTCGAGAAGAAACTCTCTCTCGCTTCTATTAAGGCTTATCTCGCAGCTCTTTCCTGGTCCTTTCAACGCCACGGTCAGCCATCTCTCTTTTCTCACCACTTGATCAAAACTTTTCTCCGAGGCTACAATAACATCTGCCCGCCGTCGCTACCACCTACGCCGGGCTGGAACCTCGAACTTGTACTTTCTCAACTCACTTCTGCTCCCTTCGAACCGCTTGCCTCGACCGATCTCCGTCTGCTTTCCTGGAAGTTGGCCTTTCTAGTGGCGATCACGTCGGCACGACGGCCATCTGAGCTTGCTGCTCTCAGGGTCGACGAGCCTTATCTACGTTTTCACCATGACCGCGCTGTTCTTCGCCCGGACATTACCTTTCTCCCTAAGGTGGTGTCAGCTTTCCACCTCAACCAGGACATTGTCCTACCAGCTTTCTTCTCTAACCCCTCCTCTCCTCTCGAGCAAAAACTGCACCTTCTTGACGTTCGAAGGGCACTTCTCTTCTACAGGGACCGTACCAAGGACATCCGTAAGACACAAAGACTCTTTGTCGCCTATGCCCAGGACAAGTTGGGTAATCCCATCTCTTCCCAAAGACTGTCCCACTGGATCGCTCAGGCCATTGAGTTGGCCTACGAACTAGCCAAGCGACCTCCTCCTCCATCCATCCGCCCGAGGTCGACTAGGGGCCTCTCGGCTTCAACTGCCTTCCTTAGGGGTATTCCGCTTGACTCCATATGCAAAGCGGCTATCTGGTCAAACCCTCTTACGTTTGTCTCTCACTACAGGCTGGACAATAAAGCCTTAAAGGACTCGGCCTTCGCAAGATCAGTACTCTCATCTTGCCTCTCCTGACTCTCAAACGTCTTTTCTCCTTATATTCACCCGCAGGTGACTCTCTATACCTCTCCTTCAAGTTTGGGCCGGTCTTTTTCCCCATACCTACCTCTAGGGATATGTTTTTCCCTGATTGTGTTGAGCAGTTGCTCTGTTGCTTTGTACCGCCTTATTGATCCTGGCGGATATGTCAAAGGCCATGATGTTCTTTCCCCTCTCCCCCCTGGGAGAGCGTTTATATGCACTATACGCAATTGCGTGTTTTCTATCATGTTTATTGAATAATTTTCTATGTTATGTTTCCTCTTCTACTATGCTCATGTTTGCATTGCACTGGTCCTTTCGGACAATTTATTGCACTGGTCTCTTGGGACTGTTATCTCAATATGTCCTAATAAATATATGTTTGGACATTCACTGATTGTCGAGTTTGCCTTGTCCCACCATCCGGGACCTTAGCGTGTCAGTCTCCATTAGTGTGCATTCACAGAGTACACGAAGAAAAAGGACAGGTTGCTCACCTGTAACCATGTTTCTTCGAGTGTACTCTGTGAATTCACACAAACCCGCCCTTCCTTCCCCTCTGGCAAACCTCTCCCTTTCTCGTTGCCTTGGCGGCGTAGGAACTGGAGAGCGGGCGCCTGGGGCTGCCTTATATGCCCCTTGGGAAGGGGGGGCGTGGTTACCGCCAAAATTTGAACTTCAGCTTGGAAGAGTTTCCGTCGGAACCTGCGCAGGCGCAGCTTCTCCATTAGTGTGAATTCACAGAGTACACTCGAAGAAACATGGTTACAGGTGAGCAACCTGTCCGTCTTCTGGCAGTCAAATTTAATAAGTAACTTTTGCAAATACTCATCCACTGGATATTCAATCATTAAGTCCTCTCAGTGTGGGTGATGGGAACCACTCCTTACAAATACAAATCCTCTGCCATTCTGTTTACAATAAAAGAATGCATTACTGACTTCAAACTCTGGAAGATTTGAAGATAATGTATTTCTTAAGTGGGATCATGTATTTTTAACTGTGACATACATATTACCTATTTACTATTAAGCTGTTGAATTGTGACTAAGGAGTTTTAGCTGTAGCATAACTACCTCTGTAATAGTCAGCGCTCCACATTCACTGGAGTTAGGGACAGAGGCCCCTTGCAAAAGTGGAGAAACCATGAATTAAAAAAAACTACTTGAGGGAAACAGCTTTCTAGAACCTGAAGGTCCTTCAGTGCAACTTTATGATCCCTTTCTCCCAGAAGTTTACCACAGAATCATTGTGGAGGACCTACAAATGCCTAGAGCAGTGATTCTCAACCTGGGTTCCCCAGATGTTTTTGGCCTCCAACTTCCAGAAATCCTAACAGCTGGTAAACTGGCTGGGATTTCTGGAGGTTGTAGGCCAAAAACATCTGGGGAACCCAGGTTGAGAATCACTGGCCTAGAGAAATGTTGTCTCTAGGAATCTCTAGGCACTCCAGGGCAACTCTATGACAGACGCTGACCACAGAGTCATGCTAGAGGATCTAGAGATTCCTAGAGAGAATTCAAATCCATGAATAATCAAAATTGCAGATGTGAAACATACAAGTATGAAGGGCTGATTGTAGTTACTTTTTTTGTTAAAGGAAACCACAGTTGCGTGTGAGTCAAAAGTTAATTTTGTTCCTCTAATTTTACTCCTTCTAGACATCCACACCCATTAATACTTTAATTTCTCTGAATGCAAAGGCTTTACACATCTGTGTTATTACCCAAGTTTCTTGTGTTAGGACAATTTGAAACCACCTCTTGTGACCTTTGATTAATCAAAGATGCCCCATTAAATCAATGTCCAGCTTTTAGTTCTTCACTTTAACGTGACAAAGTTACCGTTTGTGATCTTTGATTTATCAAAGATGCCCTGTTACATAGAGTATCTGCTTTTAGTCCTACACTTTAACATGACAAAGCTACGGTATGGATGTGTTGATTTGCAACATTTACCTAAATATTTCTGTCCAGTGGAGTAGTTAGGACAGTACACACAGAGAAACACAGAACCTCTGACCAGTTACCGAACTATATGTTAAGACCCATATTAAAAGTCACAACTATTTTCAGCCATTAAAATCACCATAAAACCAAAAGAAACAGTGAGGCAAAAGCATATATCAGACACAGATATGATTCCCTCCCTCCCTCCCTTCTTTCCTTCCCTACCCACAACCCCCACACATCTATAAATGAGAAATCTTATGTTTACATAATGGTTTTGCCAATGTTGGTTATTTCCCCACCTCTTTTGCACTAAAAATACTTGCACATGTTGAAATTCCCTTTGATGTATGAATTGTATATAGAAAAACATAGGACATTCTGGGGAAAATGATACAGATTTTATCTTTATCCGGCTGATTCCACAGAGGGAATTTCACATGCAGCTGATACAGTAGTAGGAAAACATATATGAATTTTTAGGGTGACAGCTATAGATAACAGTATGTAACTGTGATTTTTGTTCCTGGGTTGTAGATGTTATTTCCTAATTGGTTCTATTATAAAAAAACATGAAAAAAGTTTTATTAAACTGCAAAAACTTTGCTTTTGCTGGACATTCTGCAATACATTTTGCTATAGTTTTCCAATGAATATCTGATAAAGTGTCAGTCAATTCAGCATAGTTTGTGGCAGCAATAAAAAACAAAGTTTCTGAAGTAAGGCAACTACTTTAAAAGTAAGTAAGTACCACACAATTAAACAGGAAATAACACTTTCAGCCCAGGAACATATGTCTTTCAGATACTCAGATCAATTTGGGTCCAACATTTGGTATTAGTGCTGTTATTTTGGTATTTGAAGTGTTGAAAGCAGTTGAAAGTGATTGCAGTTATTCATAGGTGTAGATGTGCCTGAAGGACATAATCACAACCCTGAGATGAAATATGATGTGTCTGATAGTTTCTTTTTCATTGTAGTGGTAGTATATCATAGGTTTTTTTTGTGGGGTAAAAGTTTAAAGATTCCACAGCACTCTGGTTTTGAAGTCATTTATTCTGACTTAAAGAAAGCAAATACCAAAAGATTGCTAAACATAGACCAATCCAGGTTTGAATTCTTGCCCTGTAGCTTGGATGCATTTCCAGAGAAACAGGGCAAAAATGAGTGATATCTGGCATCCATTCCCATCATTCTTGCATTTTGCAATGCTGGTTAGGTCTGTTTGGACTTGCAGTTTAGCAACATCTGGACGATCACATATTCCCCAAATCTTAAAAAAAAAGAGTGAATATAGAAGCCCTTGCATTTGAGGATTCTGGAGTCTGATTCCCGCTGTTAATGTTCATGTTGAAAATCACATGCCAGCCCGGGCCACTTTCGTCTTGCAGTGTGATGACAGTGCTACAATTTTGTTTCCTGATGTTTTCTCATCTGTGTAAGAGCGAGCTAAACCTAAGGTTCATGTGTTTAACATGATCAAGATTACATGGGATCTTTCTTGAAGAGTAACACATAATCTGCTAGTTCATAACTGCTTGAAAGCCACACATAATTTCTTCAGGGAGTAAATCCATAGCAAAACAAAGACATTGTACATCCGGCTGACACTCCATTTACTCAAGTGATTCACTGAAGTGTTATAACAAAATATATTTTATCACGTTGGCATTATCTTTTATTAAAAAACCTTTACCTACTTTCAATGAGGTATTTGAGAAATGTATTTCCTTACTAGAATAAAAGATATAAGTAGTTCTTATGGTCCTTTAGGTTTCTTGCTGGCATTAATAGTACCAGAATACAAGCTCCGTGCACGCACAAAATATTTTTCCAAATGATGATACAGATATCTTTGGACTTAAACAATACAGAAAATGGACTCTTATTTCAGAAATCTGGTGATGCCCCTTTGTTGGAAGGCCCTTCCACTAGAACCGTATCAGTTAGGAGACACCACTGTATGGAAACTGAAGAACTTAACCCCTTCATAGGTTTGCTTGCAATAACATCCAAAGATAATTCTGTCGCTTTGTGCCAGTTTATTAGTTTGCCTGAAATATTACTGTGACATCGAGTTTCTTTTGCTGTGGGCTTGCTAGATGTTTTATTTTGTATATGTGAGCACAACGGTTTTTATTGAGCCCTTAATAAAACTGATGAAGGATATATAAAGCTGTTGTTTGGTGTGGGACATAAAAATCTATACTATTACTGCTTATTTTTTAAAACCTATCTAAAAAGCCTCCCAAAACTAGTGTACTTCCTTTGTGATTAGAGAAGAATAATATAAATTAAGCTCTGATCTAGCTAGAAAGTTGAATATAGTGTTGTCCTGTAAAAAGTGCCTAATTGTCAGTATACAGCAATCTGTTATATTTTCAGTTGACTTATCATAAGCCCTAATTCAGAGTGTTTTGTTTCCTTCCATAGAGGCATAATCAACCCATACTCTTCAAAATCTGTTCGCTCTTCCCCGATTCAATGTATCCATATTGCTGAAGGTCATACAAAGGCTGTGCTTTGTATTGATTGTACTGATGATCTCCTCTTCACTGGATCAAAAGGTTTGGCCTGTTTCGTATTGATTTACGCTTGTATGTTGATATTGTGTGCACATTCCCTCATACACATTTGTCACGTGATATTATGGTATTCGTTGGAGACTTGCAGGTGTAAACGAACCGTTACAGATTTCATATTACCTGTCATCTACTCAAATAAATAAATAGGGTGAGTTCATGCATGCTGTAGAACTCAAGTAACAAGTGATGAGCATGAGCATGCATATGTGAACTCACCCTAAATGGAATGGGATACAACCCTAGATAAAATTAGGAATGGTGGAAGATTATAGCATACACACTGTTTCATTGTCAATAGCAATACAAGATACATAGTAAATGTAAAGGTAAAGGTTTTTCCCTGACATTAAGTCTAGTCGTGTTTTACTCTGGGGGTTGGTGCTCATTTCCATTTCTAAGCTAAAGAGCCGGCATTGTCCATAGACGCCTCAATGGTCATGTGGCTGACATGTCTGCATGGAGCGCCATTACCTTCCTGCTGGAGTGGTACCTATTGATCTACTCACGTTTGCATGTTTTCGAACTGCTAGGTTGGCAGAAACTTGGGCTAACAGCGGGAGCTCACCCCGCTCCCCAAATTCAAACTGCCAACCTTTCGGTCAGCAAGTTCAACAGCCTGTGGGGCTCCTGCTTGGTCATGAGAGCAAAAAATTAGAGTCCTAATTCCACCATTGCATTCAAATAATTAACTTCATTTTGTTTTTAAAAAGATGTGCACTGTATTGCACATATTCATGTACAATATAAGGTTAGGATACTAAGCAATAATAATGTGATGTGTGAAATGATTGAATTTCCTTCATCCCTATCCCCATCTTTTTGCTTATTTAAATGAAGTGTTTAAATAAATGGTTATGAGCAAAGGAAATTAGGAGGCATGTTCAGGTGATGTAAATATTGACTTTTTAGAAAGTCAAATAGGAAGGCAGAACAGTAAGGTGGTTATCGTTTCTATATATATAGCCTTGTATAACTTTTGGCAACTTTGTTAACCTCGCGTGACCCCTTTGGCTACTGTTTAAGGGAATGAAAAGCATCTAGCTGCGGATTAAAAATAAACACTGCTGTTACTGCTACTACTTAACAATGAAAAACTGGCTCCTTTCTTGTTTTAGCTACTTTTATGCACTATTGAAAAAATATGTATAAAAATCATTCTTGATCCCTGTTACACTTTAGCTATCTGTTGCGTTTTACCTTCTCAGTGGCTATTGGAACTACTTTTGAATTAGATCCTATGGATTGTATTAAGTAGTTGTGTCTCATCTCTTCTTTGGAAGAGTGTGTTAAAGAACATATACAAATGAATGAATGAATAAATGAATTTTGTATTGCTACATTGTAAATGTAGTGTTCTTGTCCTTTTTCCCTTTTTAGATCGCACTTGTAAAGTATGGAATTTGGTAACTGGACAGGAAATAATGTCTCTGGGTGGTCATCCCAACAATGTTGTATCTGTAAAATACTGTAACTATACTAGCTTGGTCTTTACAGTTTCAACATCTTATATTAAGGTGTGGGACATCCGTGATTCTGCCAAGTGTATTCGGACACTTACGTAAGTTGGCACTCTACAAGGCAAATCTTAGATTTGATTAACATTTTGATTTGCATTTTCATAGTCCGTGACTACAGAACTGTAATTGGAATGGTTTCATTGTTTACATTTGGTAATGTTATTAGTCATCACAGTGTATTGTTTTTGGGTGGGGATGGGGGAGTAGTAGAAAAGTGGAATAAAATGTAGTAAAACAATGCTTCTCAACCTTTGACTGGCCAGATCTTTTGGGCTAGCTCTTAGAAGCTCCAGCCAGTATGGATAATAATATTGCAAATAGAAATACAAAAACAACTAGAGGACCAAAGGTTGAAAACCATTACAGAAAAACCATGTTCCTTTAAAAATTTACTAACTACCATGGCACAGAAAAAACCTGCTGCTCTTGTTGTTTCAACTCAACCAATGGACATTTAATTAAAAAGAACATACCTCACAGAGTATATTCTGTTCCATTGAATTGTGGTCCTAGTGGCAGCTGGTGGTTATAATACAAGTCGAGTGGAGCATCTCTACTAAGTTTTAGTCTGAATTTTGAAGGAATTATAAATGGGCTCGTAACCCCATTTTAAGTATAGAATTCAGCATCTTGGATGACTCCTTTAAAATCTTGGAATTGATTTATTGCTCCACAGATGAGGAAATCTTTTTTTGTTGGTTGGGCTGTGTCATGATCTGTTTCCACTTCTCCAGTTACCTGCTTAGAATTTTAAATGCTTGAGCAACACACAAAGAAACACAAACCTATGTACAAATGCACCTCCTTCCCTCACAAATGGACTAAATACAGTAACATACAATGTTTGGAAACTTTGTATTCAAAACCAAAAAACTTGTGTCCATCATTAAAACCCAGCCAAATGATGTGTTTATTAGACGTGTTTATGAAATGAAATTGCAAATTTTCCTATTTGCTATTTTGGTTTTTTCTCTATATGAAATAAAGGTCTTCAGGTCAGGTGATGCCCGGTGATGTTTGCTCTGGAAGTACTAACAGAACTGTGACAATTCCCGCTGGCGAAAACCAGATCAATCAGATAGCCCTAAATCCAACAGGCACATTCCTGTATGCAGCTGCAGGGAATGCAGTGAGAATGTGGGACCTCAAGAGGTAAAGATTTCCAGGTTATTTACTGCAGACACTGATGGATAATTTTGTATGCTTAGCTCAGGCATTTCTGTGGATATAACCTGGACTCTAGGCCTCCCCAAGTTAGCAGGTGCACAATAATTCATGGTGGTGTTGAGATTGCAAGGAGCCTAAAGAGGTGTAGGGTATAAGGCCATATTTCTTGTGTTTTTTAATCATAGAAACCAATACATCACCTCTTCCTGCCATGGCCTTCTGTTTATGTGAAAAGCTTTCTATGCTTTTTTCATTTCTGTCTCAGTGATGCTTCCCTTGGGAACAAAATTGGTGTTGAGAAGTGGAAGATACTGAACAACAAACTCTAACACAAAATACTGTGATTCTAGATGTTGCTGTTACAATTGGCCCACCGTGCTTGTTGGAAGCTTTTTATCTAGCTCTGGGCTGTATCTGCTATATTGCTTATTTTAAGAGCTAATTTGGTGTGTGAAATGCTGTCTTTCCAAATTGGGAGTACTGGTATCTTTTGTCTTTTAAATTAAGACCTCCAGAATTTCAGATCCAGCCAGGATATGCAGCAGTTGGTGGCCTGGAACATTTTGAAGCAGGACAGGATGAAATTTAAGCAACTCAATGTGAAACTGAGGCCCCTTCTACACTGTTATATAAAATCCAGATTATCTGCTTTGAACTGGATTATATGACAGTGTAGACCTGTATAATCCAGTTCAAAGCAGATAATGTGGATTATCCACTTTGATTATTATTATTTATTTTTCTCCCGCTTTTCTCCCATGGGTGGGACTCAAAGTGGTGTACATGAATAAAACAGCAAGTGACATAGCATAAGCATTCAACAGAACATCACAAATCACATAAACAAATAACACACAATACATTTCAAAATTAAAGAGATTAAAAGATTACAGTGAGCATCATTAAGAAATTCCCTAAACCTCAGGCCACTGAGGTTTTTCATAAAAACAATTGTGTTAACCTCCTAGATAGCTCCATTTCCTTTCGCCTATATAGGGATGTTGCCAGATCTAAAATTGCTACTAAGAATATACATTGCCAGAACTGTCTGGCCACTGCCTATTCAAGGCCGTCAGGGAAGGCCTGGTCCCATAAAAAGGTTTTAATTTGCAACTGAAAGGCCAATAAGGAGAGGGCCGACTGTACCCCTCTAGGAAGGGAGTTCCAGAGCTGCGGGGCCACCACTGAAAAGGCCCTTTCTCTCGTTCCCACCAAGCGCGTTTGTGACAGTGGTGGGACTGAGAGAAGGGCCTCTCCTGATGATCTCAGGGCTTGTACGGGTTTGTAGGAGGAGATGCAGTCCCTTAAGTAGGCTGGGTCCGAACCATTTAGAACTTTATAGGCTAAAGCCAGCACCAGGAAACAAATTGGGAGCCAGTGTAACTGCTTCAGGAGAGGAGTATTTCTTTCCTTGTACCCTGCCCCTGTAAGCAATCTGGCTGCTGATCTTTGGACCAGTTGAAGTTTCCAGACACTCTTCTGAGGCAGCCCCACGTAGAGCATGTTACAGTAATCTAAGCTGGATATGATTCTGTTTTAATTCACCATACAGATGTAAATATATTGGTAGATACAGTCTGTGCCCTCTCTTACCTAACTGATTCAGGCAATGAACAGATTCAGATGATGATAGATTCTGAAATCGTTCCACATTTGGTTCCTCTTCTCAGCCATCAGGAAGTTAAAGTACAAACTGCTGCACTCAGAGCTGTAGTCAATATTGTTACTGGCACTGATGCACAGACCCAGGTAGTTCTGAACTGTGAAGCTCTTTCACATTTCCCTGCTGTATTGACACACCCCAAAGAAAAAAATGAATAAGGAGTCCGTATGGTTTCTATCTAACATCACTGCAGGAAATCAGGAGCAAGTCCAGGCTGTGATAGATGCTAACCTTGTACCAATGATAATGCACCTTTTAGATATGGATGACTTTGATACACAAAAAGAGGCTGCATGGGCTATAAGCAACCTGACAATCAGTGGAGGCAAAGATCAAATGGCATACTTAATTCAACAAAATGTAATTCCTCCATTTTGCAACTTGTTAACAGTAAAAGATACTCAGGTTGTGCAAGTAGTGCTGGATGGGCTAAGTAATATATTTATAATGGCTGAAGAGGAGGCAGAAACCTTAGCCAATCTTATTGAAGAGTGTGGAGGGCTAGAGAAAATTCAACAGCTACAAAATCATGAAAATGAAATATCTACAAACTGGCTTATAAGATTTGTAGTTCTTCTCTTAAGATGATATAGATGAAAATCCAAGCCTTGTTCCAGAGGCAATACAAGGTGGAACATTTGGTTTCAAGTCATCTGCCAGTGTACCTACAGAAAGGTTCCAGTTCTAGAATGGTATTTTGGAAGTTAGGTACAATTCAGCACTGAACAAAAAAAAAAAGTTTTGATCCATCAAAAAAAATCTGGATATGACTAAGGCATGTATTACCATGGCCAGATCAGGTTTTTCAAGGTATTGGTGCAGCTGGCACACAAGCTTTAACTGTGTGAAGGCCCTCCCGGTCATTACCAACATCTGGGCCTCCAGAGTCAGTGCTGAGTCCAGAAGAACCCTCAGACTGTGAACCTGCGTTTTTAGGGGGAGTGTGACCCCATTCAGCACCAGTTGCAGCCCAATCAGCCCTGATCAGCCCTATGACCGACCAGAAGTCGATCAGAATCCAGACTCTGTCTTGTCTAGATTCAGTTTCAATTTGTTCATCCTAATCCAGTCCATCACATCTGACAGTTGGATTTTATGGCAGTGTAGAAGGGGCCTGAGTATGACTGCTACTCCTGATGCTTCAGTTCTCACTAATTTGACATCTAATTCTGAGAAATGGGTTGGGGAGATATTCTCTTTGGAATAATTAAAACAAAAAGTTCTTGTATTGCTGTGTGACTCTGCCTAAATCTACTCTTCCAGGTTTCAGTCCACTGGAAAACTAACTGGTCACCTGGGCCCTGTTATGTGCCTTACAGTAGACCGCATTTCTAATGGACAAGATCTGATCATTACTGGCTCAAAGGACCATTATATAAAGGTATTTGCTCCCCTGTCTTTTGTTACAATATATATAGAAAAACAGGTTTTAGGAATGAACTGTGGTTTCTGTTTCTTCCCCCTTCCAAGATATGAAGAAACACAGAACAGTCCTAATTATATGTATTTACTAAGAAGTGAATTCCATTGAGTTTGTTTTATATTTAAAAAAATTAAAACGCTAATTGGTAACAGCTAAAGCAGAGGATCCAGTACATGGAATATAACAAGAGTGAAAAATAAATTTATTTATTTATTTATTTATTTATTTTTCAAACTTATATGCCACCACTCCCCTAGGGCTCGGAGCGGCTTACAAGAACCGGCTAAAATCAACAATTAAAAAAACATTTTAAAAACATCTTTAAAAAAAACATCTTAAAAACATCCTAAAAGCACCTTTTAAAACATCAGCAACAGAACTCAAAAGCCTGCCGAAACAGGTGTGTCTTACATGCCCTGCGGAAGGCCAACAAGTCCCGCAAGGCACGGACTTCAGGTGGCAAGGTGTTCCACAGAGATGGCGCCACTACTGAAAAGGCTCTGCATCTAGTTGCAGTTAGACGCAAGGTCTTAAAACTGGGGACTTCCAGCAGGTCTTGGTCCTCAGAATGGAGGGATCTCTGGGGTTTGTAGGGGGTGAGGCAGTCCCTCAGGTACATCGGCCCTGGACCATGTAAGGCCTTGAAGGTAAGCACCATCACTTTGAAAGTGATCCGGTGCTCAATTGGTAACCAGTGCAGCTGCCGTAAGATTGGTGTTATCGGGACTCCCACAAGGAGCCGGGCAGCTGCATTTTGCACCAATTTGAGCTTCCGGATCACCGACACAGGAAGGCCAATGTAAAGGGCATTACAGTAATCCAGTCTCGAGATGACTGTAGCCTGGATCACTGTAGCCAGGTTGTCCCTAGATAGATAGGGGGCTAGCCGTCTAGCCTGCCGAAGATGAAAAAAGGCAGTTTTGGTAACGGCGGAGACCTGGGCCTCCATCATCAATGAAGGGTCCAAGAGGACTCCCAGACTCTTTACTAGTGAAGACGGGCGTAGCACTTCGCCATCCAGAGTTGGCAACTGGATATCCCCACTGCCCGGTTGGCCCAGCCATAGGATCTCCGTCTTTGCTGGATTCACCCTCAACCTACTGGAACGCAACCATCCAATAATGGCCTCGAGGCACTGGTGAAAACTGTCGGGTACAGACTCCGGGTGGCATTCCATCTTTAACACAAGCTGAGTGTCGTCAGCATATTGATAACACTCGAGCCTGAAATCTCGGACCAGCTGAGCAAGTGGTTGCATATAGATGTTAAACAACAGAGGGGAGAGAATGGCCCCCTGAGGAACCCCACAATGTAGAGGGGACCTCTCAGAGACCAGGCCTCCCCTCTCCACTCGCTGTCCACGGTTGTGAAGAAAGGAGGCCAGCCAATTTAAAGCTGTCCCCCTAACTCCAGCAACGGCAAGGCGGTGGGTCAGAAGATTGTGATCGACTGTGTCAAATGCTGCTGTGAGATCCAATAACACAAGCAACACCGACCCGCCCCAGTCAAGCTGGCATCGGAGATTATCTGTGATGGAAACCAATACAGTCTCTGTCCCATGCCCCGCACGGAAACCAGACTGGAAAGGATCCAGTCCGGCTGTGTCGTCTAGGAACTGCTGCAGCTGCACTGCTACTGCCCTCTCAATCACCTTGCCCAGAAATGAAAGATTCGAAACTGAGCGGTAGCTGGAGGGAACCAAACGATCTAAATCTGGTTT